>NW_026734564.1:0-311566 GCF_949786415.1 Peromyscus eremicus | reverse complement strand
AAGCAGAGTTGAACTAGATATGACCCGTGTGTAGGAAGCACAGTTCTTTGTTCTGAGCAAGCTCACTGTTCTGGCCCTATAGGAAACACAGTAGAGTAGAAGAGTGCTCTTTTCTCTAAAGCAGAGTGTGTTTCTGTAAGGTGAGCTAGTTTTTGTTTCCCAGTCCTAAATGGAGTTGAATCACATGCAGTTTCTGGTCCTACGTTCAAGAATTGTTTTATGGTAAGAAGAGTCACTATTGTGCCGCCATTGCCATACACAGGACAAATAGCACTGGCGTCTGCTCCCAGCACGTACAGTGTATTGGACTGAAGAGGATCTACTGTTCTTGTCAGGTTCCTAAGCAGAATTGAACTAGATATGGCCATGTGTGTAGGAAGCACAGTTCTTTTGTTCTGAGCAAGCTCACTTTTTGGACACCATAGGAAACACAGTAGAGTAGAAGAGTGCTCTTTTCTCAAAAGCAGAGTGTGTTTTTGTAAGGCGACCTAGCGTTTGTTTCCTAGTCCTAAATGGAGTTGAATCACATGCAGTTTCTGTTCCTACGAGCAAGAATTGTTTTATGGTAAGGAAAGTCACTATTGCGCTCCCATTTCCCTATACAAGGCAAATAGCACTCGAGTCTTTTCCCAGCAAGTACAGTGTATTGGAGTGAATAGGAGCTACTGTTCTTGTCAGTTTCCTAAGCAGAGTTGAACTAGATATGCTCAGTATGTGTAGGAAGCACAGTTCTTTTGTTCTGAGCAAGCTCACTGTTTGGATCTCATAGGAAACACAGTAGAGTAAAAGAGTGCTCTTTTCTCTAAAGCAGAGTGTGTTTTTGAAAGGCGAGCTAGCATTTGTTTCCCAGTCCTAAATGGAGTGGAATCACATGCAGTTTCTGGTCCTACGAGCAAGAGTTGTTTTCTGGTAAGGAAAGTCACTATTGTGCTCCCATTGCCATACACAGTGCAAATAGCCCTCCCGTCTGTTCCCAGCAAGTACAGTGTATTGGACTGAAGAGGAGCTACTATTCTTGTCAGTTTCCTAAGCAGAGTTGAACTAGATATGGCCCGTGTGTGTAGGAAGCACAGTTCTTTTGTTCTGAGCAAGCCCACTGTTTGGACCTCATAGGAAACACAGTAGAGTAGAAGAGTGCTCTTTTCCCTAAAGCAGAGTGTGTTTCTTGTAAGGCGAGCTAGCGTTTGTTTCCCAGTCCTAAATGGAGTTGAATCACATGCAGTTTCTAGTACTATGAGCAAGAGTTGTTTTATGGTAAGAAGAGTCATTATTGCTCTGCCATTGCCATACACAGGACAAATAGCACTGGCGTCTGTTCCCAGCAAGTACAGTGTAATGGACTGAAGAGGATCTACTGTTCTTGTCAGGTTCCTAAGCAGACTTGAACTAGATATGGCCGTGTGTGTAGGAAGCACAGTTTTTTTGTTCTGAGCAAGCTCACTGTTCGGAACACATAGGAAACACAGTAGAGTAGAAGAGTGCTCTTTTCTCAAAAGCAGAGTGTGTTTCTTGGAAGTCGAGCTAGCGTTTGTTTCCCAGTCCTAAATGGAGTTGAGTCACATGCAGGTTTTTGTCCTACGAGCAAGAGTTGTTTTCTGGTAGGGCGAGTCACTATTGTGCTCCAATTGCCATACACAGTGCAAATAGCACTCGCGTCTGTTCCCTGCAAGTACAGTGTATCGGACTGAAGAGGAGCTACTGTTCTTGTCAGTTTCCTAAGCAGAGTTGAACTAGATATGACCCGTGTGTAGGAAGCACAGTTCTTTGTTCTGAGCAAGCTCACTGTTCTGGCCCTATAGGAAACACAGTAGAGTAGAAGAGTGCTCTTTTCTCTAAAGCAGAGTGTGTTTCTGTAAGGTGAGCTAGTTTTTGTTTCCCAGTCCTAAATGGAGTTGAATCACATGCAGTTTCTGGTCCTACGTTCAAGAATTGTTTTATGGTAAGAAGAGTCACTATTGTGCCGCCATTGCCATACACAGGACAAATAGCACTGGCGTCTGCTCCCAGCACGTACAGTGTATTGGACTGAAGAGGATCTACTGTTCTTGTCAGGTTCCTAAGCAGAATTGAACTAGATATGGCCATGTGTGTAGGAAGCACAGTTCTTTTGTTCTGAGCAAGCTCACTTTTTGGACACCATAGGAAACACAGTAGAGTAGAAGAGTGCTCTTTTCTCAAAAGCAGAGTGTGTTTTTGTAAGGCGACCTAGCGTTTGTTTCCTAGTCCTAAATGGAGTTGAATCACATGCAGTTTCTGTTCCTACGAGCAAGAATTGTTTTATGGTAAGGAAAGTCACTATTGCGCTCCCATTTCCCTATACAAGGCAAATAGCACTCGAGTCTTTTCCCAGCAAGTACAGTGTATTGGAGTGAATAGGAGCTACTGTTCTTGTCAGTTTCCTAAGCAGAGTTGAACTAGATATGCTCAGTATGTGTAGGAAGCACAGTTCTTTTGTTCTGAGCAAGCTCACTGTTTGGATCTCATAGGAAACACAGTAGAGTAAAAGAGTGCTCTTTTCTCTAAAGCAGAGTGTGTTTTTGTAAGGCGAGCTAGCATTTGTTTCCCAGTCCTAAATGGAGTGGAATCACATGCAGTTTCTGGTCCTACGAGCAAGAGTTGTTTTCTGGTAAGGAAAGTCACTATTGTGCTCCCATTGCCATACACAGTGCAAATAGCCCTCCCGTCTGTTCCCAGCAAGTACAGTGTATTGGACTGAAGAGGAGCTACTATTCTTGTCAGTTTCCTAAGCAGAGTTGAACTAGATATGGCCCGTGTGTGTAGGAAGCACAGTTCTTTTGTTCTGAGCAAGCCCACTGTTTGGACCTCATAGGAAACACAGTAGAGTAGAAGAGTGCTCTTTTCTCTAAAGCAGAGTGTGTTTCTTGTAAGGCGAGCTAGCGTTTGTTTCCCAGTCCTAAATGGAGTTGAATCACATGCAGTTTCTAGTACTATGAGCAAGAGTTGTTTTATGGTAAGAAGAGTCATTATTGCTCTGCCATTGCCATACACAGGACAAATAGCACTGGCGTCTGTTCCCAGCAAGTACAGTGTAATGGACTGAAGAGGATCTACTGTTCTTGTCAGGTTCCTAAGCAGACTTGAACTAGATATGGCCGTGTGTGTAGGAAGCACAGTTTTTTTGTTCTGAGCAAGCTCACTGTTCGGAACACATAGGAAACACAGTAGAGTAGAAGAGTGCTCTTTTCTCAAAAGCAGAGTGTGTTTCTTGGAAGTCGAGCTAGCGTTTGTTTCCCAGTCCTAAATGGAGTTGAGTCACATGCAGGTTTTTGTCCTACGAGCAAGAGTTGTTTTCTGGTAGGGCGAGTCACTATTGTGCTCCAATTGCCATACACAGTGCAAATAGCACTCGCGTCTGTTCCCTGCAAGTACAGTGTATCGGACTGAAGAGGAGCTACTGTTCTTGTCAGTTTCCTAAGCAGAGTTGAACTAGATATGACCCGTGTGTAGGAAGCACAGTTCTTTGTTCTGAGCAAGCTCACTGTTCTGGCCCTATAGGAAACACAGTAGAGTAGAAGAGTGCTCTTTTCTCTAAAGCAGAGTGTGTTTTTGTAAGGCGAGCTAGCATTTGTTTCCCAGTCCTAAATGGAGTGGAATCACTTGCAGTTTCTGGTCCTACGAGCAAGAGTTGTTTTCTGGTAAGGAAAGTCACTATTGTGCTCCCATTGCCATACACAGTGCAAATAGCCCTCCCGTCTGTTCCCAGCAAGTACAGTGTATTGGACTGAAGAGGAGCTACTGTTCTTGTCAGTTTCCTAAGCAGAGTTGAACTAGATATGGCCCGTGTGTGTAGGAAGCACAGTTCTTTTGTTCTGAGCAAGCTCACTGTTTGGACCTCATAGGAAACACAGTAGAGTAGAAGAGTGCTCTTTTCTCTAAAGCAGAGTGTGTTTCTTGTAAGGCGAGCTAGCGTTTCTTTCCCAGTCCTAAATGGAATTGAATCACATGCAGTTTCTGGTCCTAAGAGCAAGAGTTGTTTTATGGTAAGAAGAATCACTATTGCGCTGCCATTGCCATACACAGGACAAATAGCACTCGTGTCTGTTTCCAGCAAGTACAGGGTATTGGACTGAAAAGGAGCTACTGTTCCTCTCAGTTTCCTAAGCATAGTTGAACTAGATATAGCCCGTGTGTGTAGGAAGCACAATTCTTTTGTTCTGAGCAAGCTCACTGTTCGGACCTCATAGGAAACACAGTAGAGTAGAAGAGTGTTTTTTTCTCAAAAGCAGAGTGTGTTTCTTGGAAGTCGAGCTAGCGTTTGTTTCCCAGTGTTAAATGGAGTTGAGTCACATGCAGTTTTTTGTCCTACGAGCAAGAGTTTTTTTCTTGTAAGACAAGTCACTATAAGGCTCCAATTGCCATACACAGTGCAAATAGCACTCGCGTATGTTCCCCGCAAGTACAGTGTATTGGACTGAAGAGGAGCTACTGTTCTTGTCAGTTTCCTAAGCAGAGTTGAACTAGATATGGCCCGTGTGTGTAGGAAGCACAGTTCTTTTGTTCTTAGCAAGCTCACTATTCGGACCCCATAGGAAGCACAGTAGAGTAGAAGAGTGCTCTTTTCTCAAAAGCAGAGTGTGTTTCATGTAAGGCGAGCTAGCATTTGTTTCCCAATCCTAAATGGATTTGAATCACATGCAATTACTGGTCCTACGAGCAAGAGTTGTTTTCTGGTAAGGAAAGTCACTATTGCGCTCCCATTGCCATACACAGTGCAAATAGCATCGCGTCTGTTCCCAGCAAATACAGTGTATTGGACGGAAGAGGAGCTACTGTTCTTCTCAGTTTCCTAAGCAGAGTTGAACTTGTTATGGCCCTGTGTAGGAAGCACAGTTCTTTTGTTCTGAGCAAGGTCACTGTTCTGGCTCTATAGGAAATACAGTAGAGTAGAAGAGTGCTCTTTTCTCTAAAGCAGAGTGTGTTTCTTGTAAGGCGAGCTAGCGTTTGTTTCCCAGTCCTAAATGGAGTTGAATCACATGCAGTTTCTAGTACTATGAGCAAGAGTTGTTTTATGGTAAGAAGAGTCATTATTGCTCTGCCATTGCCATACACAGGACAAATAGCACTGGCGTCTGTTCCCAGCAAGTACAGTGTAATGGACTGAAGAGGATCTACTGTTTTTGTCAGGTTCCTAAGCAGACTTGAACTAGATATGGCCGTGTGTGTAGGAAGCACAGTTTTTTTGTTCTGAGCAAGCTCACTGTTCGGAACACATAGGAAACACAGTAGAGTAGAAGAGTGCTCTTTTCTCAAAAGCAGAGTGTGTTTCTTGGAAGTCGAGCTAGTGTTTGTTTCCCAGTCCTAAATGGAGTTGAGTCACATGCAGGTTTTTGTCCTACGAGCAAGAGTTGTTTTCTGGTAGGGCGAGTCACTATTGTGCTCCAATTGCCATACACAGTGCAAATAGCACTCGCGTCTGTTCCCTGCAAGTACAGTGTATCGGACTGAAGAGGAGCTACTGTTCTCGTCAGTTTCCTAAGCAGAGTTGAACTAGATATGACCCGTGTGTAGGAAGCACAGTTCTTTGTTCTGAGCAAGCTCACTGTTCTGGCCCTATAGGAAACACAGTAGAGTAGAAGAGTGCTCTTTTCTCTAAAGCAGAGTGTGTTTCTGTAAGGTGAGCTAGCTTTTGTTTCCCAGTCCTAAATGGAGTTGAATCACATGCAGTTTCTGGTCCTACGATCAAGAGTTGTTTTATGGTAAGAAGAGTCAGTATTGTGCCGCCATTGCCATACACAGGACAAATAGCACTGGCGTCTATTCCCAGCACGTACAGTGTATTGGACTGAAGAGGATCTACTGTTATTGTCAGGTTCCTAAGCAGAATTGAACTAGATATGGCCATGTGTGTAGGAAGCACAGTTCTTTTGTTCTGAGCAAGCTCACTTTTCGGACACCATAGGAAACACAGTAGAGTAGAAGAGTGCTCTTTTCTCAAAAGCAGAGTGTGTTTTTGTAAGGCGAGCTAGCGTTTCTTTCCTAGTCCTAAATGGAGTTGAATCACATGCAGTTGCTGGTCCTACGAGCAAGAATTGTTTTATGGTAAGGAAAGTCACTATTGCGCTCCCATTACCCTATACAAGGCAAATAGCACTCGAGTCTTTTCCCAGCATGTACAGTGTATTGGAGTGAATAGGAGCTACTGTTCTTGTCAGTTTCCTAAGCAGAGTTGAACTAGATATGGTCCGTATGTGTAGGAAGCACAGTTCTTTTGTTCTGAGCAAGCTCACTGTTTGGATCTCATAGGAAACACAGTAGAGTAAAAGAGTGCTCTTTTCTCTAAAGCAGAGTGTGTTTTTGTAAGGCGAGCTAGCATTTGTTTCCCAGTCCTAAATGGAGTGGAATCACATGCAGTTTCTGGTCCTACGAGCAAGAGTTGTTTTCTGGTAAGGAAAGTCACTATTGTGCTCCCATTGCCATACACAGTGCAAATAGCCCTCCCGTCTGTTCCCAGCAAGTACAGTGTATTGGACTGAAGAGGAGCTACTGTTCTTTTCAGTTTCCTAAGCAGAGTTGAACTAGATATGGCCCGTGTGTGTAGGAAGCACAGTTCTTTTGTTCTGAGCAAGCTCACTGTTTGGACCTCATAGGAAACACAGTAGAGTAGAAGAGTGCTCTTTTCTCTAAAGCAGAGTGTGTTTCTTGTAAGGCGAGCTAGCGTTTCTTTCCCAGTCCTAAATGGAATTGAATCACATGCAGTTTCTGTTCCTACGAGCAAGAGTTGTTTTATGGTAAGAAGAATCACTATTGCGCTGCCATTGCCATTTGCAGGACAAATAGCACTCGTGTCTGTTTCCAGCAAGTACAGGGTATTGGACTGAAGAGGAGCTACTGTTCTTCTCAGTTTCCTTAGCAGAGTTGAACTAGATATAGCCCGTGTGTGTAGGAAGCACAGTTCTTTTGTTCTGAGCAAGCTCACAGTTCGGACCTCATAGGAAACACAGTAGAGTAGAAGAGTGTTTTTTTCTCAAAAGCAGAGTGTGTTTCTTGGAAGTTGAGCTAGCGTTTGTTTCCCAGTCCTAAATGGAGTTGAGTCACATGCAGTTTTTTGTCCTACGAGCAAGAGTTTTTTTCTGGTAAGACAAGTCACTATAAGGCTCCAATTGCCATACACAGTGCAAATAGCACTCGCGTATGTTCCCCGCAAGTACAGTGTATTGGACTGAAGAGGAGGTACTGTTCTTGTCAGTTTCCTAAGCAGAGTTGAACTAGATATGGCCCGTGTGTGTAGGAAGCACAGTTCTTTTGTTCTTAGCAAGCTCACTATTCGGACCCCATAAGAAGCACAGTAGAGTAGAAGAGTGCTCTTTTCTCAAAAAAAGAGTGTGTTTCTTGTAAGGCGAGCTAGCGTTTGTTTCCCAATCCTAAATGGAGTTGAATCACATGCAGTTTCTAGTACTATGAGCAAGAGTTGTTTTATGGTAAGAAGAGTCATTATTGCTCTGCCATTGCCATACACAGGACAAATAGCACTGGCGTCTGTTCCCAGCAAGTACAGTGTAATGGACTGAAGAGGATCTACTGTTCTTGTCAGGTTCCTAAGCAGACTTGAACTAGATATGGCCGTGTGTGTAGGAAGCACAGTTTTTTTGTTCTGAGCAAGCTCACTGTTCGGAACACATAGGAAACACAGTAGAGTAGAAGAGTGCTCTTTTCTCAAAAGCAGAGTGTGTTTCTTGGAAGTCGAGCTAGCGTTTGTTTCCCAGTCCTAAATGGAGTTGAGTCACATGCAGGTTTTTGTCCTACGAGCAAGAGTTGTTTTCTGGTAGGGCGAGTCACTATTGTGCTCCAATTGCCATACACAGTGCAAATAGCACTCGCGTCTGTTCCCTGCAAGTACAGTGTATCGGACTGAAGAGGAGCTACTGTTCTTGTCAGTTTCCTAAGCAGAGTTGAACTAGATATGACCCGTGTGTAGGAAGCACAGTTCTTTGTTCTGAGCAAGCTCACTGTTCTGGCCCTATAGGAAACACAGTAGAGTAGAAGAGTGCTCTTTTTTCTAAAGCAGAGTGTGTTTCTGTAAGGTGAGCTAGCTTTTGTTTCCCAGTCCTAAATGGAGTTGAATCACATGCAGTTTCTGGTCCTACGATCAAGAGTTGATTTATGGTAAGAAGAGTCAGTATTGTGCCGCCATTGCCATACACAGGACAAATAGCACTGGCGTCTGTTCCCAGCACGTACAGTGTATTGGACTGAAGAGGATCTACTGTTATTGTCAGGTTCCTAAGCAGAATTGAACTAGATATGACCATGTGTGTAGGAAGCACAGTTCTTTTGTTCAGAGCAAGCTCACTTTTCGGACACCATAGGAAACACAGTAGAGTAGAAGAGTGCTCTTTTCTCAAAAGCAGAGTGTGTTTTTGTAAGGCGACCTAGCGTTTGTTTCCTAGTCCTAAATGGAGTTGAATCACATGCAGTTTCTGTTCCTACGAGCAAGAATTGTTTTATGGTAAGGAAAGTCACTATTGCGCTCCCATTTCCCTATACAAGGCAAATAGCACTCGAGTCTTTTCCCAGCAAGTACAGTGTATTGGAGTGAATAGGAGCTACTGTTCTTGTCAGTTTCCTAAGCAGAGTTGACCTAGATATGGTCAGTATGTGTAGGAAGCACAGTTCTTTTGTTCTGAGCAAGCTCACTGTTTGGATCTCATAGGAAACACAGTAGAGTAAAAGAGTGCTCTTTTCTCTAAAGCAGAGTGTGTTTTTGTAAGGCGAGCTAGCATTTGTTTCCCAGTCCTAAATGGAGTGGAATCACATGCAGTTTCTGGTCCTACGAGCAAGAGTTGTTTTCTGGTAAGGAAAGTCACTATTGTGCTCCCATTGCCATACACAGTGCAAATAGCCCTCCCGTCTGTTCCCAGCAAGTACAGTGTATTGGACTGAAGAGGAGCTACTGTTCTTGTCAGTTTCCTAAGCAGAGTTGAACTAGATATGGCCCGTGTGTGTAGGAAGCACAGTTCTTTTGTTCTGAGCAAGCTCACTGTTTGGACCTCATAGGAAACACAGTAGAGTAGAAGAGTGCTCTTTTCTCTAAAGCAGAGTGTGTTTCTTGTAAGGCGAGCTGGCGTTTCTTTCCCAGTCCTAAATGGAATTGAATCACATGCAGTTTCTGGTCCTACGAGCAAGAGTTGTTTTATGGTAAGAAGAATCACTATTGGGCTGCCATTGCCATACACAGGACAAATAGCACTCGTGTCTGTTTCCAGCAAGTACAGGGTATTGGACTGAAGAGGAGCTACTGTTCTTCTCAGTTTCCTAAGCAGAGTTGAACTAGATATAGCCTGTGTGTGTAGGAAGCACAGTTCTTTTGTTCTGAGCAAGCTCACTGTTCGGACCTCATAGGAAACACAGTAGAGTAGAAGAGTGCTCTTTTCTCAAAAGCAGAGTGTGTTTCTTGGAAGTCGAGCTAGCGTTTGTTTCCCAGTGTTAAATGGAGTTGAGTCACATGCAGTTTTTTGTCCTACGAGCAAGAGTTTTTTTCTGGTAAGACAAGTCACTATAAGGCTCCAATTGCCATACACAGTGCAAATAGCCCTCCTGTCTGTTCTCAGCAAGTACAGTGTATTGGACTGAAGAGGAGCTACTGTTCTTGTCAGTTTCCTAAGCAGAGTTGAACTAGATATGGCCCGTGTGTGTAGGAAGCACAGTTCTTTTGTTCTGAGCAAGCTCACTGTTTGGACCTCATAGGAAACACAGTAGAGTAGAAGAGTGCTCTTTTCTCTAAAGCAGAGTGTGTTTCTTGTAAGGCGAGCTAGCGTTTCTTTCCCAGTCCTAAATGGAATTGAATCACATGCAGTTTCTGTTCCTACGAGCAAGAGTTGTTTTATGGTAAGAAGAATCACTATTGCGCTGCCATTGCCATATGCAGGACAAATAGCACTCGTGTCTGTTTCCAGCAAGTACAGGGTATTGGACTGAAGAGGAGCTACTGTTCTTCTCAGTTTCCTTAGCAGAGTTGAACTAGATATAGCCCGTGTGTGTAGGAAGCACAGTTCTTTTGTTCTGAGCAAGCTCACTGTTCGGACCTCATAGGAAACAGAGTAGAGTAGAAGAGTGTTTTTTTCTCAAAAGCAGAGTGTGTTTCTTGGAAGTTGAGCTAGCGCTTGTTTCCCAGTCCTAAATGGAGTTGAGTCACGTGCAGTTTTTTGTCCTACGAGCAAGAGTTTTTTTCTGGTAAGACAAGTCACTACAAGGCTCCAATTGCCATACACAGTACAAATAGCACTCGCGTATGTTCCCCGCAAGTACAGTGTATTGGACTGAAGAGGAGCTACTGTTCTTGTCAGTTTCCTAAGCAGAGTTGAACTAGATATGGCCCGTGTGTGTAGGAAGCACAGTTCTTTTGTTCTTAGCAAGCTCACTATTTGGACCCCATAAGAAGCACAGTAGAGTAGAAGAGTGCTCTTTTCTCAAAAGCAGAGTGTGTTTCATGTAAGGCGAGCTAGCATTTGTTTCCCAATCCTAAATGGATTTGAATCACATGCAGTTACTGGTCCTACGAGCAAGAGTTGTTTTCTGGTAAGGAAAGTCACTATTGCTCTCCCATTGCCATACACAGTGCAAATAGCATTGCGTCTGTTCCCAGCAAGTAGAGTGTATTGGACGGAAGAGGAGCTACTGTTCTTCTCAGTTTCCTAAGCAGACTTGAACTTGTTATGGCCCTGTGTAGGAAGCACAGTTCTTTTGTTCTGAGCAAGGTCACTGTTCTGGCTCTATAGGAAATACAGTAGAGTAGAAGAGTGCTCTTTTCTCTAAAGCAGAGTGTGTTTCTTGTAAGGCGAGCTAGCGTTTGTTTCCCAGTCCTAAATGGAGTTGAATCACATGCAGTTTCTAGTACTATGAGCAAGAGTTGTTTTATGGTAAGAAGAGTCATTATTGCTCTGCCATTGCCATACAGAGGACAAATAGCACTGGCGTCTGTTCCCAGCAAGTACAGTGTAATGGACTGAAGAGGATCTACTGTTCTTGTCAGGTTCCTAAGCAGACTTGAACTAGATATGGCCGTGTGTGTAGGAAGCACAGTTTTTTTGTTCTGAGCAAGCTCACTGTTCGGAACACATAGGAAACACAGTAGAGTAGAAGAGTGCTCTTTTCTCAAAAGCAGAGTGTGTTTCTTGGAAGTCGAGCTAGCGTTTGTTTCCCAGTCCTAAATGGAGTTGAGTCACATGCAGGTTTTTGTCCTACGAGCAAGAGTTGTTTTCTGGTAGGGCGAGTCACTATTGTGCTCCAATTGCCATACACAGTGCAAATAGCACTCGCGTCTGTTCTTTGCAAGTACAGTGTATCGGACTGAAGAGGAGCTACTGTTCTTGTCAGTTTCCTAAGCAGAGTTGATCTAGATATGACCCGTGTGTAGGAAGCACAGTTCTTTGTTCTGAGCAAGCTCACTGTTCTGGCCCTATAGGAAACACAGTAGAGTAGAAGAGTGCTCTTTTCTCTAAAGCAGAGTGTGTTTCTGTAAGCTGAGCTAGCTTTTGTTTCCCAGTCCTAAATGGAGTTGAATCACATGCAGTTTCTGGTCCTACGATCAAGAGTTGTTTTATGGTAAGAAGAGTCACTATTGTGCCGCCATTGCCATACACAGGACAAATAGCACTGGCGTCTGTTCCCAGCACGTACAGTGTATTGGACTGAAGAGGAGCTACTGTTCTTTTCAGTTTCCTAAGCAGAGTTGAACTAGATATGGTCCGTTTGTGTAGAAAGCACAGTTCTTTTTTTCTGAGAAAGCTCACTGTTCTGGCCCTATAGGAAACACAGTAGAGTAGAAGAGTGCTCTTTTCTCAAAAGCAGAGTGTGTTTCTTGTAAAGCGAGCTAGAGTTTGTTTCCCAGTCCTAAATGGAGATGAATCACATGCAGTTTCTGGTCCTACGAGCAAGAGTTGTTTTCTGGTAGGAAGAGTCACTATTGCGCTGCCATTGACATACACAGAACAAATAGCACTCGCATCTGTTCCCAGCAAGTACAGTGTATTGGACTGAAGAGGATCTACTGTTCTTGTCAGGTTCCTAAGCAGACTTGAACTAGATATGGCCGTGTGTGTAGGAAGCACAGTTTTTTTGTTCTGAGAAAGCTCACTGTTCGGAACACATAGGAAACACAGTAGAGTAGAAGAGTGCTCTTTTCTGAAAAGCAGAGTGTGTCTCTTGAAAATTGAGCTAGCGTTTGTTTCCCAGTCCTAAATGGAGTTGAGTCACATGCAGTTTTTTGTCCAACGAGCAAGAGTTGTTTTCAGGTAAGACAAGTCACTATTGTGCTCCAATTGCCATACACAGTGCAAATAGCACTCACGTCTGTTCCCCGCAAGTACAGTGTATTGGACTGAAGAGGAGCTAGTGTTCTTGTCAGTTTCCTAAGCAGAGTTGAACTAGATATGGCCCGTGTGTGTAGGAAGCACAGTTCTTTTGTTCTTAGCAAGCTCACTATTCGGACCCCATAGGAAGCACAGTAGAGTAGAAGAGTGCTCTTTTCTCAAAAGCAGAGTGTGTTTCATGTAAGGCGAGCTAGCATTTGTTTCCCAATCCTAAATGGATTTGAATCACATGCAATTACTGGTCTTACGAGCAAGAGTTGTTTTCTGGTAAGGAAAGTCACTATTGCGCTCCCATTGCCATACACAGTGCAAATAGCATCGCGTCTGTTCCCAGCAAATACAGTGTATTGGACGGAAGAGGAGCTACTGTTCTTCTCAGTTTCCTAAGCAGAGTTGAACTTGTTATGGCCCTGTGTAGGAAGCACAGTTCTTTTGTTCTGAGCAAGGTCACTGTTCTGGCTCTATAGGAAATACAGTAGAGTAGAAGAGTGCTCTTTTCTCTAAAGCAGAGTGTGTTTCTTGTAAGGCGAGCTAGCGTTTGTTTCCCAGTCCTAAATGGAGTTGAATCACATGCAGTTTCTAGTACTATGAGCAAGAGTTGTTTTATGGTAAGAAGAGTCATTATTGCTCTGCCATTGCCATACACAGGACAAATAGCACTGGCGTCTGTTCCCAGCAAGTACAGTGTAATGGACTGAAGAGGATCTACTGTTCTTGTCAGGTTCCTAAGCAGACTTGAACTAGATATGGCCGTGTGTGTAGGAAGCACAGTTTTTTTGTTCTGAGCAAGCTCACTGTTCGGAACACATAGGAAACACAGTAGAGTAGAAGAGTGCTCTTTTCTCAAAAGCAGAGTGTGTTTCTTGGAAGTCGAGCTAGCGTTTGTTTCCCAGTCCTAAATGGAGTTGAGTCACATGCAGGTTTTTGTCCTACGAGCAAGAGTTGTTTTCTGGTAGGGCGAGTCACTATTGTGCTCCAATTGCCATACACAGTGCAAATAGCACTCGCGTCTGTTCCCTGCAAGTACAGTGTATCGGACTGAAGAGGAGCTACTGTTCTTGTCAGTTTCCTAAGCAGAGTTGAACTAGATATGACCCGTGTGTAGGAAGCACAGTTCTTTGTTCTGAGCAAGCTCACTGTTCTGGCCCTATAGGAAACACAGTAGAGTAGAAGAGTGCTCTTTTCTCTAAAGCAGAGTGTGTTTCTGTAAGGTGAGCTAGCTTTTGTTTCCCAGTCCTAAATGGAGTTGAATCACATGCAGTTTCTGGTCCTACGATCAAGAGTTGTTTTATGGTAAGAAGAGTCACTATTGTGCCGCCATTGCCATACACAGGACAAATAGCACTGGCGTCTGTTCCCAGCACGTACAGTGTATTGGACTGAAGAGGATCTACTGTTATTGTCAGGTTCCTAAGCAGAATTGAACTAGATATGGCCATGTGTGTAGGAAGCACAGTTCTTTTGTTCTGAGCAAGCTCACTTTTCGGACACCATAGGAAACACAGTAGAGTAGAAGAGTGCTCTTTTCTCAAAAGCAGAGTGTGTTTTTGTAAGGCGAGCTAGCATTTGTTTCCTAGTCCTAAATGGAGTTGAATCACATGCAGTTTCTGTTCCTACGAGCAAGAAATGTTTTATGGTAAGGAAAGTCACTATTGCGCTCCCATTTCCCTATACAAGGCAAATAGCACTCGAGTCTTTTCCCAGAAAGTACAGTGTATTGGAGTGAATAGGAGCTACTGTTCTTGTCAGTTTCCTAAGCAGATTTGAACTAGATATGGTCCGTATGTGTAGGAAGCACAGTTCTTTTGTTCTGAGCAAGCTCACTGTTTGGATCTCATAGGAAACACAGTAGAGTAAAAGAGTGCTCTTTTCTCTAAAGCAGAGTGTGTTTTTGTAAGGCGAGCTAGCATTTGTTTCCCAGTCCTAAATGGAGTGGAATCACATGCAGTTTCTGGTCCTACGAGCAAGAGTTGTTTTCTGGTAAGGAAAGTCACTATTGTGCTCCCATTGCCATACACAGTGCAAATAGCCATCCCGTCTGTTCCCAGCAAGTACAGTGTATTGGACTGAAGAGGAGCTACTGTTCTTGTCAGTTTCCTAAGCAGAGTTGAACTAGATATGGCCCGTGTGTGTAGGAAGCACAGTTCTTTTGTTCTGAGCAAGCTCACTGTTTGGACCTCATAGGAAACACAGTAGAGTAGAAGAGTGCTCTTTTCTCTAAAGCAGAGTGTGTTTCTTGTAAGGCGAGCTAGCGTTTCTTTTCCAGTCCTAAATGGAATTGAATCACATGCAGTTTCTGGTCCTACGAGCAAGAGTTGTTTTATGGTATGAAGAATCACTATTGCGCTGCCATTGCCATACACAGGACAAATAGCACTCGTGTCTGTTTCCAGCAAGTACAGGGTATTGGACTGAAAAGGAGCTACTGTTCCTCTCAGTTTCCTAAGCATAGTTGAACTAGATATAGCCCGTGTGTGTAGGAAGCACAATTCTTTTGTTCTGAGCAAGCTCACTGTTCGGACATCATAGGAAACACAGTAGAGTAGAAGAGTGTTTTTTTCTCAAAAGCAGAGTGTGTTTCTTGGAAGTCGAGCTAGCGTTTGTTTCCCAGTGTTAAATGGCGTTGAGTCACATGCAGTTTTTTGTCCTACGAGCAAGAGTTTTTTTCTGGTAAGACAAGTCACTATAAGGCTCCAATTGCCATACACAGTGCAAATAGCACTCGCGTATGTTCCCCGCAAGTACAGTGTATTGGACTGAAGAGGAGCTACTGTTCTTGTCAGTTTCCTAAGCAGAGTTCAACTAGATATGACCCGTGTGTAGGAAGCACAGTTCTTTGTTCTGAGCAAGCTCACTGTTCTGGCCCTATAGGAAACACAGTAGAGTAGAAGAGTGCTCTTTTCTCTAAAGCAGAGTGTGTTTCTGTAAGGTGAGCTAGCTTTTGTTTCCCAGTCCTAAATGGAGTTGAATCACATGCAGTTTCTGGTCCTACGATCAAGAGTTGTTTTATGGTAAGAAGAGTCAGTATTGTGCCGCCATTGCCATACACAGGACAAATAGCACTGGCGTCTGTTCCCAGCACGTACATTCTATTGGACTGAAGAGGATCTACTGTTATTGTCAGGTTCCTAAGCAGAATTGAACTAGATATGGCCGTGTGTGTAGGAAGCACAGTTTTTTTGTTCTGAGCAAGCTCACTGTTCGGAACACATAGGAAACACAGTAGAGTAGAAGACTGCTCTTTTCTCAAAAGCAGAGTGTGTTTCTTGGAAGTCGAGCTAGCGTTTGTTTCCCAGTCCTAAATGGAGTTGAGTCACATGCAGGTTTTTGTCCTACGAGCAAGAGTTGTTTTCTGGTAGGGCGAGTCACTATTGTGCTCCAATTGCCATACACAGTGCAAATAGCACTCGCGTCTGTTCCCTGCAAGTACAGTGTATCGGACTGAAGAGGAGCTACTGTTCTTGTCAGTTTCCTAAGCAGAGTTGAACTAGATATGACCCGTGTGTAGGAAGCACAGTTCTTTGTTCTGAGCAAGCTCACTGTTCTGGCATTATAGGAAACACAGTAGAGTAGAAGAGTGCTCTTTTCTCTAAAGCAGAGTGAGTTTCTTGTAAGGCGAGCTAGCGTTTCTTTCCCAGTCCTAAATGGAATTGAATCACATGCAGTTTCTGGTCCTACGAGCAAGAGTTGTTTTATGGTAAGAAGAATCACTATGGCGCTGCCATTGCCATACACAGGACAAGTAGCACTCGTGTCTGTTTCCAGCAAGTACAGGGTATTGGACTGAAGAGGAGCTACTGTTCTTGTCAGTTTCCTAAGCAGAGTTGAACTAGATATAGCCCGTGTGTGTAGGAAGCACAGTTCTTTTGTTCTGAGCAAGCTCACTGTTCGGACCTCAAAGGAAACACAGTAGAGTAGAAGAGTGCTCTTTTCTCAAAAGCAGAGTGTGTTTCTTGGAAGTCGAGCTAGTGTTTGTTTCCCAGTGTTAAATGGAGTTGAGTCACATACAGTTTTTTGTCCTACGAGCAAGAGTTTTTTTCTGGTAAGACAAGTCACTATAAGGCTCCAATTGCCATACACAGTGCAAATAGCCCTCCCGTCTGTTCCCAGCAAGTACAGTGTATTGGACTGAAGAGGAGCTACTGTTCTTGTCAGTTTCCTAAGCAGAGTTGAACTAGATATGGCCCGTGTGTGTAGGAAGCACAGTTCTTTTGTTCTGAGCAAGCTCACTGTTTGGACCTCATAGGAAACACAGTAGAGTAGAAGAGTGCTCTTTTCTCTAAAGCAGAGTGTGTTTCTTGTAAGGCGAGCTAGCGTTTCTTTCCCAGTCCTAAATGGAATTGAATCACATGCAGTTTCTGTTCCTACGAGCAAGAGTTGTTTTATGGTAAGAAGAATCACTATTGCGCTGCCATTGCCATATGCAGGACAAATAGCACTCGTGTCTGTTTCCAGCAAGTACAGGGTATTGGACTGAAGAGGAGCTACTGTTCTTCTCAGTTTCCTTAGCAGAGTTGAACTAGATATAGCCCGTGTGTGTAGGAAGCACAGTTCTTTTGTTCTGAGCAAGCTCACTGTTCGGACCTCATAGTAAACACAGTAGAGTAGAAGAGTGTTTTTTTCTCAAAAGCAGAGTGTGTTTCTTGGAAGCTGAGCTAGCGTTTGTTTCCCAGTCCTAAATGGAGTTGAGTCACATGCAGTTTTTTGTCCTACGAGCAAGAGTTTTTTTCTGGTAAGACAAGTCACTATAAGGCTCCAATTGCCATACACAGTACAAATAGCACTCGCGTATGTTCCCCGCAAGTACAGTGTATTGGACTGAAGAGGAGCTACTGTTCTTGTCAGTTTCCTAAGCAGAGTTGAACTAGATATGGCCCGTGTGTGTAGGAAGCACAGTTCTTTTGTTCTTAGCAAGCTCACTATTCGGACCCCATAAGAAGCACAGTAGAGTAGAAGAGTGCTCTTTTCTCAAAAGCAGAGTGTGTTTCATGTAAGGCGAGCTAGCATTTGTTTCCCAATCCTAAATGGATTTGAATCACATGCAGTTACTGGTCCTACGAGCAAGAGTTGTTTTCTGGTAAGGAAAGTCACTATTGCGCTCCCATTGCCATACACAGTGCAAATAGCATCGCGTCTGTTCCCAGCAAGTAGAGTGTATTGGACGGAAGAGGAGCTACTGTTCTTCTCAGTTTCCTAAGCAGAGTTGAACTTGTTATGGCCCTGTGTAGGAAGCACAGTTCTTTTGTTCTGAGCAAGGTCACTGTTCTGGCTCTATAGGAAATATAGTAGAGTAGAAGAGTGCTCTTTTCTCTAAAGCAGAGTGTGTTTCTTGTAAGGCGAGCTAGCGTTTGTTTCCCAATCCTAAATGGAGTTGAATCACATGCAGTTTCTAGTACTATGAGCAAGAGTTGTTTTATGGTAAGAAGAGTCATTATTGCTCTGCCATTGCCATACACAGGACAAATAGCACTGGCGTCTGTTCCCAGCAAGTACAGTGTAATGGACTGTAGAGGATCTACTGTTCTTGTCAGGTTCCTAAGCAGACTTGAACTAGATATGGCCGTGTGTGTAGGAAGCACAGTTTTTTTGTTCTGAGCAAGCTCACTGTTCGGAACACATAGGAAACACAGTAGAGTAGAAGAGTGCTCTTTTCTCAAAAGCAGAGTGTGTTTCTTGTAAGGCGAGCTAGCGTTTGTTTCCCAGTCCTAAATGGAGTTGAGTCACATGCAGGTTTTTGTCCTACGAGCAAGAGTTGTTTTCTGGTAGGGCGAGTCACTATTGTGCTCCAATTGCCATACACAGTGCAAATAGCACTCGCGTCTGTTCCCTGCAAGTACAGTGTATCGGACTGAAGAGGAGCTACTGTTCTTGTCAGTATCCTAAGCAGAGTTGAACTAGATATGACCCGTGTGTAGGAAGCACAGTTCTTTGTTCTGAGCAAGCTCACTGTTCTGGCCCTATAGAAAACACAGTAGAGTAGAAGAGTGCTCTTTTCTCTAAAGCAGAGTGTGTTTCTTGTAAGGCGAGCTAGCGTTTCTTTCCCAGTCCTAAATGGAATTGAATCACATGCAGTTTCTGGTCCTACGAGCAAGAGTTGTTTTATGGTAAGAAGAATCACTATTGCGCTGCCATTGCCATACACAGGACAAATAGCACTCGTGTCTGTTTCCAGCATGTACAGGGTATTGGACTGAAGAGGAGCTACTGTTCTTGTCAGTTTCCTAAGCAGAGTTGAACTAGATATAGCCCGTGTGTGTAGGAAGCACAGTTCTTTTGTTCTGAGCAAGCTAACTGTTCGGACCTCATAGGAAACACAGTAGAGTAGAAGAGTGCTCTTTTCTCAAAAGCAGAGTGTGTTTCTTGGAAGTCGAGCTAGCGTTTGTTTCCCAGTGTTAAATGGCGTTGAGTCACATGCAGTTTTTTGTCCTACAAGCAAGAGTTTTTTTCTGGTAAGACAAGTCACTATAAGGCTCCAATTGCCATACACAGTGCAAATAGCACTCCCGTATGTTCCCCGCAAGTACAGTGTATTGGACTGAAGAGGAGCTACTGTTCTTGTCAGTTTCCTAAGCAGAGTTGAACTAGATATGACCCGTGTGTAGGAAGCACAGTTCTTTGTTCTGAGCAAGCTCACTGTTCTGGCCCTATAGGAAACACAGTAGAGTAGAAGAGTGCTCTTTTCTCTAAAGCAGAGTGTGTTTCTGTAAGGTGAGCTAGCTTTTGTTTCCCAGTCCTAAATGGAGTTGAATCACATGCAGTTTCTGGTCCTACGATCAAGAGTTGTTTTATGGTAAGAAGAGTCAGTATTGTGCCGCCATTGCCATACACAGGACAAATAGCACTGGCGTCTGTTCCCAGCACGTACAGTGTATTGGACTGAAGCGGATCTACTGTTATTGTCAGGTTCCTAAGCAGAATTGAACTAGATATGGCCATGTTTGTAGGAAGCACAGTTCTTTTGTTCTGAGCAAGCTCACTTTTCGGACACCATAGGAAACACAGTAGAGTAGAAGTGTGCTCTTTTCTCAAAAGCAGAGTGTGTTTTTGTAAGGCGAGCTAGCGTTTGTTTCCTAGTCCTAAATGGAGTTGAATCACATGCAGTTTCTGTTCCTACGAGCAAGAATTGTTTTATGGTAAGGAAAGTCACTATTGCGCTCCCATTTCCCTATACAAGGCAAATAGCACTCGAGTCTTTTCCCAGAAAGTACAGTGTATTGGAGTGAATAGGAGCTACTGTTCTTGTCAGTTTCCTAAGCAGATTTGAACTAGATATGGTCCGTATGTGTAGGAAGCACAGTTCTTTTGTTCTGAGCAAGCTCACTGTTTGGATCTCATAGGAAACACAGTAGAGTAAAAGAGTGCTCTTTTCTCTAAAGCAGAGTGTGTTTTTGTAAGGCGAGCTAGCATTTGTTTCCCAGTCCTAAATGGAGTGGAATCACATGCAGTTTCTGGTCCTACGAGCAAGAGTTGTTTTCTGGTAAGGAAAGTCACTATTGTGCTCCCATTGCCATACACAGTGCAAATAGCCCTCCCGTCTGTTCCCAGCAAGTACAGTGTATTGGACTGAAGAGGAGCTACTGTTCTTGTCAGTCTCCTAAGCAGAGTTGAACTAGATATACCCCGTGTGTGTAGGAAGCACAGTTCTTTTGTTCTGAGCAAGCTCACTGTTTGGACCTCATAGGAAACACAGTAGAGTAGAAGAGTGCTCTTTTCTCTAAAGCAGAGTGTGTTTCTTGTAAGGCGAGCTAGCGTTTCTTTTCCAGTCCTAAATGGAATTGAATCACATGCAGTTTCTGTTCCTACGAGCAAGAGTTGTTTTATGGTATGAAGAATCACTATTGCGCTGCCATTGCCATACACAGGACAAATAGCACTCGTGTCTGTTTCCAGGAAGTACAGGGTATTGGACTGAAACGGAGCTACTGTTCCTCTCAGTTTCCTAAGCATAGTTGAACTAGATATAGCCCGTGTGTGTAGGAAGCACAATTCTTTTGTTCTGAGCAAGCTCACTGTTCGGACCTCATAGGAAACACAGTAGAGTAGAAGAGTGTTTTTTTCTCAAAAGCAGAATGTGTTTCTTGGAAGTCGAGCTAGCGTTTGTTTCCCAGTGTTAAATGGCGTTGAGTCACATGCAGTTTTTTGTCCTACGAGCAAGAGTTTTTTTCTGGTAAGACAAGTCACTATAAGGCTCCAATTGCCATACACAGTGCAAATAGCACTCGCGTATGTTCCCCGCAAGTACAGTGTATTGGACTGAAGAGGAGCTACTGTTCTTGTCAGTTTCCTAAGCAGAGTTGAACTAGATATGGCCCGTGTGTGTAGGAAGCACAGTTCTTTTGTTCTTAGCAAGCTCACTATTCGGACCCCATAGGAAGCACAGTAGAGTAGAAGAGTGCTCTTTTCTCAAAAGCAGAGTGTGTTTCATGTAAGGCGAGCTAGCATTTGTTTCCCAATCCTAAATGGATTTGAATCACATGCAATTACTGGTCCTACGAGCAAGAGTTTTTTTCTGGTAAGGAAAGTCACTATTGCGCTCCCATTGCCATACACAGTGCAAATAGCATCGCGTCTGTTCCCAGCAAATACAGTGCATTGGACGGAAGAGGAGCTACTGTTCTTCTCAGTTTCCTAAGCAGAGTTGAACTTGTTATGGCCCTGTGTAGGAAGCACAGTTCTTTTGTTCTGAGCAAGGTCACTGTTCTGGCTCTATAGGAAATATAGTATAGTAGAAGAGTGCTCTTTTCTCTAAAGCAGAGTGTGTTTCTTGTAAGGCGAGCTAGCGGTTGTTTCCCAATACTAAATGGAGTTGAATCACATGCAGTTTCTAGTACTATGAGCAAGAGTTGTTTTATGGTAAGAAGAGTCATTATTGCTCTGCCATTGCCATACACAGGACAAATAGCACTGGCGTCTGTTCCCAGCAAGTACAGTGTAATGGACTGAAGAGGATCTACTGTTCTTGTCAGGTTCCTAAGCAGACTTGAACTAGATATGGCCGTGTGTGTAGGAAGCACAGTTTTTTTGTTCTGAGCAAGCTCACTGTTCGGAACACATAGGAAACACAGTAGAGTAGAAGAGTGCTCTTTTCTCAAAAGCAGAGTGTGTTTCTTGGAAGTCGAGCTAGCGTTTGTTTCCCAGTCCTAAATGGAGTTGAGTCACATGCAGGTTTTTGTCCTACGAGCAAGAGTTGTTTTCTGGTAGGGCGAGTCACTATTGTGCTCCAATTGCCATACACAGTGCAAATAGCACTCGCGTCTGTTCCCTGCAAGTACAGTGTATCGGACTGAAGAGGAGCTACTGTTCTTGTCAGTTTCCTAAGCAGAGTTGAACTAGATATGACCCGTGTGTAGGAAGCACAGTTCTTTGTTCTGAGCAAGCTCACTGTTCTGGCATTATAGGAAACACAGTAGAGTAGAAGAGTGCTCTTTTCTCTAAAGCAGAGTGAGTTTCTTGTAAGGCGAGCTAGCGTTTCTTTCCCAGTCCTAAATGGAATTGAATCACATGCAGTTTCTGGTCCTACGAGCAAGAGTTGTTTTATGGTAAGAAGAATCACTATGGCGCTGCCATTGCCATACACAGGACAAGTAGCACTCGTGTCTGTTTCCAGCAAGTACAGGGTATTGGACTGAAGAGGAGCTACTGTTCTTCTCTGTTTCCTAAGCAGAGTTGAACTAGATATAGCCCGTGTGTGTAGGAAGCACAGTTCTTTTGTTCTGAGCAAGCTCACTGTTCGGACCTCAAAGGAAACACAGTAGAGTAGAAGAGTGCTCTTTTCTCAAAAGCAGAGTGTGTTTCTTGGAAGTCGAGCTAGTGTTTGTTTCCCAGTGTTAAATGGAGTTGAGTCACATGCAGTTTTTTGTCCTACGAGCAAGAGTTTTTTTCTGGTAAGACAAGTCACTATAAGGCTCCAATTGCCATACACAGTGCAAATAGCCCTCCCGTCTGTTCCCAGCAAGTACAGTGTATTGGACTGAAGAGGAGCTACTGTTCTTGTCAGTTTCCTAAGCAGAGTTGAACTAGATATGGCCCGTGTGTGTAGGAAGCACAGTTCTTTTGTTCTGAGCAAGCTCACTGTTTGGACCTCATAGGAAACACAGTAGAGTAGAAGAGTGCTCTTTTCTCTAAAGCAGAGTGTGTTTCTTGTAAGGCGAGCTAGCGTTTCTTTCCCAGTCCTAAATGGAATTGAATCACATGCAGTTTCTGTTCCTACGAGCAAGAGTTGTTTTATGGTAAGAAGAATCACTATTGCGCTGCCATTGCCATATGCAGGACAAATAGCACTCGTGTCTGTTTCCAGCAAGTACAGGGTATTGGACTGAAGAGGAGCTACTGTTCTTCTCAGTTTCCTTAGCAGAGTTGAACTAGATATAGCCCGTGTGTGTAGGAAGCACAGTTCTTTTGTTCTGAGCAAGCTCACTGTTCGGACCTCATAGTAAACACAGTAGAGTAGAAGAGTGTTTTTTTCTCAAAAGCAGAGTGTGTTTCTTGGAAGCTGAGCTAGCGTTTGTTTCCCAGTCCTAAATGGAGTTGAGTCACATGCAGTTTTTTGTCCTACGAGCAAGAGTTTTTTTCTAGTAAGACAAGTCACTATAAGGCTCCAATTGCCATACACAGTACAAATAGCACTCGCGTATGTTCCCCGCAAGTACAGTGTATTGGACTGAAGAGGAGCTACTGTTCTTGTCAGTTTCCTAAGCAGAGTTGAACTAGATATGGCCCGTGTGTGTAGGAAGCACAGTTCTTTTGTTCTTAGCAAGCTCACTATTCGGACCCCATAAGAAGCACAGTAGAGTAGAAGAGTGCTCTTTTCTCAAAAGCAGAGTGTGTTTCATGTAAGGCGAGCTAGCATTTGTTTCCCAATCCTAAATGGATTTGAATCACATGCAGTTACTGGTCCTACGAGCAAAAGTTGTTTTCTGGTAAGGAAAGTCACTATTGCGCTCCCATTGCCATACACAGTGCAAATAGCATCGCGTCTGTTCCCAGCAAGTAGAGTGTATTGGACGGAAGAGGAGCTACTGTTCTTCTCAGTTTCCTAAGCAGAGTTGAACTTGTTATGGCCCTGTGTAGGAAGCACAGTTCTTTTGTTCTGAGCAAGGTCACTGTTCTGGCTCTATAGGAAATATAGTAGAGTAGAAGAGTGCTCTTTTCTCTAAAGCAGAGTGTGTTTCTTGTAAGGCGAGCTAGCGTTTGTTTCCCAATCCTAAATGGAGTTGAATCACATGCAGTTTCTAGTACTATGAGCAAGAGTTGTTTTATGGTAAGAAGAGTCATTATTGCTCTGCCATTGCCATACACAGGACAAATAGCACTGGCGTCTGTTCCCAGCAAGTACAGTGTAATGGACTGAAGAGGATCTACTGTTCTTGTCAGGTTCCTAAGCAGACTTGAACTAGATATGGACGTGTGTGTAGGAAGCACAGTTTTTTTGTTCTGAGCAAGCTCACTGTTCGGAACACATAGGAAACACAGTAGAGTAGAAGAGTGCTCTTTTCTCAAAAGCAGAGTGTGTTTCTTGGAAGTCGAGCTAGCGTTTGTTTCCCAGTCCTAAATGGAGTTGAGTCACATGCAGGTTTTTGTCCTACGAGCAAGAGTTGTTTTCTGGTAGGGCGAGTCACTATTGTGCTCCAATTGCCATACACAGTGCAAATAGCACTCGCGTCTGTTCCCTGCAAGTACAGTGTATCGGACTGAAGAGGAGCTACTGTTCTTGTCAGTATCCTAAGCAGAGTTGAACTAGATATGACCCGTATGTAGGAAGCACAGTTCTTTGTTCTGAGCAAGCTCACTGTTCTGGCCCTGTAGAAAACACAGTAGAGTAGAAGAGTGCTCTTTTCTCTAAAGCAGAGTGTGTTTCTTGTAAGGCGAGCTAGCATTTCTTTCCCAGTCCTAAATGGAATTGAATCACATGCAGTTTCTGGTCCTACGAGCAAGAGTTGTTTTATGGTAAGAAGAATCACTATTGCGCTGCCATTGCCATACACAGGACAAATAGCACTCGTGTCTGTTTCCAGCAAGTACAGGGTATTGGACTGAAGAGGAGCTACTGTTCTTCTCAGTTTCCTAAGCAGAGTTGAACTAGATATAGCCCGTGTGTGCAGGAAGCACAGTTCTTTTGTTCTGAGCAAGCTCACTGTTCGGACCTCATAGGAAACACAGTAGAGTAGAAGAGTGCTCTATTCTCAAAAGCAGAGTGTGTTTCTTGGAAGTCGAGCTAGCGTTTGTTTCCCAGTTTTAAATGGAGTTGAGTCACATGCAGTTTTTTGTCCTACGAGCAAGAGTTTTTTTCTGGTAAGACAAGTCACTATAAGGCTCCAATTGCCATACACAGTGCAAATAGCACTCGCGTATGTTCCCCGCAAGTACAGTGTATTGGACTGAAGAGGAGCTACTGTTCTTGTCAGTTTCCTAAGCAGAGTTGAACTAGATATGGCCCGTGTGTGTAAGAAGCACAGTTCTTTTGTTCTTAGCAAGCTCACTATTCGGACCCCATAGGAAGCACAGTAGAGTAGAAGAGTGCTCTTTTCTCAAAAGCAAAGTGTGTTTCATGTAAGGCGAGCTAGCATTTGTTTCCCAATCCTAAATGGATTTGAATCACATGCAGTTACTGGTCCTACGAGCAAGAGTTGTTTTCTTGTAAGGAAAGTCACTATTGCGCTCCCATTGCCATACACAGTGCAAATAGCATCGCGTCTGTTCCCAGCAAGTACAGTGTATTGGACGGAAGAGGAGCTACTGTTCTTCTCAGTTTCCTAAGCAGAGTTGAACTTGTTATGGCCCTGTGTAGGAAGCACAGTTCTTTTGTTCTGAGCAAGGTCACTGTTCTGGCTCTATAGGAAATATAGTAGAGTAGAAGAGTGCTCTTTTCTCTAAAGCAGAGTGTGTTTCTTGTAAGGCGAGCTAGCGTTTGTTTCCCAATCCTAAATGGAGTTGAATCACATGCAGTTTCTAGTACTATGAGCAAGAGTTGTTTTATATTAAGAAGAGTCATTATTGCTCTGCCATTGCCATACACAGGACAAATAGCACTGGCGTCTGTTCCCAGCAAGTACAGTGTAATGGACTGAATAGGATCTACTGTTCTTGTTAGGTTCCTAAGCAGACTTGAACTAGATATGGCCGTGTGTGTAGGAAGCACAGTTTTTTTGTTCTGAGCAAGCTCACTGTTCGGAACACATAGGAAACACAGTAGAGTAGAAGAGTGCTCTTTTCTCAAAAGCAGAGTGTGTTTCTTGGAAGTCGAGCTAGCGTTTGTTTCCCAGTCCTAAATGGAGTTGAGTCACATGCAGGTTTTTGTCCTATGAGCAAGAGTTGTTTTCTGGTAGGGCGAGTCACTATTTTGCTCCAATTGCCAAACACAGTGCAAATAGCACTCGCGTCTGTTCCCTGCAAGTACAGTGTATCGGACTGAAGAGAAGCTACTGTTCTTGTCAGTTTCCTAAGCAGAGTTGAACTAGATATGACCCGTGTGTAGGAAGCACAGTTCTTTGTTCTGAGCAAGCTCACTGTTCTGGCCCTATAGGAAACACAGTAGAGTAGAAGACTGCTCTTTTCTCTAAAGCAGAGTGTGTTTCTTGTAAGGCGAGCTAGCGTTTCTTTCCCAGTCCTAAATGGAATTGAATCACATGCAGTTTCTGGTCCTACGAGCAAGAGTTGTTTTATGGTAAGAAGAATCACTATTGCGCTGCCATTGCCATACACAGGACAAATAGCACTCGTGTCTGTTTCCAGCATGTACAGGGTATTGGACTGAAGAGGAGCTACTGTTCTTGTCAGTTTCCTAAGCAGAGTTGAACTAGATATAGCCCGTGTGTGTAGGAAGCACAGTTCTTTTGTTCTGAGCAAGCTAACTGTTCGGACCTCATAGGAAACACAGTAGAGTAGAAGAGTGCTCTTTTCTCAAAAGCAGAGTGTGTTTCTTGGAAGTCGAGCTAGCGTTTGTTTCCCAGTGTTAAATGGAGTTGAGTCACATGCAGTTTTTTGTCCTACGAGCAAGAGTTTTTTTCTGGTAAGACAAGTCACTATAAGGCTCCAATTGCCATACACAGTGCAAATAGCACTCGCGTATGTTCCCCGCAAGTACAGTGTATTGGACTGAAGAGGAGCTACTGTTCTTGTCAGTTTCCTAAGCAGAGTTGAACTAGATATGGCCCGTGTGTGTAGGAAGCACAGTTCTTTTGTTCTTAGCAAGCTCACTATTCGGACCCCATAGGAAGCACAGTAGAGTAGAAGAGTGCTCTTTTCTCAAAAGCAGAGTGTGTTTCATGTAAGGCGAGCTAGCATTTGTTTCCCAATCCTAAATGGATTTGAATCACATGCAGTTACTGGTCCTACGAGCAAGAGTTGTTTTCTTGTAAGGAAAGTCACTATTGCGCTCCCATTGCCATACACAGTGCAAATAGCATCGCGTCTGTTCCCAGCAAGTACAGTGTATTGGACGGAAGAGGAGCTACTGTTCTTCTCAGTTTCCTAAGCAGAGTTGAACTTGTTATGGCCCTGTGTAGGAAGCACAGTTCTTTTGTTCTGAGCAAGGTCACTGTTCTGGCTCTATAGGAAATACAGTAGAGTAGAAGAGTGCTCTTTTCTCTAAAGCAGAGTGTATTTCTTGTAAGGCGAGCTAGCGTTTGTTTCCCAGTCCTAAATGGAGTTGAATCACATGCAGTTTCTAGTACTATGAGCAAGAGTTGTTTTATGGTAAGAAGAGTCATTATTGCTCTGCCATTGCCATACACAGGACAAATAGCTCTGGTGTCTGTTCCCAGCAAGTACAGTGTAATGGACTGAAGAGGATCTACTGTTTTTGTCAGGTTCCTAAGCAGACTTGAACTAGATATGGCCGTGTGTGTAGGAAGCACAGTTTTTTTGTTCTGAGCAAGCTCACTGTTCGGAACACATAGGAAACACAGTAGAGTAGAAGAGTGCTCTTTTCTCAAAAGCAGAGTGTGTTTCTTGGAAGTCGAGCTAGCGTTTGTTTCCCAGTCCTAAATGGAGTTGAGTCACATGCAGGTTTTTGTCCTATGAGCAAGAGTTGTTTTCTGGTAGGGCGAGTCACTATTGTGCTCCCATTGCCATACACAGTGCAAATAGCACTCGCGTCAGTTCCCAGCAAGTAGTGTTTCAGACTGAAGAGGAGCTACTGTTCTTGTCAGTTTCCTAAGCAGAGTTGAACTAGTTATGGCCCGTGTGTAGGAAGCACAGTTCTTTTGTTCTGACCAAGCTCACTGTTATGGCCATATAGGAAACACAGTAGAGTAGAACAGTGCTCTTTTCTCTAAAGCAGAGTGTGTTTCTTGTAAGGCGAGCTAGCGTTTGTTTCCCAGTCCTAAATGGAGTTGAATCACATGCAGTTTCTGGTCCTAAGAGCAAGAGTTGTTTTCTGGTAAAGAAAGTCACTATTGTGCTCCCCTTGCCATACACAGTGCAAATAGCTCCCGCGTCTGTTCCCAGCAAGTACAGTGTATCGGACTGAAGAGGAGCTACTGTTCTTGTCAGTTTCCTAAGCAGAGTTGAACTAGATATGGCCCGTGTGTGTAGGAAGCACAGTTCTTTTGTTCTGAGCAAGCTCACTGTTCGGACCCCATAGGAAGCACAGTAGAGTAGAAGAGTGCTCTTTTATCAAAAGCAGAGTGTGTTTCATGGAAGGCGAGCTAGCATTTGTATCCCAGTCCGAATTGGATTTGAATCACATGCAGTTTCTGGTCCTATGAGCAAGAGTTGTTTTCTGGTAAGGAAAGTCACTATTGCGCTCCCATTGCCATACACAGTGCAAATAGCACTCGCGTCTGTTCCCAGCAAGTACAGTGTTTCGGACTGAAGAGGAGCTACTGTTCTTGTCAGTTTCCTAAGCAGAGTTGAACTAGTTATGGCCGTGTGTAGGAAGCACAGTGATTTGTTCTGACCAAGCTCAGTGTTCTGGCCATATAGGAAACACAGTAGAGTAGAAGAGTGCTCTTTTCTCTAAAGCAGAGTGTGTTTCTTGTAAGGCGAGCTAGCGTTTGTTTCCCAGTCCTAAATGGAGTTGAATCACATGCAGTTTCTAGTCCTACGTGCAAGAGTTGTTTTATGGTAAGAAGAGTCACTATTGTGCTGCCATTGCCTTACACAGGACAAATAGAACTAACGTCTGTTCCCAGCAAGTACAGTGTATTGGACTGAAGAGGATCTACTGTTCTTGTCAGGTTCCTAAGCAGAATTGAACTAGATATGGCCGTGTGAGTAGGAAGCACAGTTCTTTTGTTCTGAGCAAGCTCACTGTTCGGACACCATAGGAAACACAGTAGAGTAGAAGAGTGCTCTTTTCTCAAAAGCAGAGTGTGTTTCTCGTAAGGCGAGCTAGCATTTGTTTCACAGTCCTAAATGGAGTTGAATCACATGCAGTTTCTGGTGCTACGAGCAAGAGTTGTTTACTGGTAAGGAAAGTCACTATTGTGCTCCCCTTGCCATACACATTGCAAATAGCTCTCGCGTCTGTTTCCAGCAAGTACAGTGTATTGGACTGAAGCGGAGCTACTGTTCTTGTCAGTTTCCTAAGCAGAGTTGAACTAGATATGGCCCGTGTGTGTGGAAGCACAGTTCTTATGTTCTGAGCAAGTTCACTCTTCTGGCCCTATAGGAAACACAGTAGAGTAGAAGAGTGCTCTTTTCTCAAAAGCAGAGTGTGTTTTTGTAAGGCGACCTAGCGTTTGTTTCCTAGTCCTAAATGGAGTTGAATCACATCCAGTTTATGGTCCTATGAACAAGAGTTGTTTTCTGGTAAGGAAAGTCACTATTGCGCTCCCATTGCCCTTCACAAGGCAAATAGCACTCGGGTCTTTTCCCAGCAAGTACAGTGTATTGGACTGAATAGGAGCTACTCTTCTTGTCAGTTTACTAAGCAGAGTTGAACTAGATATGGTCCGTGTGTGTAGGAAGCACAGTTCTTTTGTTCTGAGCAAGCTCACTGTTTGGACCCCATAGGAAACACAGTAGAGTAGAAGAGTGCTCTTTTCTCTAAAGCAGAGTGTGTTTCTTGTAAGGCAAGCTACCGTTTGTTTCCCAGTCCTAAATGGAGTGGAATCACATGCAGTTTCTGGTCCTACGAGCAAGAGTTGTTTTCTGGTAAGGAAAGTCACTATTGCGCTCCCATTGCCATACACAGTGCAAATAGCCTTCTCGTCTGTTCCCAGCAAGTACAGTGTATTGGACTGAAGAGGAGCTACTGTTCTTCTCAGTTTCCTAACCAGAGTTGACCTAGATATGGCCCGTGTGTGTAGGAAGCACAGTTCTTTTTTTCTGAGCAAGCTCACTGTTCTGGCCCTATAGGAAATACAGTAGAGTTGAAGAGTGCTCTTTTCTCAAAAGCAGAGTGTGTTTCTTGTAGAGCGAGCTAGAGTTTGTTTCCCAGTCCTAAATGGAGTTGAATCACATGCAGTTTCTGGTCCTACGAGCAAGAGTTGTTTTCTGGTAAGAAGAGTCACTATTGCGCTGCCATTGCCATAGCACTGGCGTCTGTTCCCAGCAAGTACAGTGTATTGGACTGAAGAGGATATACTGTTCTTGTCAGGTTCCTAAGCAGACTTGAACTAGATATGGCCGTGTGAGTAGGAAGTACAGTTTTTTTGTTCTGAGCAAGCTCACTGTTCGGAACACATAGGAAACACAGTAGAGAAGATGAGTGCTCTTTTCTCAAAAGCAGAGTGTGTTTCATGTAAGGCGAGCTAGCGTTTGTTTCCCAGTCCTAAATGGAGTTGAGTCACATGCAGTTTTTTGTCCTACGAGCAAGAGTTCTTTTATGGTAAGACAAATCACTATTGTGCTCCAATGCCATACACAGTGCAAATAGCACTCGTGTCTGTTCCCCGCAAGTACAGTGTATTGGACTGAAGAGGAGCTACTGTTCTTGTCAGTTTCCTAAGCAGAGTTGAACATGATATGGCCCTTGTGTGTAGGAAGCACAGTTCTTATGTTCTGAGCAAGCTCACTCTTCTGGCCCTATAGGAAACACAGTAGAGTAGAAGCATGCTCTTTTCTGAAAAGCAGAGTGTGTTTCTTGTAAGGCGAGCTAGCGTTTGTTTCCTAGTTAAATGGAGTTGAATCACATGCAGTTTCTGGTCCTACGAGCAAGAGTTTTTTTCTGGTAAGGAAAGACACTATTGCGCTCCCATTGCCATACACAGTGCAAATAGCACTCGCGTCTGTTCACAGCAAGTACAGTGTATCGGACTGAAGAGGAGCTACTGTTCTTGTCAGTTTCCTAAGCAGAGTTGAACTAGATATGGCCCGTGTGTGTAGGAAGCACATTTCTTATGTTCTAAGCAAGCTCACTCTTCCGGCCCTATAGGAAACACTGTAGAGTAGAAGAGTGCTCTTTTCTCAAAACCAGAGTGTGTTTCTTGTAAAGCGAGCTAGAGTTTGTTTCCCAGTCCTAAATGGAGTTGAATCCCATGCAGTTTCTGGTCCTACGAGCAAGAGTTGTTTTCTGGTAAGAAGAGTCACTATTGCGCTGCCATTGCCATACACAGGACAAATAGCAGTGGTGTCTGTTCCCAGCAAGTACAGTGTATTGGACTGAAGAGGATCTACTGTTCTTGTCAGGTTCCTAAGCAGACTTGAACTAGATATGGCCGTGTGTGTAGGAAGCACATTTCTTTTGTTCTGAGCAAGTTCACTGTTCTGGCCCAATAGGAAACACAGTAGAGTAGAAGAGTGCTCTTTTCTCAAAAGCAGAGTGTGTTTCTTGTAAGGTGAGCTAGCTTTTGTTTCCCAGTCTTAAATGGAGTTGAATCACATGCAGTTTCTGGTCCTACGAGCAAGAGTTGTTTTCTGGTAAGACAAGTCACTATTGGGCTCCAATTGCCATACATAGTGCAAATAGCACTTGCGTCTGTTCCCCGCAAGTACAGTGTATTGGACTGAAGAGGATCTATTGTTCTTGTCAGTTTCCTAAGCAGAGTTGAACTAGAAATGGCCCGTGTGTGTAGGAATCACAGTTCTTTTGTTCTGAGCAAGCTCAGTGTTCAGACACCATAGGAAACACAGTAGAGTAGAAGAGTGCTCTTTTCTCAAAAGCAGAGTGTGTTTCTTGTAAGGCGAGCTAGCATTTGTTTCCCAGTTCTAAATGGGGTTGAATCACATGAAGTTTCTGGTCCTACGAGCAAGAGTTGTTTACTGGTAAGGAAAGTCACTATTGTGCTCCCCTTGCCATAATCATTGCAAATAGCTCTCGCGTCTGTTCCCAGCAAGTACAGTGTATCAGACTGAAGAGGAGCTACTGTTCTTGTCAGTTTCCTAAGCAGAGTTGAACTAGATATGGCCCGTGTGTGTGGAAGCACAGTTCTTATGTTCTGAGCAAGTTCACTCTTCTGGCCCTATAGGAAACACAGTAGAGTAGAAGAGTGCTCTTTTCTCAAAAGCAGAGTGTGTTTTTGTAAGGCGACCTAGCGTTTGTTTCCTAGTCCTAAATGGAGTTGAATCACATGCAGTTTCTGGTCGTATGAACAAGAGTTGTTTTCTGGTAAGGAAAGTCACTATTGCGCTCCCATTGCCCTTCACAAGGCAAATAGCACTCGGGTCTTTTCCCAGCAAGTACAGTGTATTGGACTGAATAGGAGCTACTCTTCTTGTCAGTTTACTAAGCAGAGTTGAACTAGATATGGTCCGTGTGTGTAGGAAGCACAGTTCTTTTGTTCTGAGCAAGCTCACTGTTTGGACCCCATAGGAAACACAGTAGAGTAGAAGAGTGCTCTTTTCTCTAAAGCAGAGTGTGTTTCTTGTAAGGCAAGCTACCGTTTGTTTCCCAGTCCTAAATGGAGTGGAATCACATGCAGTTTCTGGTCCTATGAGCAAGAGTTGTTTTCTGGTAAGGAAAGTCACTATTGCGCTCCCATTGCCATACACAGTGCAAATAGCCTTCCCGTCTGTTCCCAGCAAGTACAGTGTATTGGACTGAAGAGGAGCTACTGTTCTTCTCAGTTTCCTAACCAGAGTTGAACTAGATATGGCCCGTGTGTGTAGGAAGCACAGTTCTTTTTTTCTGAGCAAGCTCACTGTTCTGGCCATATAGGAAATACAGTAGAGTTGAAGAGTGCTCTTTTCTCAAAAGCAGAGTGTGTTTCTTGTAGAGCGAGCTAGAGTTTGTTTCCCAGTCCTAAATGGAGTTGAGTCACATGCAGTTTTTTGTCCTACGAGCAAGAGTTGTTTTATGGTAAGACAAGTCACTATTGTGCTCCAATGACATACACAGTGCAAATAGCACTCGCGTCTGTTCCCCGCAAGTACAGTGTATTGGACTGAAGAGGAGCTTCTGTTCTTGTTGGTTTCCTAAGCAGAGTTGAACTAGATATGGCCCGTGTGTGTAGGAAGCACAGTTCTTTTGTTCTGAGCAAGCTCACTCTTCGGACCCGATAGAAAACACAATAGAGTAGAAGAGTGCTCTTTTCTCAAATGCAGAGTGTGTTTCATGTAAGGCGAGCTAGCATTTGTTTCCCAGTCCTAAATGGAGTGGAATCACATGCAGTTTCTGGTCCTACGAGCAAGAGTTGTTTTCTGGTAAGAAGAGTCACTATTGCGCTGCCATTGCCATACACAGTACTAATAGCACTGGCGTCTGTTCCCAGCAAGTACAGTGTATTGGACTGTAGAGGATCTACTGTTCTTGTCAGGTTCCTAAGCAGAATTGAACTAGATATGGCCGTGTGTGTAGGAAGCACAGTTCTTTTGTTCTGAGCAAGCTCACTGTTCGGACCCCAGAGGAAACACAGTAGAGTAGAAGAGTGCTCTTTTCTCAAAAGCAGAGTGTGTTTCTTGTAAGGCGAGCTAAAATTTGTTTCCCAGTCCTAAATGGAGTTGAGTCACATGCAGTTTTTTGTCCTACGAGCAAGAGTTGTTTTCTGGTAAGACGAGTCACTATTGTGCTCCCATTGCCATACACAGTGCAAATAGCACTCGCGTCTGTTCCCCGCAAGTACAGTGTATTGGACGGAAGAGTAGCTACCGTTCTTGTCAGTTTCCTAAGCAGAGTTGAAATAGATATGGCCCGTGTGTGTAGGAAGCACATTTTTTTTGTTCTGAGCAAGCTCACTGTTTGGACCCCATAGGAAACACAGTAGAGTAGAAGAGTGCTCTTTTCTCTAAAGCAGAGTGTGTTTCTTGTAAGACGAGCTACCGTTTGATTCCCAGTCCTAAATGGAGTGGAGTCACATGCAGTTTCTGTTCCTACGAGCAAGAGTTGTTTTCTGGTAAGGAAAGTCACTATTGCGCTCCCATTGCCATACACAGTGCAAATAGCCTTCCCGTCTGTTCCCAGCAAGTACAGTGTATTGGATTGAAAAGGAGCTACTGTTCTTCTCAGTTTCCTAAGCAGAGTTGAACTAGATATGGCCCGTGTGTGTAGGAAGCACAGTTCTTTTGTTCTGAGCAAGCTCACTGTTTGGACCCCATAGGAAACACAGTAGAGTAGAAGAGTGCTCTTTTCTCAAAAGCAGAGTGTGTTTCTAGTAAAGCGAGCTAGAGTTTGTTTCCCAGTCCTAAATGGAGTTGAATCACATGCAGTTTCTGGTCCTACGAGCAAGAGTTGTTTTCTGGTAAGAAGAGTCACTATTGTGCTGCCATTGCCATACACAGGACAAATAGCACTGGCGTCTGTTCCCAGCAAGTACAGTGTATTGGACTGCAAAGGAGCTACTGTTCTTCTCAGTTTCCTAAGCAGAGTTGAACTAGATATGGGCCATGTGTGTAGGAAGTACAGTTATTTTTTTCAGAGCAAGCTCACTGTTCTGGCCCTATAGGAAACACAGAAGAGTAGAAGAGTGCTCTTTTCTCAAAAGCAGAGTGTGTTTCATGTAAGGCGAGCTAGCATTTGTTTCCCACTCCTAAATGGAGTTGAATCACATGCAGTTTCTGGTCCTACGAGCAAGAGTTGTTTATTGGTAAGGAAAATCACTATTGAGCTCCCCTTGCCATACACAGTGCAAATAGCTCTCGCGTCTGTTCCCAGCAAGTACAGTGTATCAGACTGAAGAGGAGCTACTGTTCTTGTCAGTTTCCTAAGCAGAGTTGAACTAGATATGGCCCGTGTGTGTAGGAAGCACAGTTCTTATGTTCTAAGCAAGTTCACTCTTCTGGCACTATAGGAAACACAGTAGAGTAGAAGAGTGCTCTTTTCTCAAAAGCAGATTGTGTTTTTGTAAGGCGAGCTAGCATTTGTTTCCTAGTCCTAAATGGAGTTGAATCACATGCAGTTTCTGGTCCTAGGAACAAGAGTTGTTTTCTGGTAAGGAAAGTCACTATTGCGCTCCCATTGCCATACACAGTGCAAATAGCCTTCCCGTCTGTTCCCCGAAAGTACAGTGTATTGGACTGAAGAGGAGCTACTGTTCTTGTCAGTTTCCTAAGCAGAGTTGAACTAGATATGGCCCGTGTGTGTAGGAAGCACAGTTCTTTTGTTCTGAGCAAGCTCACTGTTCGGACCCCATAGGAAGCACAGTAGAGTAGAAGAGTGCTCTTTTATCAAAAGCAGAGTGTGTTTCATGGAAGGCGAGCTAGCATGTGTATCCCATTCCGAAATGGATTTGAATCACATGCAGTTTCTGGTCCTATGAGCAAGAGTTGTTTTCTGGTAAGGAAAGTCACTATTGCGCTCCCATTGCCATACACAGTGCAAATAGCACTTGCGTCTGTTCCCAGCAAGTACAGTGTTTCGGACTGAAGAGGAGCTACTGTTCTTGTCAGTTTCCTAAGCAGAGTTGAACTAGTTATGGCCCGTGTGTAGGAAGCACAGTGATTTGTTCTGACCAGGCTCAGTGTTCTGGCCATATAGGAAACACAGTAGAGTAGAAGAGTGCTTTTTTCTCTAAAGCAGAGTGTGTTTCTTGTAAGGCGAGCTAGCGTTTGTTTCCCAGTCCTAAATGGAGTTGAATCACATGCAGTTTCTAGTCCTACATGCAAGAGTTGTTTTATGGTAAGAAGAGTCACTATTGCGCTGCCATTGCCTTACACAGGACAAATAGAACTAACGTCTGTTCCCAGCAAGTACAGTGTATTGGACTGAAGAGGATCTACTGTTCTTGTCAGGTTCCTAAGCAGAATTGAACTAGATATGGCCGTGTGAGTAGGAAGCACAGTTCTTTTGTTCTGAGCAAGCTCACTGTTCGGACACCATAGGAAACACAGTAGAGTAGAAGAGTGCTCTTTTCTCAAAAGCAGAGTGTGTTTCTTGTAAGGCGAGCTAGCATTTGTTTCCCAGTCCTAAATGGAGTTGAATCACATGCAGTTTCTGGTCCTAAGAGCATGAGTTGTTTTCTGGTAAGGAAAGTCACTATTGCGCTCCCGTTGCCATACACAGTGCAAATAGCTCTCGCGTCTGTTCCCAGCAAGTTCAGTGTATTGGACTGAAGAGGAGCTACTGTTCTTGTCAGTTTCCTAAGCAGAGTTGAACATGATATGGCCCTTGTGTGTAGGAAGCACAGTTCTTATGTTCTGAGCAAGCTCACTCTTCTGGCCCTATAGGAAACACAGTAGAGTAGAAGAGTGCTCTTTTCTCAAAAGCAGAGTGTGTTTCTTGTAAAGCGAGCTAGAGTTTGTTTCCCAGTCTAAATGGAGTTGAATCACATGCAGTTTCTGGTCCTACGAGCAAGAGTTGTTTTATGGTAAGAAGAGTCACTATTGCGCTGCCATTGCCATACACAGGACAAATAGCAGTGGTGTCTGTTCCCAGCAAGTACAGTGTATTGGACTGAAGAGGATCTACTGTTCTTGTCAGGTTCCTAAGCAGACTTGAACTAGATATGGCCGTGTGTGTAGGAAGCACATTTCTTTTGTTCTGAGCAAGTTCACTGTTCTGGCCCAATAGGAAACACAGTAGAGTAGAAGAGTGCTCTTTTCTCAAAAGCAGAGTGTGTTTCTTGTAAGGTGAGCTAGCTTTTGTTTCCCAGTCCTAAATGGAGTTGAATCACATGCAGTTTCTGGTCCTACGACCAAGAGTTGTTTTCTGGTAAGACAAGTCACTATTGGGCTCCAATTGCCATACATAGTGCAAATAGCACTTGCGTCTGTTCCCTGCAAGTACAGTGTAATGGACTGAAGAGGGTCTATTGTTCTTGTCAGTTTCCTAAGCAGAGTTGAACTAGAAATGGCCCGTGTGTGTAGGAATCACAGTTCTTTTGTTCTGAGCAAGCTCAGTGTTCAGACACCATAGGAAACACAGTAGAGTAGAAGAGTGCTCTTTTCTCAAAAGCAGAGTGTGTTTCTTGTAAGGCGAGCTAGCATTTGTTTCCCAGTTCTAAATGGAGTTGAATCACATGCAGTTTCTGGTCCTACGAGCAAGAGTTGTTTACTGGTAAGGAAAGTCACTATTGTGCTGCCCTTGCCATACACATTGCAAATAGCTCTCGCGTCTGTTCCCAGCAAGTACAGTGTATCAGACTGAAGAGGAGCTACTGTTCTTGTCAGTTTCCTAAGCAGAGTTGAACTAGATATGGCCCGTGTGTGTGGAAGCACAGTTCTTATGTTCTGAGCAAGTTCACTCTTCTGGCCCTATAGGAAACACAGTAGAGTAGAAGAGTGCTCTTTTCTCAAAAGCAGAGTGTGTTTTTGTAAGGCGACCTAGCGTTTGTTTCCTAGTCCTAAATGGAGTTGAATCACATGCAGTTTCTGGTCCTATGAACAAGAGTTGTTTTCTGGTAAGGAAAGTCACTATTGCGCTCCCATTGCCCTTCACAAGGCAAATAGCACTCGGGTCTTTTCCCAGCAAGTACAGTGTATTGGACTGAGTAGGAGCTACTCTTCTTGTCAGTTTACTAAGCAGAGTTGAACTAGATATGGCCCGTGTGTGTAGGAAGCACAGTTCTTTTGTTCTGAGCAAGCTCACTGTTTGGACCCCATAGGAAACACAGTAGAGTAGAAGAGTGCTCTTTTCTCAAAAGCAGAGTGTGTTTCTAGTAAAGCGAGCTAGAGTTTGTTTCCCAGTCCTAAATGGAGTTGAATCACATGCAGTTTCTGGTCCTACGAGCAAGAGTTGTTTTCTGGTAAGAAGAGTCACTATTGTGCTGCCATTGCCATACACAGGACAAATAGCACTGGCGTCTGTTCCCAGCAAGTACAGTGTATTGGACTGCAAAGGAGCTACTGTTCTTCTCAGTTTCCTAAGCAGAGTTGAACTAGATATGGGCCATGTGTGTAGGAAGTACAGTTATTTTTTTCAGAGCAAGCTCACTGTTCTGGCCCTATAGGAAACACAGAAGAGTAGAAGAGAGCTCTTTTCTCAAAAGCAGAGTGTGTTTCATGTAAGGCGAGCTAGCATTTGTTTCCCACTCCTAAATGGAGTTGAATCACATGCAGTTTCTGGTCCTATGAGCAAGAGTTGTTTATTGGTAAGGAAAATCACTATTGAGCTCCCCTTGCCATACACAGTGCAAATAGCTCTCGCGTCTGTTCCCAGCAAGTACAGTGTATCAGACTGAAGAGGAGCTACTGTTCTTGTCAGTTTCCTAAGCAGAGTTGAACTAGATATGGCCCGTGTGTGTAGGAAGCACAGTTCTTATGTTCTGAGCAAGTTCACTCTTCTGGCACTATAGGAAACACAGTAGAGTAGAAGAGTGCTCTTTTCTCAAAAGCAGATTGTGTTTTTGTAAGGCGAGCTAGCATTTGTTTCCTAGTCCTAAATGGAGTTGAATCACATGCAGTTTCTGGTCCTAGGAACAAGAGTTGTTTTCTGGTAAGGAAAGTCACTATTGCGCTCCCATTGCCATACACAGTGCAAATAGCCTTCCCGTCTGTTCCCCGAAAGTACAGTGTATTGGACTGAAGAGGAGCTACTGTTCTTGTCAGTTTCCTAAGCAGAGTTGAACTAGATATGGCCCGTGTGTGTAGGAAGCACAGTTCTTTTGTTCTGAGCAAGCTCACTGTTCGGACCCCATAGGAAGCACAGTAGAGTAGAAGAGTGCTCTTTTATCAAAAGCAGAGTGTGTTTCATGGAAGGCGAGCTAGCATGTGTATCCCATTCCGAAATGGATTTGAATCACATGCAGTTTCTGGTCCTATGAGCAAGAGTTGTTTTCTGGTAAGGAAAGTCACTATTGCGCTCCCATTGCCATACACAGTGCAAATAGCACTTGCGTCTGTTCCCAGCAAGTACAGTGTTTCGGACTGAAGAGGAGCTACTGTTCTTGTCAGTTTCCTAAGCAGAGTTGAACTAGTTATGGCCCGTGTGTAGGAAGCACAGTGATTTGTTCTGACCAAGCTCAGTGTTCTGGCCATATAGGAAACACAGTAGAGTAGAAGAGTGCTCTTTTCTCTAAAGCAGAGTGTGTTTCTTGTAAGGCGAGCTAGCGTTTGTTTCCCAGTCCTAAATGGAGTTGAATCACATGCAGTTTCTAGTCCTACATGCAAGAGTTGTTTTATGGTAAGAAGAGTCACTATTGCGCTGCCATTGCCTTACACAGGACAAATAGAACTAACGTCTGTTCCCAGCAAGTACAGTGTATTGGACTGAAGAGGATCTACTGTTTTTGTCAGGTTCCTAAGCAGAATTGAACTAGATATGGCCGTGTGAGTAGGAAGCACAGTTCTTTTGTTCTGAGCAAGCTCACTGTTCGGACACCATAGGAAACACAGTAGAGTAGAAGAGTGCTCTTTTCTCAAAAGCAGAGTGTGTTTCTTGTAAGGCGAGCTAGCATTTGTTTCCCAGTCCTAAATGGAGTTGAATCACATGCAGTTTCTGGTCCTAAGAGCATGAGTTGTTTTCTGGTAAGGAAAGTCACTATTGCGCTCCCGTTGCCATACACAGTGCAAATAGCTCTCGCGTCTGTTCCCAGCAAGTTCAGTGTATTGGACTGAAGAGGAGCTACTGTTCTTGTCAGTTTCCTAAGCAGAGTTGAACATGATATGGCCCTTGTGTGTAGGAAGCACAGTTCTTATGTTCTGAGCAAGCTCACTCTTCTGGCCCTATAGGAAACACAGTAGAGTAGAAGAGTGCTCTTTTCTCAAAAGCAGAGTGTGTTTCTTGTAAAGCGAGCTAGAGTTTGTTTCCCAGTCCTAAATGGAGTTGAATCACATGCAGTTTCTGGTCCTACGAGCAAGAGTTGTTTTATGGTAAGAAGAGTCACTATTGCGCTGCCATTGCCATACACAGGACAAATAGCAGTGGTGTCTGTTCCCAGCAAGTACAGTGTATTGGACTGAAGAGGATCTACTGTTCTTGTCAGGTTCCTAAGCAGACTTGAACTAGATATGGCCGTGTGTGTAGGAAGCACATTTCTTTTGTTCTGAGCAAGTTCACTGTTCTGGCCCAATAGGAAACACAGTAGAGTAGAAGAGTGCTCTTTTCTCAAAAGCAGAGTGTGTTTCTCGTAAGGTGAGCTAGCTTTTGTTTCCCAGTCCTAAATGGAGTTGAATCACATGCAGTTTCTGGTCCTACGAGCAAGAGTTGTTTTCTGGTAAGACAAGTCACTATTGGGCTCCAATTGCCATACACAGTGCAAATAGCACTTGCGTCCGTACCCGCAAGTACAGTGTATTGGACTGAAGAGGATCTATTGTTCTTGTCAGTTTCCTAAGCAGAGTTGAACTAGAAATGGCCCGTGTGTGTAGGAATCACAGTTCTTTTGTTCTGAGCAAGCTCAGTGTTCAGACACCATAGGAAACACAGTAGAGTAGAAGAGTGCTCTCTTCTCAAAAGCAGAGTGTGTTTCTTGTAAGGCGAGCTAGCATTTGTTTCCCAGTTCTAAATGGAGTTGAATCAAATGCAGTTTCTGGTCCTACGAGCAAGAGTTGTTTACTGGTAAGGAAAGTCACTACTGTGCTCCCCTTGCCATAATCATTGCAAATAGCTCTCGCGTCTGTTCCCAGCAAGTACAGTGTATCAGACTGAAGAGGAGCTACTGTTCTTGTCAGTTTCCTAAGCAGAGTTGAACTAGATATGGCCCGTGTGTGTGGAAGCACAGTTCTTATGTTCTGAGCAAGTTCACTCTTCTGGCCCTATAGGAAACACAGTAGAGTAGAAGAGTGCTCTTTTCTCAAAAGCAGAGTGTGTTTTGTAAGGCGACCTAGCGTTTGTTTCCTAGTCCTAAATGGAGTTGAATCACATGCAGTTTCTGGTCCTATGAACAAGAGTTGTTTTCTGGTAAGGAAAGTCACTATTGCGCTCCCATTGCCCTTCACAAGGCAAATAGCACTCGGGTCTTTTCCCAGCAAGTACAGTGTATTGGACTGAATAGGAGCTACTATTTTTGTCAGTTTACTAAGCAGAGTTGAACTAGATATGGTCCGTGTGTGTAGGAAGCACAGTTCTTTTGTTCTGAGCAAGCTCACTGTTTGGACCCCATAGGAAACACAGTAGAGTAGAAGAGTGCTCTTTTCTCTAAAGCAGAGTGTGTTTCTTGTAAGGCAAGCTACCGTTTGTTTCCCAGTCCTAAATGGAGTGGAATCACATGCAGTTTCTGGTCCTACGAGCAAGAGTTGTTTTCTGGTAAGGAAAGTCACTATTGCGCTCCCATTGCCATACACAGTGCAAATAGCCTTCCCGTCTGTTCCCAGCAAGTACAGTGTATTGGATTGAAAAGGAGCTACTGTTCTTCTCAGTTTCCTAAGCAGAGTTGAACTAGATATGGCCCGTGTGTGTAGGAAGCACAGTTCTTTTGTTCTGAGCAAGCTCACTGTTTGGACCCCAAAGGAAACACAGTAGAGTAGAAGAGTGCTCTTTTCTCTAAAGCAGAGTGTGTTTCTTGTAAGACGAGCTACCATTTGATTCCCAGTCCTAAATGGAGTGGAGTCACTTGCAGTATCTGGTACTACGAGCAAGAGTTGTTTTCTGGTAAGGAAAGTCACTATTGCGCTCCCATTGCCATACACAGTGCAAATAGCCTTCCCGTCTGTTCCCAGCAAGTACAGTGTATTGGATTGAAAAGGAGCTACTGTTCTTCTCAGTTTCCTAAGCAGAGTTGAACTAGATATGGCCCGTGTGTGTAGGAAGCACAGTTCTTTTGTTCTGAGCAAGCTCACTGTTTGGACCCCATAGGAAACACAGTAGAGTAGAAGAGTGCTCTTTTCTCAAAAGCAGAGTGTGTTTCTTGTAAAGCGAGCTAGAGTTTGTTTCCCAGTCCTAAATGGAGTTGAATCACATGCAGTTTCTGGTCCTATGAGCAAGAGTTGTTTTCGGGTAAGAAGAATCACTATTGTGCTGCCATTGCCATACACAGGACAAATAGCACTGGCGTCTGTTCCCAGCAAGTACAGTGTATTGGACTGCAAAGGAGCTACTGTTCTTCTCAGTTTCCTAAGCAGCGTTGAACTAGATATGGGCCGTGTGTGTAGGAAGTACAGTTATTTTTTTCTGAGCAAGCTCACTGTTCTGGCCCTATAGGAAACACAGAAGAGTAGAAGAGAGCTCTTTTCTCAAAAGCAGAGTGTGTTTCATGTAAGGCGAGCTAGCATTTGTTTCCCAGTCCTAAATGGAGTTGAATCACATGCAGTTTCTGGTCCTACGAGCAAGAGTTGTTTACTGGTAAGGAAAGTCACTATTGCGCTGCCATTGCCATATACAGGACAAATAGCACTGGCGTCTGTTCCCAGCAAGTACAGTGTATTGGACTGAAGAGGATCTACTGTTCTTGTCAGGTTCCTAAGCAGACTTGAACTAGATATGGTCCGTGTGTGTAGGAAGCACAGTTCTTTTGTTCTGAGCAAGCTCACTGTTCGGAACACATAGGAAACACAGTAGAGTAGAAGAGTGCTCTTTTCTCAAAAGCAGAGTGTGTTTCTTGGAAGTCGAGCTAGCGTTTGTTTCCCAGTCCTAAATGGAGTTGAGTCACATGCAGTTTTTTGTCCTACGAGCAAGAGTTGTTTTCTGGTAAGGAAAGTCACTATTGCGCTCCCATTGCCATACACAGTGCAAATAGCCTTCCCGTCTGTTCCCAGCAAGTACAGTGTATTGGACTGAAGAGGAGCTACTGTTCTTCTCAGTTTCCTAACCAGAGTTGAACTAGATATGGCCCGTGTGTGTAGGAAGCACAGTTCTTTTTTTCTGAGCAAGCTCACTGTTCTGGCCCTATAGGAAATACAGTAGAGTTGAAGAGTGCTCTTTTCTCAAAAGCAGAGTGTGTTTCTTGTAGAGCGAGCTAGAGTTTGTTTCCCAGTCCTAAATGGAGTGGAATCACATGCAGCTTCTGGTCCTACGAGCAAGAGTTGTTTTCTGGTAAGAAGAGTCACTATTGCGCTATCATTGCCATAGCACTGGCGTCTGTTCCCAGCAAGTACAGTGTATTGGACTGGAGCGGATATACTGTTCTTGTCAGGTTCCTAAGCAGACTTGAACTAGATATGGCCGTGTGAGTAGGAAGTACAGTTTTTTTGTTCTGAGCAAGCTCACTGTTCTGAACACATAGGAAACACAGTAGAGTAGAAGAGTGCTCTTTTCTCAAAAGCAGAGTGTGTTTCATGTAAGGCGAGCTAGCATTTGTTTCCCCGTCCTAAATGGAGTTGAATCTCATGCAGTTTCTGGTGCTACGAGCAAGAGTTGTTTTCTGGTAAGAAGAGTCACTATTGCGCTGCCATTGCCATACACAGGACTAATAGCACTGGCGTCTGTTCCCAGCAAGTACAGTGTATTGGACTGTAGAGGATCTACTGTTCTTGTCAGTTTCCTAAGCAGAATTGAACTAGATATGGCCGTGTGTGTAGGAAGCACAGTTCTTTTGTTCTGAGCAAGCTCACTGTTCGGACCCCAGAGGAAACACAGTAGAGTAGAAGAGTGCTCTTTTCTCAAAAGCAGAGTGTGTTGCTTGGAAGGCGAGCTAGCGTTTGTTTCCCAGTCCTAAATGGAGTTGAGTCACATGCAGTTTTTTGTCCTACGAGCAAGAGTTGTTTTCTGGTAAGACGAGTCACTATTGTGCTCCCATTGCCATACACAGTGCAAATAGCACTCGCGTCTGTTCCCTGCAAGTACAGTGTATTGGACGGAAGAGTAGCTACCGTTCTTGTCAGTTTCCTAAGCAGAGTTGAAATAGATATGGCCCGTGTGTGTAGGAAGCACAGTTCTTTTGTTCTGAGCAAGCTCACTGTTTGGACCCCATAGGAAACACAGTAGAGTAGAAGAGTGCTCTTTTCTCTAAAGCAGAGTGTGTTTCTTGTAAGACGAGCTACCGTTTGATTCCCAGTCCTAAATGGAGTGGAGTCACTTGCAGTATCTGGTCCTACGAGCAAGAGTTGTTTTCTGGTAAGGAAAGTCACTATTGTGCTCCCATTGCCATACACAGTGCAAATAGCCTTCCCGTCTGTTCCCAGCAAGTACAGTGTATTGGATTGAAAAGGAGCTACTGTTCTTCTCAGTTTCCTAAGCAGAGTTGAACTAGATATGGCCCGTGTGTGTAGGAAGCACAGTTCTTTTGTTCTGAGCAAGCTCACTGTTTGGACCCCATAGGAAACACAGTAGAGTAGAAGAGTGCTCTTTTCTCAAAAGCAGAGTGTGTTTCTTGTAAAGCGAGCTAGAGTTTGTTTCCCAGTCCTAAATGGAGTTGAATCACATGCAGTTTCTGGTCCTATGAGCAAGAGTTGTTTTCTGGTAAGAAGAGTCACTATTGTGCTGCCATTGCCCTACACAGGACAAATAGCACTGGCGTCTGTTCCCAGCAAGTACAGTGTATTGGACTGCAAAGGAGCTACTGTTCTTCTCAGTTTCCTAAGCAGAGTTGAACTAGATATGGGCCGTGTGTGTAGGAAGTACAGTTATTTTTTTCTGAGCAAGCTCACTGTTCTGGCCCTATAGGAAACACAGAAGAGTAGAAGAGAGCTCTTTTCTCAAAAGCAGAGTGTGTTTCATGTAAGGCGAGCTAGCATTTGTTTCCCAGTCCTAAATGGAGTTGAATCACATGCAGTTTCTGGTCCTACGAGCAAGAGTTGTTTACTGGTAAGGAAAGTCACTATTGCGCTGCCATTGCCATATACAGGACAAATAGCACTGGCGTCTGTTCCCAGCAAGTACAGTGTATTGGACTGAAGAGGATCTACTGTTCTTGTCAGGTTCCTAAGCAGACTTGAACTAGATATGGTCCGTGTGTGTAGGAAGCACAGTTCTTTTGTTCTGAGCAAGCTCACTGTTCGGAACACATAGGAAACACAGTAGAGTAGAAGAGTGCTCTTTTCTCAAAAGCAGAGTGTGTTTCTTGGAAGTCGAGCTAGCGTTTGTTTCCCAGTCCTAAATGGAGTTGAGTCACATGCAGTTTTTTGTCCTACGAGCAAGAGTTGTTTTCTGGTAAGGAAAGTCACTATTGCGCTCCCATTGCCATACACAGTGCAAATAGCCTTCCCGTCTGTTCCCAGCAAGTACAGTGTATTGGACTGAAGAGGAGCTACTGTTCTTCTCAGTTTCCTAACCAGAGTTGAACTAGATATGGCCCGTGTGTGTAGGAAGCACAGTTCTTTTTTTCTGAGCAAGCTCACTGTTCTGGCCCTATAGGAAATACAGTAGAGTTGAAGAGTGCTCTTTTCTCAAAAGCAGAGTGTGTTTCTTGTAGAGCGAGCTAGAGTTTGTTTCCCAGTCCTAAATGGAGTTGAATCACATGCAGTTTCTGGTCCTACAAGCAAGAGTTGTTTTCTGGTAAGAAGAGTCACTATTGCGCTGCCATTGCCATAGCACTGGCGTCTGTTCCCAGCAAGTACAGTGTATTGGACTGGAGAGGATATACTGTTCTTGTCAGGTTCCTAAGCAGACTTGAACTAGATATGGCCGTGTGAGTAGGAAGTACAGTTTTTTTGTTCTGAGCAAGCTCACTGTTCGGAACACATAGGAAACACAGTAGAGTAGAAGAGTGCTCTTTTCTCAAAAGCAGAGTGTGTTTCATGTAAGGCGAGCTAGCGTTTGTTTCCCAGTCCTAAATGGAGTTGAGTCACATGCAGTTTTTTGTCCTACGAGCAAGAGTTGTTTTATGGTAAGACAAGTCACTATTGTGCTCCAATGCCATACACAGTGCAAATAGCACTCGCGTCTGTTCCCCGCAAGTACAGTGTATTGGACTGAAGAGGAGCTTCTGTTCTTGTTGGTTTCCTAAGCAGAGTTGAACTAGATATGGCCCGTGTGTGTAGGAAGCACAGTTCTTTTGTTCTGAGCAAGCTCACTCTTCGGACACGATAGGAAACACAATAGAGTAGAAGAGTGCTCTTTTCTCAAATGCAGAGTGTGTTTCATGTAAGGCGAGCTAGCATTTGTTTCCCCGTCCTAAATGGAGTTGAATCTCATGCAGTTTCTGGTGCTACGAGCAAGAGTTGTTTTCTGGTAAGAAGAGTCACTATTGCGCTGCCATTGCCATACACAGGACTAATAGCACTGGCGTCTGTTCCCAGCAAGTACAGTGTATTGGACTGTAGAGGATCTACTGTTCTTGTCAGTTTCCTAAGCAGAATTGAACTAGATATGACCGTGTGTGTAGGAAGCACAGTTCTTTTGTTCTGAGCAAGCTCACTGTTCGGACCCCAGAGGAAACACAGTAGAGTAGAAGAGTGCTCTTTTCTCAAAAGCAGAGTGTGTTTCTTGTAAGGCGAGCTAGCGTTTGTTTCCCAGTCCTAAATGGAGTTGAGTCACATGCAGTTTTTTGTCCTACGAGCAAGAGTTGTTTTCTGGTAAGACGAGTCACTATTGTGCTCCCATTGCCATACACAGTGCAAATAGCACTCGCGTCTGTTCCCTTCAAGTACAGTGTATTGGACGGAAGAGTAGCTACCGTTCTTGTCAGTTTCCTAAGCAGAGTTGAAATAGATATGGCCCGTGTGTGTAGGAAGCACAGTTCTTTTGTTCTGAGCAAGCTCACTGTTTGGACCCCATAGGAAACACAGTAGAGTAGAAGAGTGCTCTTTTCTCTAAAGCAGAGTGTGTTTCTTGTAAGACGAGCTACCGTTTGATTCCCAGTCCTAAATGGAGTGGAGTCACTTGCAGTATCTGGTCCTACGAGCAAGAGTTGTTTTCTGGTAAGGAAAGTCACTATTGCGCTCCCATTGCCATACACAGTGCAAATAGCCTTCCCGTCTGTTCCCAGCAAGTACAGTGTATTGGATTGAAAAGGAGCTACTGTTCTTCTCAGTTTCCTAAGCAGAGTTGAACTAGATATGGCCCGCGTGTGTAGGAAGCACAGTTCTTTTGTTCTGAGCAAGCTCACTGTTTGGACCCCATAGGAAACACAGTAGAGTAGAAGAGTGCTCTTTTCTCAAAAGCAGAGTGTGTTTCTTGTAAAGCGAGCTAGAGTTTGTTTCCCAGTCCTAAATGGAGTTGAATCACATGCAGTTTCTGGTCCTACGAGCAAGAGTTGTTTTCTGGTAAGAAGAGTCACTATTGTGCTGCCATTGCCATACACAGGACAAATAGCACTGGCGTCTGTTCCCAGCAAGTACAGTGTATTGGACTGCAAAGGAGCTACTGTTCTTCTCAGTTTCCTAAGCAGAGTTGAACTAGATATGGGCCGTGTGTGTAGGAAGTACAGTTATTTTTTTCTGAGCAAGCTCACTGTTCTGGCCCTATAGGAAACACAGAAGAGTAGAAGAGAGCTCTTTTCTCAAAAGCAGAGTGTGTTTCATGTAAGGCGAGCTAGCATTTGTTTCCCAGTCCTAAATGGAGTTGAATCACATGCAGTTTCTGGTCCTACGAGCAAGAGTTGTTTACTGGTTAGGAAAGTCACTATTGAGCTCCCCTTGACATACACAGTGCAAATAGCTCTCGCGTCTGTTCCCAGCAAGTACAGTGTATCAGACTGAAGAGGAGCTACTGTTCTTGTCAGTTTCCTCAGCAGAGTTGAACTAGATATGGCCCGTGTGTGTAGGAAGCACAGTTCTTATGTTCTGAGCAAGTTCACTCTTCTGGCACTATAGGAAACACAGTAGAGTAGCAGAGTGCACTTTTCTCAAAAGCAGATTGTGTTTTTGTAAGGCGAGCTAGCATTTGTTTCCTAGTCCTAAATGGAGTTGAATCACATGCAGTTTCTGGTCCTAGGAATAAGAGTTGTTTTCTGGTAAGGAAAGTCACTATTGCGCTCCCATTGCCATACACAGTGCAAATAGCCTTCCCGTCTGTTCCCAGCAAGTACAGTGTATTGGATTGAAAAGGAGCTACTGTTCTTCTCAGTTTCCTAAGCAGAGTTGAACTAGATATGGCCCGTGTGTGTAGGAAGTACAGTTCTTTTTTTCTGAGCAAGCTCACTCTTCTGGCCATATAGGAAACACAGTAGAATAGAAGAGTGCTCTTTTCTCAAAAGCAGAGTGTGGTTCTTGTAAAGAGAGCTAGAGTTTGTTTCCCAATCCTAAATGGAGTTGAATCACATGCAATTTCTGGTCCTACGAGCAAGAGTTGTTTTCTGGTAAGAAGAGTCACTGTTACGCTGCCATTGCCATACACAGGACAAATAGCACTGGCGTCTGTTCCCAGCAAGTACAGTGTATTGGACTGAAGAGGATCTACTGTTCTTGTCAGGTTCCTAAGAAGACTTGAGCTAGATATGGTCCGTGTGTGTAGGAAGCACAGTTCTTTTGTTCTGAGCAAGCTCACTGTTTGGTCCCCATAGGAAACACAGTAGAGTAGAAGAGTGCTCTTTTCTCTAAAGCAGAGTGTGTTTCTTGTAAGGCGAGCTACCGTTTGTTTCCCAGTCCTAAATGGAGTGGAATCACATGCAGTTTCTGGTCCTACGAGCAAGAGTTGTTTTCTGGTAAGGAAAGTCACTATTGAGCTCCCATTGCCATACACAGTGCAAATAGCACTCGCGTCTGTTCCCAGCAAGTACAGTGTATCAGACTAAAGAGGAGCTACTGTTCTTGTCAGTTTCCTAAGCAGAGTTGAACTAGTTATGGCCCGAGTGTAGGAAGCACAGTTCTTTTGTTCTGAGCAAGCTCACTCTTCTGGCCCTATAGGAAACACAGTAGAGTGGAAGAGTGCTCTTTTCTCTAAAGCAGAGTGTTTTTCTTGTAAGGCGAGCTAGCGTTTGTTTCCCAGTCCTAAATGGAGTTGAATCACATGCAGTTTCTAGTCCTACTAGCAAGAGTTGTTTTCTGGTAAAAAGAGTCACTATTGCGCTGCCATTGCCGTACATAGGGCAAATAGCACTGACGTCTGTTCCCAGCAAGTACAGTGTATTGGACTGAAGAGGATCTACTGTTCTTGTCAGGTTCCTAAGCAGAATTGAACTAGATATGGCCGTGTGTGTAAGAAGCACAGTTCTTTTGTTCTGAGCAAGCTCACTGTTCGGAACACATAGGAAGCACAGTAGATTAGAAGAGTGCTCTTTTCTCAAAAGCAGAGTGTGTTTCATGTAAGGCGAGCTAGCATTTGTTTCCCAGTCCTAAATGGAGTTGAATCACATGCAGTTTCTGGTCCTACGATCAAGAGTTGTTTTCTGGTAAGGAAAGTCACTATTGCGCTCCCATTGCCATACACAGTGCAAATAGCACACGCGTCTGTTCCCAGCAAGTACAGTGTATCGGACTGTAGAGGAGCTACTGTTCTTGTCAGTTTCCTAAGCAAAGTTGAATTAGTTATGGCCCGTGTGTAGGAAGCACAATTCTTTTTTTCTGAGCAAGCTCACTGTTCTGGCCTTATAGGAAACACAGTAGAGTAGAAGAGTGCTCTTTTCTCAAAAGCAGAGTGTGTTTCTTGTAAAGCGAGCTAGAATTTGTTTCCCAGTCCTAAATGGAGTTGAATCACATGAAGTTTCTGGTCCTAAGAGCAAGAGTTGTTTTCTGTTAAGAAGAGTAACTATTGCGCTGCCATTGCCATACACAGGACAAATAGCACTGGCGTCTGTTCCCAGCAAGTACAGTGTATTGAACTGAAGAGGATCTACTGTACTTGTCAGGTTCCTAAGCAGACTTGAACTAGATATGGCCGTTTGAGTAGGAAGCACAGTTTTTTTGTTCTGAGCAAGCTCACTGTTCTGGCCCTATAGGAAACAAAGTAGAGTAGAAGAGTGCTCTTTTATCAAAAGCAGAGTGTGTTTCTTGGAAGTCGAGCTAGCATTTGTTTCCCAGTCCTAAATGGAGTTGATCATATGCAGTTTCTGGTCCTACGATCAAGGGTTGTTTTCTGGTAAGGAAAGTCACTATTGAGCTCCCATTGCCATACACTGTGCAAATAGCACTCGCGTCTGTTCCCAGCAAGTACAGTGTATCGGACTGAAGAGGAGCTACTGTTCTTGTCAGTTTCCTAAGCAGAGTTGAACTAGTTATGGCCCGAGTGTAGGAAGCACAGTTCTTTTGTTCTGAGTAAGCTCACTCTTCTGGCCCTATAGGAAACACAGTAGAGTGGAAGAGTGCTCTTTTCTCTAAAGCAGAGTGGTTTTCTTGGAAGGCGAGCTAGCGTTTGTTTCCCAGTCCTAAATGGAGTTGAGTCACATGCAGTTTCTAGTCCTACTAGCAAGAGTTGTTTTCTGGTAAGAAGAGTCACTATTGCGCTGCCATTGCCATACATAGGACAAATAGCACTGACGTCTGTTCCCAGCAAGTACAGTGTATTGGACTGAAGAGGATCTACTGTTCTTGTCAGGTTCCTAAGCAGAATTGAACTAGATATGGCCGTGTGTGTAGGAAGTACAGTTCTTTTGTTCTGAGCAAGCTCACTGTTCGGACACCATAGGAAACACAGTAGAGTAGAATAGTGCTCTTTTCTCTAAAGCAGAGTGTGTTTCTTCTAAGGCGAGCTAGCGTTTGTTTCCCAGTCCTAAATGGAGTGGAATCACATGCAGTTTCTGGTCCTAAGAGCAAGAGCTCTTTTCTGGTAAGGAAAGTCACTATTGTGCTCCACTTGCCATACATAGTGCAAATAGCTCTCGCGTCTGTTCCCAGCAAGTACAGTGTATCGGACTGAAGAGGAGCTACTGTTCTTGTCAGTTTCCTAAGCAGAGTTGAACTAGATATGGCCTGCGTGTGTAGGAAGCACAGTTCTTTTGTTCTGAGCAAGCTCACTGTTCAGACCCCATAGGAAACACAGTAGAGTAGAAGAGTTCTCTTTTCTAAAAAAGCAGAGTGTGTTTCATGTAAGGCGAGCTAGCATTTGTTTCCCAGTCATAAATGGAGTTGAATCACATGCAGTTTCTGGTCCTACGAGCAAGGGTTGTTTTCTGGTAAGAAGAGTCACTATTGCGCTAACATTGCCATACACAGGACAAATAGCACTGGCGTCTGTTCCCAGCAAGTACAGTGTATTGGACTGAAGAGGATCTACTGTTCTTGTCAGGTTCCTAAGCAGACTTGAACTAGATATGGCCGTGTGTGTAGGAAGCACAGTTTTTTTGTTCTGAGCAAGCTCACTGTTCGGAACACATAGGAAACACAGTAGAGTAGAAGAGTGCTCTTTTCTGTAAAGCAGAGTGTGTTTCTTGTGAGGCGAGCTAGCGTTTGTTTCCCAGTCCTAAATGGAGTTGAGTCACATGCAGTTTTTTGTCCTACGAGCAAGAATTGTTTTCTGGTAAGATGAGTCACTATTGTGCTCTAATTGCCATACACAGTGCAAATAGCACTCGCGTCTGTTCCCCGCAAGTACAGTGTATCGGACTGAAGAGGAGCTACTGTTCTTGTCAGTTTCCTAAGCGAAGTTGAATTAATTATGGCCCGTGTGTAGGAAGCACAATTCTTTTTTTCTGAGCAAGCTCACTGTTCTGGCCTTATAGGAAACACAGTAGAGTAGAAGAGTGCTCTTTTCTCAAAAGCAGAGTGTGTTTCTTGTAAAGCGAGCTAGAATTTGTTTCCCAGTCCTAAATGGAGTTGAATCACATGAAGTTTCTGGTCCTAAGAGCAAGAGTTGTTTTCTGTTAAGAAGAGTAACTATTGCGCTGCCATTGCCATACACAGGACAAATAGCACTGGCGTCTGTTCCCAGCAAGTACAGTGTATTGAACTGAAGAGGATCTACTGTACTTGTCAGGTTCCTAAGCAGACTTGAACTAGATATGGCCGTTTGAGTAGGAAGCACAGTTTTTTTGTTCTGAGCAAGCTCACTGTTCTGGCCCTATAGGAAACAAAGTAGAGCAGAAGAGTGCTCTTTTATCAAAAGCAGGGTGTGTTTCTTGGAAGTCGAGCTAGCGTTTGTTTCCCAGTCCTAAATGGAGTTGAGTCACATGCAGTTTTTTGTCCTACGAGCAAGAGTTGTTTTCTCATAAGACAAGTCACTATTGTGCTCCAATGCCATACACAGTGCAAATAGCACTCGCGTCTGATCCGCACAAGTACAGTGTATTGGACTGAAGAGGATCTACTGTTCTTGTCAGGTTCCTAAGCAGAATTGAACTAGTATGGCCGTGTGTGTAGGAAGCACAGTTCTTTTGTTCTGAGCAAGCTCACTGTTCGGACACCATAGGAAAAACAGTAGAGTAGAAGAGTGCTCTTTTCTCAAAAGCAGAGTGTGTTTCTTGCAAGGCGAGCTAGCATTTGTTTCCCAGTACTAAATGGAGTTGAATCTCATGCTGTTTCTGGTCCTAAGAGCAAGAGTTTTTTTCTGGTAAGGAAAGTCACTATTGTGCTCCCCTTGCCATACATAGTGCAAATAGCTCTCGCGTCTATTCCCAGCAAGTACAGTGTATCGGACTGAAGAGGAGCTACTGTTCTTGTCAGTTTCCTAAGCAGAGTTGAACTAGATATGGCCCGTGTGTGTAGGAAGCACAGTTCTTATGTTCTGAACAAGCTCACTGTTCTGGCCCTATTGGAAACACAGTAGAGTAGAAGAGTGCTCTTTTCTCAAAAGTAGAGTGTGTTTTTGTAAGGCGAGCTAGCGTTTGTTTCCTAGTCCTAAATGGAGTTGAATCACATGCAGTTTCTGGTCCTACAAGCAAGAGTTTTTTTCTGGTAAGAGGAGTCACTATTGCACTGCCATTGCCATACACAGGACAAATAGCACTGGCGTCTGTTCCCAGCAAGTACAGTGTATTGGACTGAAGAGGATCTACTGTTCTTGTCAGGTTCCTAAGCAGACTTGAACTAGATATGGCCGTGTGTGTAGGAAGCACAGTTTTTTTGTTCTGAGCAAGCTCACTGTTCGGAACACATAGGAAACACAGTAGAGTAGAAGAGTGCTCTTTTCTAAAAAGCAGAGTGTGTTTCTTGGAAGTCGAGCTAGCGTTTGTTTCCCAGTCCTAAATGGAGTTGAGTCACATGCAGTTTTTTGTCCAAAGAGCAAGAGTTGTTTTCTGGTAAGACAAGTCACTATTGTGCTCCAATGCCATACACAGTGCAAATAGCACTCGCGTCTTTTCCCCGCAAGTACAGTGTATTGGACTGAAGAGGAGCTACTGTTCTTGTTTGTTTCCTAAGCAGAGTTTATTTAGATATGGCCCGTGTGTGTAGAAAGCACAGTTCTTTTGTTCTGAGCAAGCTCACTGTTCGGACCCCATAGGAAACACAGTAGAGTAGAAGAGTGCTCTTTCCTCAAAAGCAGAGTGTGTTTCTTGTAAGGCGATCCTGCATTTCTTTCCCAGTCCTAAATGGAGTTGAATCACATGCAGTTTTTTGTCCTACGAGCAAGAGTTGTTTTCTCGTAAGACAAGTCACTATTGTGCTCCAATTGCCATACACAGTGCAAATAGCACTCGCGTCTGTTCCCCGCAAGTACAGTGTATTGGACTGAAGAGGAGCTACTGTTCTTGTTTGTTTCCTAAGCAGAGTTGAACTAGATATGGCCCGTGTGTAGGAAGCACAGTTATTTTGTTCTGAGCAAGCTCACTGTTCGGACCCCATAGGAAACACAGTAGAATAGAAGAGTGCTCTTTTCTCAAAAGCAGAGTGTGTTTCATGTAAGGCGAGCTAGCATTTGTTTCCCAGTCCTAAATGGAGTTGATCATATGCAGTTTCTGGTCCTACGATCAAGGGTTGTTTTCTGGTAAGGAAAGTCACTATTGAGCTCCCATTGCCATACACTGTGCAAATAGCACTCGCGTCTGTTCCCAGCAAGTACAGTGTATCGGACTGAAGAGGAGCTACTGTTCTTGTCAGTTTCCTAAGCAGAGTTGAAGTAGTTATGGCCCGAGTGTAGGAAGCACAGTTCTTTTGTTCTGAGCAAGCTCACTCTTCTGGCCCTATAGGAAACACAGTAGAGTGGAAGAGTGCTCTTTTCTCTAAAGCAGAGTGTTTTTCTTGTAAGGCGAGCTAGCGTTTGTTTCCCAGTCCTAAATGGAGTTGAGTTACATGCAGTTTCTAGTCCTACTAGCAAGAGTTGTTTTGTGGTAAGAAGAGTCACTATTGCGCTGCCATTGCCATACATAGGACAAATAGCACTGACATCTGTTCCCAGCAAGTACAGTGTATTGGACTGAAGAGGATCTACTGTTCTTGTCAGGTTCCTAAGCAGAATTGAACTAGATATGGCCGTGTGTGTAGGAAGTACAGTTCTTTTGTTCTCTGCAAGCTCACTGTTCGGACACCATAGGAAACACAGTAGAGTAGAAGAGTGCTCTTTTCTCTAAAGCAGAGTGTGTTTCTTCTAAGGCGAGCTAGCTTTTATTTCCCAGTCCTAAATGGAGTTGAATCACATGCAGTTTCTGGTCCTAAGAGCAAGAGCTGTTTTCTGGTAAGGAAAGTCACTATTGTGCTCCACTTGCCATACATAGTGCAAATAGCTCTCGCGTCTGTTCCCAGCAAGTACAGTGTATCGGACTGAAGAGGAGCTACTGTTTTTGTCAGTTTCCTAAGCAGAGTTGAACTAGATATGGCCCGCGTGCGTAGGAAGCACAGTTCTTTTGTTCTGAGCAAGCTCACTGTTCGGACCCCATAGGAAACACAGTAGAGTAGAAGAGTTCTCTTTTCTAAAAAAGCAGAGTGTGTTTCATGTAAGGCGAGCTAGCATTTGTTTCCCAGTCCTAAATGGAGTTGAATCACATGCAGTTTCTGGTCCTACGAGCAAGGGTTGTTTTCTGGTAAGAAGAGTCACTATTGTGCTAACATTGCCATACACAGGACAAATAGCACTGGCGTCTGTTCCCAGCAAGTACAGTGTATTGGACTGAAGAGGATCTACTGTTCTTGTCAGGTTCCTAAGCAGACTTGAACTAGATATGGCCGTGTGTGTAGGAAGCACAGTTTTTTTGTTCTGAGCAAGCTCACTGTTCGGAACACATAGGAAACACAGTAGAGTAGAAGAGTGCTCTTTTCTGTAAAGCAGAGTGTGTTTCTTGTGAGGCGAGCTAGCATTTGTTTCCCAGTCCTAAATGGAGTTGAGTCACATGCAGTTTTTTGTCCTACGAGCAAGAATTGTTTTCTGGTAAGATGAGTCACTATTGTGCTCTAATTGCCATACACAGTGCAAATAGCACTCGCGTCTGTTCCCCGCAAGTGCAGTGTATTGGACTGAAGAAGATCTACTGTTCTTGTCAGTTTCCTAAGCAGAGTTGATCTAGATATGGCCCGTGTGTGTAGGAAGTACAGTTCTTTTCTTGTGAGTAAGCTCACTGTTCGGACCCCATAGGAAGCACAGTAGAGTAGAAGAGTGCTCTTTTCTCAAAAGCAGAGTGTGTTTCATGTAAGGCGAGCTAGCATTTGTTTCCCAGTTCTAAATGGAGTTGAATCACATGCAGTTTGTGGTCCTACGATCAAGAGTTGTTTTCTGGTAAGGAAAGTCACTATTGCGCTCCCATTGCCATACACAGTGCAAATAGCACTCGCGTCTGTTCCCAGCAAGTACAGTGTATCGGACTGAAGAGGAGCTACTGTTCTTGTCAGTTTCCTAAGCAAAGTTGAATTAGTTATGGCCCGTGTGTAGGAAGCACAATTCTTTTTTTCTGAGCAAGCTCACTGTTCTGGCCTTATAGGAAACACAGTAGAGTAGAAGAGTGCTCTTTTCTCAAAAGCAGAGTGTGTTTCTTGTAAAGCGAGCTAGAATTTGTTTCCCTGTCCTAAATGGAGTTGAATCACATGAAGTTTCTGGTCCTAAGAGCAAGAGTTGTTTTCTGTTAAGAAGAGTAACTATTGCGCTGCCATTGCCATACACAGGACAAATAGCACTGGCGTCTGTTCCCAGCAAGTACAGTGTATTGAACTGAAGAGGATCTACTGTACTTGTCAGGTTCCTAAGCAGACTTGAACTAGATATGGCCGTTTGAGTAGGAAGCACAGTTTTTTTGTTCTGAGCAAGCTCACTGTTCTGGCCCTATAGGAAACAAAGTAGAGCAGAAGAGTGCTCTTTTATCAAAAGCAGAGTGTGTTTCTTGGAAGTCGAGCTAGCATTTGTTTCCCAGTCCTAAATGGAGTTGATCATATGCAGTTTCTGGTCCTACGATCAAGAGTTGTTTTCTGGTAAGGAAAGTCACTATTGAGCTCCCATTGCCATACACAGTGCAAATAGCACTCGCGTCTGTTCCCAGCAAGTACAGTGTATCGGACTGAAGAGGAGCTACTGTTCTTGTCAGTTTCCTAAGCAGAGTTGAACTAGTTATGGCCCGAGTGTAGGAAGCACAGTTCTTTTGTTCTGAGCAAGCTCACTCTTCTGGCCCTATAGGAAACACAGTAGAGTGGAAGAGTGCTCTTTTCTCTAAAGCAGAGTGTATTTATTGTAAGGCGAGCTAGCGTTTGTTTCCTAGTCCTAAATGGAGTGGAATCACATGCAGTTTCTGGTCCTATGAGCAGGAGTTGTTTTCTGGTAAGGAAAGTCACTATTGCGCTCCCATTGCCATACACAGTGCAAATAGCACATGCGTCTGTTCCCAGCAATTACATTGTATTGGACTGAAGAGGAGCTACTGTTCTTGTCAGGTTCCTAAGCAGAGTTCAACTAGATATGGCCCGTGTGTGTATGAAGCACAGTTCTTATGTTCTGAGCAAGCTCACTGCTCAGGCCTCATAGGAAACACAGTAGAGAAGAAGAGTGCTCTTTTCTGTAAAGCAGAGTGTGTTTCTTGTGAGGCGAGCTAGCGTTTGTTTCCCAGTCCTAAATGGAGTTGAGTCACAAGTAGTTTTTTGTCCTATGAGCAAGAGTTTTTTTCTGGTAAGAGGAGTCACTATTGTGCTCCAATTGCCATACACAGTGCAAATAGCACTCGCGTCTGTTCCCAGCAAGTACAGTGTATCGGACTGAAGAGGAGCTACTGTTCTTGTCAGATTCCTAAGCAGAGTTGAACTAGATATGGCCCGTGTGTGTAGGAAGCACAGTTCTTTTGTTCTGAGCAAGCTCACAGTTCGGACCCCATAGGAAACACAGTAGAGTAGAAGAGTTCTCTTTTCTAAAAAAGCAGAGTGTGTTTCATGTAAGGCGAGCTAGCATTTGTTTCCCAGTCCTAAATGGAGTTGAATCACATGCAGTTTCTGGTCCTACGAGCAAGGGTTGTTTTTTGTTAAGAAGAGTCACTATTGCGCTGCCGTTGCCATACACAGGACAAATAGCACTGGCGTCTGTTCCCAGCAAGTACAGTGTATTGGACTGTAGAGGATCTACTGTTCTTGTCAGGTTCCTAAGCAGAATTGAACTAGATATGGCCGTGTGTGTAGGAAGCACAGTTTTTTTGTTCTGAGCAAGCTCACTCTTCGGAACACATAGGAAACACAGTAGAGTAGAAGACTGCTCTTTTCTCAAAAGCAGAGTGTGTTTCATGTAAGGCGAGCTAGCATTTGTTTCCCAGTCCTAAATAGAGTTGAATCACATGCAGTTTCTGGTCCTACGAGCAAGGGTTGTTTTCTGGTAAGAAGAGTCACTATTGCGCTGCCATTGCCATACACAGGACAAATAGCACTGGCGTCTGTTCCCAGCAAGTACAGTGTATTGGACTGAAGAGGATCTACTGTTCTTGTCAGGTTCCTAAGCAGACTTGAACTAGATATGGCCGTGTGTGTAGGAAGCACAGTTTTTTTGTTCTGAGCAAGCTCACTGTTCGGAACACATAGGAAACACAGTAGAGTAGAAGAGTGCTCTTTTCTCAAAAGCAGAGTGTGTTTCTTGGAAGTCGAGCTAGCGTTTGTTTCCCAGTCCTAAATGGAGTTGAGTCACATGCAGTTTTTTGTCCTATGAGCAAGAGTTGTTTTCTCATAAGACAAGTCACTATTGTGCTCCACTGCCATACACAGTGCAAATAGCACTCGCGTCTGTTCCCCACAAGTACAGTGTATTGGACTGAAGAGGATCTACTGTTCTTGTCAATTTCCAAAGCAGAGTTTTACTAGATATGGCCCGTGTGTAGGAAGCACAGTTTTTTTGTTCTGAGCAAGCTCACTTTTCGGAACACATAGGAAACACAGTAGAGTAGAAGAGTGCTCTTTTCTCAAAAGCAGAGTGTGTTTTTGTAAGGCGAGCTAGCGTTTGTTTCCTAGTCCTAAAAGGAGTTGAATCACATGCAGTTTCTGGTCCTATGAACAAGAGTTGTTTTCTGGAAAGGAAAGTCACTACTGCGCTCCCATTGCCCTTCACAAGGCAAATAGCACGCGCGTCTTTTCCCAGCAAGTACAGTGTATTGGACTGAAGAGGAGCTACTGTTCTTGTCAGTTTACTAAGCAGAGTTGAACTAGATATGGTCCCTGCGTGTAGGAAGCACAGTTCTTTTGTTCTGAGCAAGCTCACTGTTTGGACCCCATAGGAAACACAGTAGAGTAGAAGAGTGCTCTTTTCTCAAAAGCAGAGTGTGTTTCTTGGAAGTCGAGCTAGTGTTTCTTTCCCAGTCCTAAATGGAGTTGAGTCACATGCAGTTTTTTGTCCTACGAGCAAGAGTTGTTTTCTGGTAAGACAAGTCACGATTGTGGTCCAATTGACAAACACAGTGTAAATAGCACTCGCGTCTGTTCCCCGCAAGTACAGTGTATTGGAAGGAAGAGGAGCTACTGTTCTTGTCAGTTTCCTAAGGAGAGTTGAACTAGATATGGCCCGTGTGTGTAGGAAGCACAGTTCTTTTGTTCTGAGCAAGCTCACTGTTTGGAACCCATAGGAAACACAGTAGAGTAGAAGAGTGCTCTTTTCTCTAAAGCAGAGTGTGTTTCTTGCAAGGTGAGCTAGCTTTTTTTTCCCAGTCCTAAATGGAGTTGAATCACATGCAGTTTCTGGTCCTCCAAGCAAGAGTTGTTTTCTGGTAAGAAGAGTCACTATTGTGCTGCCATTGCCATACACAGGACAAATAGCACTGGCGTCTGTTCCCAGCAAGTACAGTGTATTGGACTGAAGAGGATCTACTGTTCTTGTCAGGCTCTGAAGCAGAATTGAACTAGATATGGCCGTGTGTGTAGGAAGCACAGTTCTTTTGTTCTGAGCAGCTCACTGTTCGGACCCCATAGGAAACACAGTAGAGTAGAAGAGTGCTCTTTTCTCAAAAGCAGAGTGTGTCTCTTGTAAGACGAGCTTGAATTTGTTTCCCAGTCCTAAATGGAGTTGAGTCACATGCAGTTTTTTGTCCTACGAGCAAGAGTTGTTTTCTGGTAAGACGAGTCACTATTGCACTCCCATTACCGTACACAGTGCAAATAGCACTCGCGTCTGTTCCCCGCAAGTACATTGTATTATACTGAAGAGGATCTACTGTTTTTGTCAGTTTCCTAAGCAGACTTGAACTAGATATGGCCGTGTGAGTAGGAAGTACAGTTTTTTTGTTCTGAGCAAGCTCACTGTTCGGAACACATAGGAAACAGAGTAGAGTAGAAGAGTGCTCTTTTCTCAAAAGCAGAGTGTGTTTCATGTAAGGCGACCTAGCATTTGTTTCCCACTCCTAAGTGGAGTTGAATCAAATGCAGTTTCTGGTCCTACGATCAAGAGTTGTTTTCTGGCAAGGAAAGTCACTATTGCGCTCCCATTGCCGTACACAGTACAAATAGCACTCGCGTCTGTTCCCAGCAAGTACAGTGTATCGGACTGAAGAGGATCTACTGTTCTTGTCAGGTTCCTAAGCAGACTTGAACTAGATATGGCCGTGTGTGTAGGAAGCACAGTTTTTTTGTTCTGAGCAAGCTCACTGTTCGGAACACATAGGAAACACAGTAGAGTAGAAGAGTGCTCTTTTCTCAAAAGCAGAGTTTGTTTCTTGTAAGGCGAGCTAGCGTTTGTTTCCCAGTCCTAAATGGAGTTGAGTCACATGCAGTTTCTGGTCCTACGAGCAAGAGTTGTTTTCTGGTAAGGAAAGTCACTATTGCGCTCCCATTGCCATACACAGTGCAAATGGCCCTCCTATCTGTTCCCAGCAAGTACAGTGTATTGGACTGCAAAGGAGCTACTATTCTTCTCAGTTTCCTAAGCAGAGTTGAACTAGATATGGGCCGTGTGTGTAGGAAGTGCAGTTCTTTTTTTCTGAGCAAGCTCACTGTTCTGGCCCTATAGGAAACACAGAAGAGTAGAAGAGTGCTCTTTTCTCAAAAGCAGAGTGTGTTCCTTGTAAGGCGAGCTAGCATTTGTTTCCCGTCCTAAATGTAGCTGAATCACATGCAGTTTCTGGTCCTACGAGCAATAGTTGTTTTCTGGTAAGGAAAGTCACTATTGCGCTCCCATTGCCATACACAGTGCAAATAGCACTCGTGTCTGTTCCCAGCAAGTACAGTGCATTGGACTGAAGAGGAGCTACTGTTCTTGTCAGTTTCCTAAGCAGAGTTGAACTAGATATGGCCCCTGTGTGTAGGAAGCACAGTTCTTTTGTTCTGAGCAAGCTCACTGTTCAGACCCCATAGGATACACAGTCGAGTAGAAGAGTGCTCTTTTCTCAAAAGCAGAGTGTGTTTCTTGTTAGGCGAGCTAGCGTTTGTTTCCCAGTGCTAAATGGAGTTGAATCACATGCAGTTTCTTGTCCTACGAGCAAGAGTTGTTTTCTGGTAATAAGAGTCACTATTGCGCTTCCATTGTCATACAAAGGGCAAATAGCACTGGCGTCTGTTCCCAGCATGTACAGTGTATTGGACTGAACAGGAGCTACTGTTCTTTTCAGTTTCCTAAGCAGAATTGAACTAGATATGGCAGTATTTGTATGAAGCACAGTTCTTTTGTTCTGAGCAAGCTCACTGTTCTGGCCCTATAGGAATCATAGTAGAGTAGAAGAGTGCTCTTTTCTCAAAAGCAGAGTGTGTTTTTTGTAAGGCGAGCTAGCGTTTGTTTCCCAGTCCTAAATGGAGTTGAATCACATGCAGTTTTTGGTCCTACGACCAAGAGTTGTTTTCTGGTAAGGAAAGTCACTATTGTGCTCCCATTGTCATAAACAGGGCAAATAGCTCTGGCATCTGTTCACAGCATGTACAGTGTATTGGACCGAACAGGAGCTACTGTTCTTTTCAGTTTCCTAAGCAGAATTGAACTAGATATGGCAGTATTTGTAGGAAGCACAGTTCTTTTGTTCTGAGCAAGCTCACTCTTCTGGCCCTATAGTAAACACAGTAGAGTAGAAGAGTGCTCTTTTCTCAAAAGCAGAGTGTGTTTCTTGTAAGGCGAGCTACCGTTTGTTTCCCAGTCCTAAATGGAGTTGAATCACATGCAGTTTTTCGTCCTACGAGCAAGAGTTGTTTTCTGGTAATAAAGTCACTATTGCGCTCCCATTGCCATACACAGTGCAAATAGCACTCGCATCTTTTCCCAGCAAGTACAGTGTATTGGACTGAAGCAGAGCTACTGTTTTTGTCAGTTTCCTAAGCAGAGTTGAACTAGATATGGCCCCTGTGTGTAGGAAGCACAGTTCTTTTGTTCTGAGCAAGCTCACTGTTCGGACCCCATAGGAAACACAGTAGAGTAGAAGAGTGCTCTTTTCTCAAAAGCAGAGTGTGTTTCTTGTAAGGCGAGCTAGTGTTTGTTTCCCAGTCAGAAATGGAGTTGAATCCCATGCAGTTTCTGGTCCTAGGAGCAAGAGGTGTTTTCCGATAAGAAAAGTCACTATTGCGCTCCCATTTCCATACACAGTACAAATAGCACTCGCGTCTGTTCCCAGCAAGTAGAGTGTATTGGACTGAAGCGGAGCTACTGTTCTTGTCAGTTTCCTAAGCAGAGATGAACTAGATATGGCCCGTGTGTTTAGGAAGCACAGTTCTTTTGTTCTGAGCAAGCTCACTGTTCAGACTCCTAGGAAACACAGTAGAGTAGAAGAGTGCTCTTTTCTCAAAAGCAGAGTGTGTTTTTTGTAAGGCGAGCTAGCGTTTGTTTCCCAGTCCTAAATGGATTTGAATCACATGCAGTTTTTTGTCCTACGAGGAAGAGGTGTTTTCTGTTAAGGAAAGTCACTATTGCGCTCCCATTTACATACACAGTGCAAATAGCACTCGCGTCTGTTCCCAGCAAGTACAGTGTATTGGACTGAACAGGAACTACTGTTCTTGTCATTTTCCAAAGCAGAGTTGAACTAGATATGGCCCGTGAGTGTAGGAAGCACAGTTCTTTTGTTATGAGCAAGGTCAATGTTCGGGACCCATAGGAAACACAGTAGAGTAGAAGACTACTTTTTTCTCAAAAGCAGAGTGTGTTTCTTGTAAGGCGAGCTAGTGTTTGTTTCCCAGTCAGAAATGGAGTTGAATCCCATGCAGTTTCTGGTCCTATGAGCAAGAGGTGTTTTATGGTTAGGAAAGTCACTATTGTGCTCCCATTTCCATATACAGTGCAAATAGTACTCGCTTCTGTTCTTAGCAAGTACAGTGTATTGGACTGAATAGGAGCTTCTGTTCTTGTCAGTTTCCTAAGCAGAGATGAACTAGATATGGCCCGTGTGTGTAGGAAGCACAGTTCTTTTGTTCTCAGCAAGCTCACTGGTCAGTCCCCCTAGGAAACACAGTAGAGTAGAAGAGTGCTCTTTTCTCAAAAGCAGAGTGTGTTTTTTGTAAAGCGAGTTAGCGTTGTTTTCCAGTCATAAATGGAATGGAATCTCATGCAGTTTTTGTTCCTACGACCAAGAGTTGTTTTCTGGTAAGGAAAGTCACTATTGTGCTCCCATTTCCATACACAGTGCAAATAGCACTCACGTCTGTTCCCAGCAAGTACAGTGTATTGGACTGAAGCGTAGCTAATGTTCTTGTCAGTTTCCTAAGCAGAGTTGAAGTAGATATGGCCCCTGTGCTTAGGAAGCACAGTTCTTTTGTTCTGAGCAAGCTCACTATTCGGACCCCATAGGAAACGCACTAGAGTAGAAGAGTGCTCTTTTCTCAAAATCAGAGTGTCTTTCTTGTAAGGCAAGCTACTGTTTGTTTCCCAGTCAGAAATGGAGTTGAATCCCATGCAGTTTCTGGTCCTATGAGCAAGAGTTGTTTTCTGATAAGAAGAGTCACTATTGTGCTCCTATTGCCATACACAGTGCAAATAGCACTCGCGTCTGTTCTCAGCAATTACAGTGAATTGGACTGAATATGAGCAACTGTTCTTGTCAGTTTCCTAAGCAGAGTTGAACTAGATATGGCCCGTGTGTGTAGGAAGCACAGTTCTTTTGTTCTGAGCAAGCTCAATGTTCGGACCCCATATGAACCACAGTAGAATAGAAGACTGCTCTTTTCTCAAAAGCAGAGTGTGTTTCTTGTAAGGCGAGCTAGCATTTGTTTCCCAGTCCTAAATGGAGTTGAATCACATGCAGTTTCTTGTCCTATGAGCAGGAGTTGTTTTCTGGTAAGAAGAGTCACAATTGCGCTCCCATTGTCATACACGGCAAATAGCACTGGCATCTATTCCCAGCATGTACAGTGTATTGGACTGAAGAGGATCTACTGTTCTTTTCAGTTTCCTAAGCAGAATTGAACTAGATATGGCCGTATTTTTATGAAGCACAGTTCTTTTGTTCTGAGCAAGCTCACTGTTCTGGACCTATAGGAAACACAGTAGAGTAGAAGGGTGCTCTTTTATCAAAAGCATAGTGTGTTTCCTGTAATGCGAGCTAGCATTTGTTTCCCAGTCCTAAATGGAGTTGAATCACATGCAGTTTTTGGTCCTAAGAGCAAGAGTTGTTTTCTGGTAAGGAAAGTCACTATTGCGCTCCCTTTGCCATACACAGTGCAAATAGCACTCGCGTCTGTTCCCAGCAAGTACAGTGTATTGAACTGAAGAGGAGGTACTGTTCTTGTCAGTTTCCTAAGCAGAGTTGAACTAGATATGTCCCGTGTGTGTAGGAAGCACAGTTCTTTTGTTCTGAGTAAGCTCAATGTTCTGACCCCATATGAACCACAGTAGAATAGAAGACTGCTCTTTTCTCAAAAGCAGAGTGTGTTTCTTGTAAGGCGAGCTAGCGTTTGTTTCCCAGTCCTAAATGGAGTTGAATCACATGCAGTTTTTGGTCCTACGAGCAAGAGCTGTTTTCTCGTAATCAAAGTCACTATTGCGCTCCCATTGCCATACACAGTGCAAATAGCACTCGCATCTGTTCCCAGCAAGTACAGTGTATTGGACTGAAGCGGAGCTACTGTTCCTGTCAGTTTGCTAAGCAGAGTTGAACTAGATATGGCCCCTGTGTGTAGGAAGCACAGTTGTTTTGTTCTGAGCAAGCTCACTGTTCGGACCACATAGGAAACACAGTAGAGTAGAAGAGTGCTCTTTTCTCAAAAGCAGAGTGTGTTTCTTGTAAGGAGAGCTAGCGTTTGTTTCCCAGTCCTAAATGGAGTTGAATCACATCCAGTTTCTGGTCCTACGAGCAAGAGTTTTTTTCTGCTAAGAAGAGTCACTATTGCACTCCCATTTTCATACACAGGACAAATAGCACTGGCGTCTGTTCCCAGCATGTACAGTGTATTGGACTGAAGAGGATCTACTGTTCTTGTCAGTTTTCTAAGCAGAATAGAACTAGATATGGCCTTATTTGTAGGAAGCACAGTTCTTTTGTTATGAGCAAACTCACTGTTCTGGCCCTATAGGAAACACAGTAGAGTTGAATAGTGCTCTTTTCTGAAAAGCAGAGTGTGTTTCTTGTAAGGCAAGCTAGCATTAGTTTCCCAGTCCTAAATGGAGTTGAATCACATGCACTTTTTGGGCCTACGAGCAAGAGTTGTTTTCTGGTAAGAAAAGTCACTATTGCACTCCCATTGCCATACACAGTGCAAAGAGCACTCACGTTTGTTTTCAGCAAGTACAGTGTATTGGACTGAAGCGGAGCTACTGTTCTTTTCAGTTTCCTAAACAGAGTTGAACTAGATATGGCCCGTGTGTGTAGGAAGCACAGTACTTTTGTTCTGAGCAAGCTCACTGTTCGGACCCCATAGGAAACACAGTAGAGTGGAAGAGTGCTCTTTTCTCAAAATCAGAGTGTCTTTCTTGTAAGGCGAGCTAGCGTTTGTTTCCCAGTCCTAAATGGAGTTGAATCACATCCAGTTTCTGGTCCTACGAGCAAGAGTTTTTTTCTGCTAAGAAGAGTCACTATTGCACTCCCATTTTCATACACAGGACAAATAGCACTGGCGTCTGTTCCCAGCATGTACAGTGTATTGGACTGCAGAGGATCTACTGTTCTTGTCAGTTTGGTAAGCAGAATTGTACTAGATATAGCCGTATTTGTAGGAAGCACAGTTCTTTTGTTCTGAGCAAACTCACTGTTCTGGCCCTATAGGAAACAAAGTAGAGTAGAAGAGTGCTTTTTTTCTCAAAAGCAGAGTGTGTTTCTTGTAAGGAGATCTAGCGTTTGTTTCCCAGTCCTAAATGGAGTTGAATCACATGCAGTTTTTGGTCCTATGAGCAAGAGTTTTTTTCTGGTAATGAAAGTCACTATTGTGCTCCCATTTCCATACACAGTGCAAATAGCAATCGCATCTGTTCCCAGGAAGTACAGTGTATTGGACTGAAACGGAGCTACTGTTCTTGTCAGTTTCCTAAGCAGAGTTGAACTAGATATGGCCCCTGTGTGTAGGGAGCACAGTTCTTTTGTTCTGAGCAAGCTCACTGTTCGGACCATATAGAAACACAGAAGAATAGAAGAGTGCTCTTTTCTCAAAAGCAGAGTGTGTTTCTTGTAAGGCGAGCTAGTGTTTGTTCCCCAGTCAGAAATTGTGTTGAATCGAATGCAGTTTCTGGTCCTACGAGCAAGAGGTGTTTTCTGATAAGAAGAGTCACTATTGCACTCCTATTGCCATACACAGTACAAATAGGACTCGAGTCTGTTTCCAGCTAGTACAGCGTATTGGACTGAAGAGGAGCTACCGTTCTTGTCAGTTTCCTAAGCAGTGTTGAACTAGATATGGCCCGTGTGTGTAGGAAGCACTGTTCTATTGTTCTGAGCAAGCTCACTGTTAGGACCCCATAGGAAACACAGTAGAGCAGAAGAGTGCTCATTTCTCAAAAGCTGAGTGTGTTTCTTGTAAGGCAAGCTAGTGTTTGTTTTCCAGTCAGAAATGGAGTTGAATCCCAAGCAGTTTCTGGTCCTACGAGCAAGAGTTGTTTTCTGTTAAGAAGAGTCACTATTGCGCTCCCATTGACATACACAGAGCAAATAGCACTGGCGTCTGTTCCCAGCAAGTACAGTGTATTGGACTGAAGTGGAGATAGTGTTCTTGTCAGTTTCCTAAGCAGAGTTGAACTAGATATGGCCCCTGTGTGTAGGAAGCACAGTTCTTTTGTTCTGAGCAAGCTCACTGTTCGGACCCCATAGAAAAGACATTAGAGTAGAAGAGTGCTCTTTTCTCAAAAGCAGAGTGTGTTTCTTATAAGGCGAGCTAGTGTTTGTTTCCCAGTCAGAAAAGGAGTTGAATCCCATGCAGTTTCTGGTCCTATGAACAAGAGTTATTTTCTGGTAATAAAGTCACTATTGCGCTCTCATTGCCATACACAGTGCAAATAGCACTCGCATCTGTTCCCAGCAAGTACAGTGTATTGGACGAAAGAGGAGCTACTGTTCTTGTCAGTTTCCTAAGCAGAGTTGAACTAGATATGGCCCGTGTGTGTAGGAAGCACATTGCTTTTGTTCTGAGCAAGCTCACTGTTCGTACCCCATAGGAAACACAGTAGAGTAGAAGAGTGCTCTTTTCTCAAAAGCAGAGGGTGTTTCTTGTAAGGCGAGCTAGTGTTTGTTTCCCAGTCCTAAATGGAGTTGAATCACATGCAGTTTTTGGTCCTACGAGCAAGAGTTGTTTTCTGGTAATAAAGTCACTGTTGTGCTCCCATTGCCATATACAGTGTAAATAGCACTCGCATCTGTTCCCAGCAAGTACAGTGTATTGGACTGAAGCGGAGCTACTGTTCTTGTCAGTTTCCGAAGCATAGTTGAACTAGATATGGCCCCTTTGTGTAGGAAGCACATTTCTTTTGTTCTGAGCAAACTCAATGTTCGGACCCCATAGGAAACACAGTAGAGTAGAAGAGTGCTCTTTTCTCAAAAGCAGAGTGTGTTTCTTGTAAGGCGAGCTAGCGTTTGTTTCCCAGTCCTAAATGGAGTTGAATCACATGCAGTTTTTGGTCCTACGAGCAAGAGTTGTTTTCTGGTAATAAAGTCACTGTTGCACTCCCATTGCCATACACAGTGTAAATAGCACTCGCATCTGTTCCCAGCAAGTACAGTGTATTGGACTGAAGTGGAGCTACTGTTCTTGTCAGTTTCCTAAGCAGAGTTGAAGTAGATATGGCCCGTGTGTGTATGAAGCCCAGTTCTTTTGTTCTGAGCATGCTCACTGTTCGGACCCCATAGGATACACAGTCGAGTAGAAGAGTGCTCTTTTCTCAAAAGCAGAGTATGTTTCTTGTAAGGCGAGCTAGCGTTTGTTTCCCAGTCCTAAATGGAGTTGAATCACATGCAGTTTCTTGTCCTACGAGCAAGAGTTGTTTTCTGGTAATAAGAGTCACTATTGCGCTCCCATTGTCATACACAGGGCAAATAGGACTGGCGTCTGTTCCCAGAATGTACAGTGTATTGCGCTGAACAGGAGCTACTGTTCTTTTCAGTTTCCTGAGCAGAATTTAACTAGATATGGCAGTATTTGTATGAAGCACAGTTCTTTTGTTCTGAGCAAGCTCACTGTTCAGACCCCCTAGAAAAAACAGTAGAGTAGAAGTGTGCTCTTTTCTCAAAAGCAGAGTGTGTTTCTTGTAAGGCGAGCTAGCATTTGTTTCCCAGTCCTAAATGGAGCTGAATCACAAGGAGTTTCTGGTCCTATGAGCAAGAGTTGTTTTCTGATAAGAAGAGTCACTATTGTGCTCCTATTGCCATACACAGTGCAAATAGCACTCGCGTCTGTTCCCAGCAAGTACAGTGTATTGGACGAATAGGAGCTACTGTTCTTGTCAGTTTCCTAAGCAGAGTTGAACTACATATGGTCCGTGTGTGTAGGAAGCACATTGCTTTTGTTCTGAGCAAGCTCACTGTTCGGACCCCATAGGAAACACAGTAGAGTAGAAGAGTGCTCTTTTCTCAAAAGCAGAGTGTGTTTCTTGTAAGGCGAGCTAGCATTTGTTTCCCATTCCTAAATGGAGCTGAATCACATGGAGTTTCTGGTCCTACGAGCAAGAGTTGTTTTCTGGTAAGGAAAGTCACTATTGCGCTCCCATTGCCATACACAGTGCCAATAGCACTCGCGTCTGTTCCCAGCAAGTACAGTGTATTGGACAGAAGAGGAGCTACTGTTCTTTTCAGTTTCCTAAGCAGAGTTTAACTAGATATGGCTCCTGTGTGTAGGAAGCACAGTTCTTTTGTTCTGAGCAAGCTCAATGTTCGGACCCCATAGGAAACACAGTAGAGTAGAAGACTGCTCTTTTCTCAAAAGCAGAGTGGGTTTCCTGTAAGGCAAGCTAGCGTTTGTTTCCCAGTCCTAAATGGAGATGAATCACATGCAGTTTTTGGTCCTCCGACCAACAGTTGTTTTCTGGTAAGGAAAGTCACTATTGCGCTCCCATTTCCATACACAGTGCAAATAGCACTCGCGTCTGTTCCCAGCAATTACAGTGTATTGGACTGAAGCGGAGCTACTGTTCTTGTCAGTTTCCTAAGCAGAGTTGAACTAGATATGGCCCCTGTGTGTAGGAAGCACAGTTCTTTTGTTCTGAGCAAGCTCACTATTTGGACCCCATAGGAAACACAGTAGAGTAGAAGAGTGCTCTTTTCTCAAAATCAGAGAGTCTTTCTTGTAAGGCGAGCTAGTGTTTGTTTCCCAGTCAGAAATGGAGTTGAATCCCAAGCAGTTTCTTGTCCTATGAATAAGAGTTGTTTTCTGATAAGAAGAGTCACTATTGTGCTCCTATTGCCATACACATGGCAAATAGCACTCGTGTCTGTTCCCAGCAAGTTCACTGTATTGGACTGAAGCGTAGCTACTGTTCTTGTCAGTTTCCTAAGCAGAGTTAAACTAGATATGGCCCCTGTGTGTAGGAAGCACAGTTCTTTTGTTCTGAGCAAGCTCACTATTCGGACCCCATAGGAAACACAGTAGAGTAGAAGAGTGCTCTTTTCTCAAAATCAGAGCGCCTTTCTTGTAAGGCGAGCTAGTGTTTGTTTCCCAGTCAGAAATGGAGTTGAATCCCATGCAGTTTCTGGTCCTATGAGCAAGAGTTGTTTTCTGATAAGAAGAGACACTATTGTGCTCCTATTGCCATACACAGTGCAAATAGCACTGGCGTCTGTTCCCAGCAAGTACAGTGTATTGGACTGAAGAGGAGCTACTGTTCTTGTCAGTTTCCTAAGCAGAGTTGAACTACATATGGTCAGTGTGTGTAGGAAGCACAGTTCTTTTGTTCTGAGCAAGGTCAATGTTCGGACCCCATAGGAAACACAGTAGAGTAGAAGAGTGCTCTTTTCTCAAAAGCAGAGTGTGTTTCTTGTAAGGCGAGCTAGCATTTGTTTCCCAGTCCTAAATGGTGCTGAATCACATGCAGTTTCTCGTCCTACGAGCAAGAGTTGTTTTCTGGTAAGGAAAGTCACTATTGTGCTCTCATTGCCATACACAGTGCCAATAGCACTCGCGTCTGTTCCCAGCAATTACAGTGTATTGGACAAAAGAGGAGCTACTGTTCTTGTCAGTTTCCTAAGCAGAGTTGAACTAGATATGGCCACTGTGTGTAGGAAGCACAGTTCTTTTGTTCTGAGCAAGCTCACTGTTCGGACCCCATAGGAAACACAGTAGAGTAGAAGACTGCTCTTTTCTCAAAAGCAGAGAGTGTTTCTTGTAAGGCGAGCTAGCGTTTGTTTCCCAGTCCTAAATGGAGTTGAATCACATGCAGTTTTTGGTCCTACGAGCAAGAGTTGTTTTCTGGTAATAAAGTCACTGTTGCGCTCCCATTGCCATACACAGTGTAAATAGCACTCGCATCTTTTCCCAGCAAGTACAGTGTATTGGACTGAAGCGGAGCTACTGTTCTTCTCAGTTTGCTAAGCAGAGTTGAACTAGATATGGCCCCTTTGTGTAGGAAGCACAGTTCTTTTTTTCTGAGCAAGCTCACTATTTGGACCCCATAGGAAACACAGTAGAGTAGAAGAGTGCTCTTTTCTCAAAAGCAGAGTGTGTTTCTTGTAAGGCGCGCTAGTGTTTGTTTCCCAGTCAGAAATGGAGTTGAATCCCATGCAGTTTCTGGTCCTACCAGCAAGAGGTGTTTTCTGGTAAGGAAAGTCACTATTGCGCTCCCATTTCCATACACAGTGCAAATAGCACTCGCGTCTGTTCCCAGCAAGTACAGTGTACTGGACTGAAGCGGAGCTACTGTTCTTGTCAGTTTCCTAAGCAGAGATGAACTAGATAAGGCCCGTGTGTGTAGGAAGCACAGTTCTTTTGTTCTGAGCAAGCTCACTGTTCAGACCCCCTAGAAAAAACAGTAGAGTAGAAGAGTGCTCTTTTCTCAAAAGCAGAGTGTGCTTTTTGTAAGGCGAGATAGCGTTTGTTTCCCTGTCCTAAATGGAGTTGAATCACATGCAGTTTCTTGTCCTACGACCAAGAGTTGTTTTCTGGTAAGGAAAGTCACTATTGCGCTCCCGTTTACATACACAGTGCAAATAGCACTCGCGTCTGTTCCCAGCAACTACAGTGTATTGGACTGAAGCATAGCTACTATTCTTGTCAGTTTCCTAAGCAGAGTTGAACTAGATATGGCCCCTGTGTGTAGGTAGCACAGTTCTTTGGTTCTGAGCAAGCTCACTATTCGTACCCCATAGGAAACACAGTAAAGTAGAAGAGTTCTCTTTTCTCAAAATCAGAGTGTCTTTCTTGTAAGGCGAGCTAGTGTTTGTTTCCCAGTCAGAAATGGTGTTGAATCCCATGCAGTTTCTGGTCCTATGAGCAAGAGTTGTTTTCTGATAAGAAGGGTCACTATTGTGCTCCTATTGCCATACACAGTGCAAATAGCACTCTTCTCTGTTCCCAGCAAATACAGTGTATTGGACTGAATAGGAGCTACTATTCTTGTCAGTTTCCTAAGCAGAGTTGAACTACATATGGTCCGTGTGTGTAGGAAGCACAGTTCTTTTGTTCTGAGCAAGCTCACTGTTCGGACCCCATAGGAAACACAGTAGTGTAGACGAGTGCTCTTTTCTGAAAAGCAGAGTGTGTTTCTTGTAAGGCGAGCTAGCATTTGTTTCCCGTCCTAAATGGAGCTGAATCACATGCAGTTTCTGGTCCTACGAGCAAGAGTTGTTTTCTGGTAAGGAAAGTCACTATTGCGCTCCCATTGCCATACACAGTGCAAATAGCACTCGCGTCTGTTCCCAGCAAGTACAGTGTATTGGACTGAAGAGGAGCTACTGTTCTTGTCAGTTTCCTAAGCAGAGTTGAACTAGATATGGCCCCTGTGTGTAGGAAGCACAGTTCTTTTGTTCTGAGCAAGCTCAATGTTCGGACCCCATAGGAAACACAGTAGAGTAGAAGACTGTTCTTTTCACAAAAGCAGAGTGTGTTTCTTGTAAGGCGAGCTAGCGTTTGTTTCCCAGTCCTAAATGGAGTTGAATCACATGCAGTTTTTGTTCCTACGAGCAAGAGTTGTTTTCTGGTAATAAAGTCACTGTTGCGCTCCCATTGCCATACACAGTGTAAATAGCACTCGCATCTGTTCCCAGCAAGTACAGTGTATTGGACTGAATCGGAGCTACTGTTCTTGTCAGTTTCCTAAGCAGAGTTGAACTAATTATGGCCCCTGTGTTTAGGAAGCACAGTTCTTTTGTTCTGAGCAAGCTCACTGTTCGGACCCCATAGGATACACAGTCGAGTAGAAGAGTGCTCTTTTCTCAAAAGCAGAGTGTGTTTCTTGTTAGGCGAGCTAGCGTATGTTTCCCAGTCCTAAATGGAGTTGAATCACATGCAGTTTCTTGTCCTACGAGCAAGAATTGTTTTCTGGTAATACGAGTCACTATTGCGCTCCCATTGTCATACACAGGGCAACTAGCACTGGCGTCTGTTCCCAGCATGTACAGTGTATTGGACTGAACAGGAGCTACTGTTCTTTTCAGTTTCCTAAGCAGAATTGAACTATATATGGCAATATTTGTATGAAGCACAGGTCTTTTGTTCTGAGCAAGCTCACTGTTCTGTCACTATAGGAAACACAGTAGAGTAGAAGAGTGCTCTTTTCTCAAAAGCAGAGTGTGTTTCTTGTAAGGCAAGCTAGCATTTGTTTCCCAGTCCTAAACGGAGTTGAATCACATGCTGTTTTTGGTCCTACGAGCAAGAGTTGTTTTCTGGTAAGGAAAGTCACTATTGCGCTCCCATTTCCATACTCAGTGCAAATAGCACTCGAGTCTGTTCCCCGCAAGTACAGTGTATTGGACTGAAGCGGAGCTACTGTTCTTCTCAGTTTGCTAAGAGGAGTTGAACTAGATATGGCCCCTGTGTGTAGGAAGCACAGTTCTTTTGTTCTGAGCAAGCTCACTATTTGGACCCCATAGGAAACACAGTAGAGTAGAAGAGTGCTCTTTTCTCAAAAGCAGAGTGTATTTCTTGTAAGGCGACCTAGTGTTTGTTTCCCAGTCAGAAATGGAGTTGAATCCCATGCAGTTTCTGGTCCTACCAGCAAGAGGTGTTTTCTGGTAAGGAAAGTCACTATTGTGCTCCCATTTCCATACACATTGCAAATAGCACTCGCGTCTGTTCCCAGCAAGTACAGTGTATTGGACTGAAGCGGAGCTACTGTTCTTGTCAGTTTCCTAAGCAGAGATGAACTAGATAAGGCCCGTGTGTGTAGGAAGCACAGTTCTTTTGTTCTGAGCAAGCTCACTGTTCAGACCCCCTAGAAAAAACAGTAGAGTAGAAGAGTGCTCTTTTCTCAAAAGCGGAGTGTCTTTCTTGTAAGGCGAGCTAGTGTTTGTTTCCCAGTCCTAAATGGAGTTGAATCACATGCAGTTTTTGGTCCCACGAGCAAGAGTTGTTTTCTGGTAATAAAGTCACTGTTGTGCTCCCATTGCCATATACAGTGTAAATAGCACTCGCATCTGTTCCCAGCAAGTACAGTGTATTGGACTGAAGCGGAGCTACTGTTCTTGTCAGTTTCCTAAGCAGAGTTGAACTAGATATGGCCCCTTTGTGTAGGAAGCACATTTCTTTTGTTCTGAGCAAACTCAATGTTCGGACCCCATAGGAAACACAGTAGAGTAGAAGAGTGCTCTTTTCTCAAAAGCAGAGTGTGTTTCTTGTAAGGCGAGCTAGCGTTTGTTTCCCAGTCCTAAATGGAGTTGAATCACATGCAGTTTTTTGTCCTACGAGCAAGAGTTGTTTTCTGGTAATAAAGTCACTGTTGCACTCCCATTGCCATACACAGTGTAAATAGCACTCGCATCTGTTCCCAGCAAGTACAGTGTATTGGACTGAAGTGGAGCTACTGTTCTTGTCAGTTTCCTAAGCAGAGTTGAAGTAGATATGGCCCGTGTGTGTATGAAGCCCAGTTCTTTTGTTCTGAGCAAGCTCACTGTTCGGACCCCATAGGATACACAGTCGAGTAGAAGAGTGCTCTTTTCTCAAAAGCAGAGTATGTTTCTTGTAAGGCGAGCTAGCGTTTGTTTCCCAGTCCTAAATGGAGTTGAATCACATGCAGTTTCTTGTCCTACGAGCAAGAGTTGTTTTCTGGTAATAAGAGTCACTATTGCGCTCCCATTGTCATACACAGGGCAAATAGGACTGGCGTCTGTTCCCAGAATGTACAGTGTATTGCGCTGAACAGGAGCTACTGTTCTTTTCAGTTTCCTGAGCAGAATTGAACTAGATATGGCAGTATTTGTATGAAGCACAGTTCTTTTGTTCTGAGCAAGCTCACTGTTCAGACCCCCTAGAAAAAACAGTAGAGTAGAAGTGTGCTCTTTTCTCAAAAGCAGAGTGTGTTTCTTGTAAGGCGAGCTAGCATTTGTTTCCCAGTCCTAAATGGAGCTGAATCACATGGAGTTTCTGGTCCTATGAGCAAGAGTTGTTTTCTGATAAGAAGAGTCACTATTGTGCTCCTATTGCCATACACAGTGCAAATAGCACTCGCGTCTGTTCCCAGCAAGTACAGTGTATTGGACGAATAGGAGCTACTGTTCTTGTCAGTTTCCTAAGCAGAGTTGAACTACATATGGTCCGTGTGTGTAGGAAGCACATTGCTTTTGTTCTGAGCAAGCTCACTCTTCGGACCCCATAGGAAACACAGTAGAGTAGAAGAGTGCTCTTTTCTCAAAAGCAGAGTGTGTTTCTTGTAAGGCAAGCTAGCATTTGTTTCCCATTCCTAAATGGAGCTGAATCACATGGAGTTTCTGGTCCTACGAGCAAGAGTTGTTTTCTGGTAAGGAAAGTCACTATTGCGCTCCCATTGCCATACACAGTGCCAATAGCACTCGCGTCTGTTCCCAGCAAGTACAGTGTATTGGACAGAAGAGGAGCTACTGTTCTTTTCAGTTTCCTAAGCAGAGTTTAACTAGATATGGCTCGTGTGTGTAGGAAGCACAGTTCTTTTGTTCTGAGCAAGCTCAATGTTCGGACCCCATAGGAAACACAGTAGAGTAGAAGACTGCTCTTTTCTCAAAAGCAGAGTGGGTTTCCTGTAAGGCAAGCTAGCGTTTGTTTCCCAGTCCTAAATGGAGATGAATCACATGCAGTTTTTGGTCCTCCGACCAACAGTTGTTTTCTGGTAAGGAAAGTCACTATTGCGCTCCCATTTCCATACACAGTGCAAATAGCACTCGCGTCTGTTCCCAGCAATTACAGTGTATTGGACTGAAGCGGAGCTACTGTTCTTGTCAGTTTCCTAAGCAGAGTTGAACTAGATATGGCCCCTGTGTGTAGGAAGCACAGTTCTTTTGTTCTGAGCAAGCTCACTATTTGGACCCCATAGGAAACACAGTAGAGTAGAAGAGTGCTCTTTTCTCAAAATCAGAGAGTCTTTCTTGTAAGGCGAGCTAGTGTTTGTTTCCCAGTCAGAAATGGAGTTGAATCCCAAGCAGTTTCTTGTCCTATGAATAAGAGTTGTTTTCTGATAAGAAGAGTCACTATTGTGCTCCTATTGCCATACACAGGGCAAAGAGCACTCGTGTCTGTTCCCAGCAAGTTCACTGTATTGGACTGAAGCGTAGCTACTGTTCTTGTCAGTTTCCTAAGCAGAGTTAAACTAGATATGGCCCCTGTGTGTAGGAAGCACAGTTCTTTTGTTCTGAGCAAGCTCACTATTCGGACCCCATAGGAAACACAGTAGAGTAGAAGAGTGCTCTTTTCTCAAAATCAGAGCACCTTTCTTGTAAGGCGAGCTAGTGTTTGTTTCCCAGTCAGAAATGGAGTTGAATCCCATGCAGTTTCTGGTCCTATGAGCAAGAGTTGTTTTCTGATAAGAAGAGACACTATTGTGCTCCTATTGCCATACACAGTGCAAATAGCACGGGCGTCTGTTCCCAGCAAGTACAGTGTATTGGACTGAAGAGGAGCTACTGTTCTTGTCAGTTTCCTAAGCAGAGTTGAACTACATATGGTCAGTGTGTGTAGGAAGCACAGTTCTTTTGTTCTGAGCAAGGTCAATGTTCGGACCCCATAGGAAACACAGTAGAGTAGAAGAGTGCTCTTTTCTCAAAAGCAGAGTGTGTTTCTTGTAAGGCGAGCTAGCATTTGTTTCCCAGTCCTAAATGGTGCTGAATCACATGCAGTTTCTGGTCCTACGAGCAAGAGTTGTTTTCTGGTAAGGAAAGTCACTATTGTGCTCCCATTGCCATACACAGTGCCAATAGCACTCGCGTCTGTTCCCAGCAATTACAGTGTATTGGACAGAAGAGGAGCTACTGTTCTTGTCAGTTTCCTAAGCAGAGTTGAACTAGATATGGCCACTGTGTGTAGGAAGCCCAGTTCTTTTGTTCTGAGCAAGCCCACTGTTCGGACCCCATAGGAAACACAGTAGAGTAGAAGACTGCTCTTTTCTCAAAAGCAGAGAGTGTTTCTTGTAAGGCGAGCTAGCGTTTGTTTCCCAGTCCTAAATGGAGTTGAATCACATGCAGTTTTTGGTCCTACCAGCAAGAGGTGTTTTCTGGTAAGGAAAGTCACTATTGCGCTCCCATTTCCATACACAGTGCAAATAGCACTCGCGTCTGTTCCCAGCAAGTACAGTGTACTGGACTGAAGCGGAGCTACTGTTCTTGTCAGTTTCCTAAGCAGAGATGAACTAGATAAGGCCCGTGTGTGTAGGAAGCACAGTTCTTTTGTTCTGAGCAAGCTCACTGTTCAGACCCCCTAGAAAAAACAGTAGAGTAGAAGAGTGCTCTTTTCTCAAAAGCAGAGTGTGCTTTTTGTAAGACGATATAGCGTTTGTTTCCCAGTCCTAAATGGAGTTGAATCACATGCAGTTTCTTGTCCTACGACCAAGAGTTGTTTTCTGGTAAGGAAAGTCACTATTGCGCTCCCGTTTACATACACAGTGCAAATAGCACTCGCGTCTGTTCCCAGCAACTACAGTGTATTGGACTGAAGCATAGCTACTATTCTTGTCAGTTTCCTAAGCAGAGTTGAACTAGATATGGCCCCTGTGTGTAGGAAGCACAGTTCTTTGGTTCTGAGCAAGCTCACTATTCGGACCCCATAGGAAACACAGTAAAGTAGAAGAGTTCTCTTTTCTCAAAATCAGAGTGTCTTTCTTGTAAGGCGAGCTAGTGTTTGTTTCCCAGTCAGAAATGGTGTTGAATCCCATGCAGTTTCTGGTCCTATGAGCAAGAGTTGTTTTCTGATAAGAAGGGTCACTATTGTGCTCCTATTGCCATACACAGTGCAAATAGCACTCTTCTCTGTTCCCAGCAAATACAGTGTATTGGACTGAATAGGAGCTACTGTTCTTGTCAGTTTCCTAAGCAGAGTTGAACTACATATGGTCCGTGTGTGTAGGAAGCACAGTTCTTTTGTTCTGAGCAAGCTCACTGTTCGGACCCCATAGGAAACACAGTAGTGTAGACGAGTGCTCTTTTCTGAAAAGCAGAGTGTGTTTCTTGTAAGGCGAGCTAGCATTTGTTTCCCGTCCTAAATGGAGCTGAATCACATGCAGTTTCTGGTCCTATGAGCAAGAGTTGTTTTCTGATAAGAAGAGACACTATTGTGCTCCTATTGCCATACACAGTGCAAATAGCACGGGCGTCTGTTCCCAGCAAGTACAGTGTATTGGACTGAAGAGGAGCTACTGTTCTTGTCAGTTTCCTAAGCAGAGTTGAACTACATATGGTCAGTGTGTGTAGGAAGCACAGTTCTTTTGTTCTGAGCAAGGTCAATGTTCGGACCCCATAGGAAACACAGTAGAGTAGAAGAGTGCTCTTTTCTCAAAAGCAGAGTGTGTTTCTTGTAAGGCGAGCTAGCATTTGTTTCCCAGTCCTAAATGGTGCTGAATCACATGCAGTTTCTGGTCCTACGAGCAAGAGTTGTTTTCTGGTAAGGAAAGTCACTATTGTGCTCCCATTGCCATACACAGTGCCAATAGCACTCGCGTCTGTTCCCAGCAATTACAGTGTATTGGACAGAAGAGGAGCTACTGTTCTTGTCAGTTTCCTAAGCAGAGTTGAACTAGATATGGCCACTGTGTGTAGGAAGCCCAGTTCTTTTGTTCTGAGCAAGCCCACTGTTCGGACCCCATAGGAAACACAGTAGAGTAGAAGACTGCTCTTTTCTCAAAAGCAGAGAGTGTTTCTTGTAAGGCGAGCTAGCGTTTGTTTCCCAGTCCTAAATGGAGTTGAATCACATGCAGTTTTTGGTCCTACCAGCAAGAGGTGTTTTCTGGTAAGGAAAGTCACTATTGCGCTCCCATTTCCATACACAGTGCAAATAGCACTCGCGTCTGTTCCCAGCAAGTACAGTGTACTGGACTGAAGCGGAGCTACTGTTCTTGTCAGTTTCCTAAGCAGAGATGAACTAGATAAGGCCCGTGTGTGTAGGAAGCACAGTTCTTTTGTTCTGAGCAAGCTCACTGTTCAGACCCCCTAGAAAAAACAGAAGAGTAGAAGAGTGCTCTTTTCTCAAAAGCAGAGTGTGCTTTTTGTAAGACGATATAGCGTTTGTTTCCCAGTCCTAAATGGAGTTGAATCACATGCAGTTTCTTGTCCTACGACCAAGAGTTGTTTTCTGGTAAGGAAAGTCACTATTGCGCTCCCGTTTACATACACAGTGCAAATAGCACTCGCGTCTGTTCCCAGCAACTACAGTGTATTGGACTGAAGCATAGCTACTATTCTTGTCAGTTTCCTAAGCAGAGTTGAACTAGATATGGCCCCTGTGTGTAGGAAGCACAGTTCTTTGGTTCTGAGCAAGCTCACTATTCGGACCCCATAGGAAACACAGTAAAGTAGAAGAGTTCTCTTTTCTCAAAATCAGAGTGTCTTTCTTGTAAGGCGAGCTAGTGTTTGTTTCCCAGTCAGAAATGGTGTTGAATCCCATGCAGTTTCTGGTCCTATGAGCAAGAGTTGTTTTCTGATAAGAAGGGTCACTATTGTGCTCCTATTGCCATACACAGTGCAAATAGCACTCTTCTCTGTTCCCAGCAAATACAGTGTATTGGACTGAATAGGAGCTACTGTTCTTGTCAGTTTCCTAAGCAGAGTTGAACTACATATGGTCCGTGTGTGTAGGAAGCACAGTTCTTTTGTTCTGAGCAAGCTCACTGTTCGGACCCCATAGGAAACACAGTAGTGTAGACGAGTGCTCTTTTCTGAAAAGCAGAGTGTGTTTCTTGTAAGGCGAGCTAGCATTTGTTTCCCGTCCTAAATGGAGCTGAATCACATGCAGTTTCTGGTCCTACGAGCAAGAGTTGTTTTCTGGTAAGGAAAGTCACTATTGCGCTCCCATTGCCATACACAGTGCAAATAGCACTCGCGTCTGTTCCCAGCAAGTACAGTGTATTGGACTGAAGAGGAGCTACTGTTCTTGTCAGTTTCCTAAGCAGAGTTGAACTAGATATGGCCCCTGTGTGTAGGAAGCACAGTTCTTTTGTTCTGAGCAAGCTCAATGTTCAGACCCCATAGGAAACACAGTAGAGTAGAAGACTGCTCTTTTCTCAAAAGCAGAGTGGGTTTCCTGTAAGGCAAGCTAGCGTTTGTTTCCCAGTCCTAAATGGAGATGAATCACATGCAGTTTTTGGTCCTCCGACCAACAGTTGTTTTCTGGTAAAGAAAGTCACTATTGCGCTCCCATTTCCATACACAGTGCAAATAGCACTCGCGTCTGTTCCCAGCAATTACAGTGTATTGTACTGAAGCGGAGCTACTGTTCTTGTCAGTTTCCTAAGCAGAGTTGAACTAGATATGGCCCCTGTGTGTAGGAAGCACAGTTCTTTTGTTCTGAGCAAGCTCACTATTTGGACCCCATAGGAAACACAGTAGAGTAGAAGAGTGCTCTTTTCTCAAAATCAGAGAGTCTTTCTTGTAAGGCGAGCTAGTGTTTGTTTCCCAGTCAGAAATGGAGTTGAATCCCAAGCAGTTTCTTGTCCTATGAATAAGAGTTGTTTTCTGATAAGAAGAGTCACTATTGTGCTCCTATTGCCATACACAGGGCAAAGAGCACTCGTGTCTGTTCCCAGCAAGTTCACTGTATTGGACTGAAGCGTAGCTACTGTTCTTGTCAGTTTCCTAAGCAGAGTTAAACTAGATATGGCCCCTGTGTGTAGGAAGCACAGTTCTTTTGTTCTGAGCAAGCTCACTATTCGGACCCCATAGGAAACACAGTAGAGTAGAAGAGTGCTCTTTTCTCAAAATCAGAGCACCTTTCTTGTAAGGCGAGCTAGTGTTTGTTTCCCAGTCAGAAATGGAGTTGAATCCCATGCAGTTTCTGGTCCTATGAGCAAGAGTTGTTTTCTGATAAGAAGAGACACTATTGTGCTCCTATTGCCATACACAGTGCAAATAGCACGGGCGTCTGTTCCCAGCAAGTACAGTGTATTGGACTGAAGAGGAGCTACTGTTCTTGTCAGTTTCCTAAGCAGAGTTGAACTACATATGGTCAGTGTGTGTAGGAAGCACAGTTCTTTTGTTCTGAGCAAGGTCAATGTTCGGACCCCATAGGAAACACAGTAGAGTAGAAGAGTGCTCTTTTCTCAAAAGCAGAGTGTGTTTCTTGTAAGGCGAGCTAGCATTTGTTTCCCAGTCCTAAATGGTGCTGAATCACATGCAGTTTCTGGTCCTACGAGCAAGAGTTGTTTTCTGGTAAGGAAAGTCACTATTGTGCTCCCATTGCCATACACAGTGCCAATAGCACTCGCGTCTGTTCCCAGCAATTACAGTGTATTGGACAGAAGAGGAGCTACTGTTCTTGTCAGTTTCCTAAGCAGAGTTGAACTAGATATGGCCACTGTGTGTAGGAAGCCCAGTTCTTTTGTTCTGAGCAAGCCCACTGTTCGGACCCCATAGGAAACACAGTAGAGTAGAAGACTGCTCTTTTCTCAAAAGCAGAGAGTGTTTCTTGTAAGGCGAGCTAGCGTTTGTTTCCCAGTCCTAAATGGAGTTGAATCACATGCAGTTTTTGGTCCTACCAGCAAGAGGTGTTTTCTGGTAAGGAAAGTCACTATTGCGCTCCCATTTCCATACACAGTGCAAATAGCACTCGCGTCTGTTCCCAGCAAGTACAGTGTACTGGACTGAAGCGGAGCTACTGTTCTTGTCAGTTTCCTAAGCAGAGATGAACTAGATAAGGCCCGTGTGTGTAGGAAGCACAGTTCTTTTGTTCTGAGCAAGCTCACTGTTCAGACCCCCTAGAAAAAACAGTAGAGTAGAAGAGTGCTCTTTTCTCAAAAGCGGAGTGTCTTTCTTGTAAGGCGAGCTAGTGTTTGTTTCCCAGTCAGAAATGGAGTTGAATCCCATGCAGTTTCTGGTCCTATGAGCAAGAGTTGTTTTCTGATAAGAAGGGTCACTATTGTGCTCCTATTGCCATACACAGTGCAAATAGCACTCTTCTCTGTTCCCAGCAAATACAGTGTATTGGACTGAATAGGAGCTACTGTTCTTGTCAGTTTCCTAAGCAGAGTTGAACTAATTATGGCCCCTGTGTGTAGGAAGCTCAGTTCTTTTGTTCTGAGCAAGCTCACTGTTCGGACCCCATAGGATACACAGTCGAGTAGAAGAGTGCTCTTTTCTGAAAAGCAGAGTGTGTTTCTTGTTAGGCGAGCTAGCGTTTGTTTCCCAATGCTAAATGGAGTTGAATCACATGCAGTTTCTTGTCCTACGTGCAAGAGTTGTTTTCTGGTAATAAGAGTCACTATTGCGCTCCCATTGTCATACACAGGGCAAATAGCACTGGCGTCTGTTCCCAGCATGTACAGTGTATTGGACTGAACAGGAGCTACTGTTGTTTTCAGTTTCCTAAGCAGAATTGAACTATTTATGGCAGTATTTGTATGAAGCACAGTTCTTTTGTTCTGAGCAAGCTCACTGTTCTGGCCCAATAGGAAACACACTAGAGTAGAAGAGTGCTCTTTTCTCAAAAGCAGAGTGTGTTTCTTGTAATGCGAGCTGGCATTTGTTTTCCAGTCCTAAATGGAGTTGAATCACATGCAGTTTTTGGTCCTACGACCAAGAGTTGTTTTCTGGTAAGGAAAGACGTTATTGTGCTCCCATTTCCATACACAGTGCAAATAGCACTCGCGACTGTTCCCAGCAATTACAGTGTATTGGACTGAAGCGGAGCTACTGTTCTTGTCAGTTTCCTAAGCAGAGTTGAACTAGATATGGCCCCTGTGTGTAGGAAGCACAGTCCTTTTGTTCTGAGCAAGCTCACTGTTCAGACCCCATAGGAAACACAGTAGAGTAGAAGAGTACTCTTTTATCAAAATCAGAGAGTCTTTCTTGTAAGGCGAGCTAGTGTTTGTTTCCCAGTCAGAAATGGAGTTGAATCCCATGCAGTTTCTTGTCCTATGAGTAAGAGTTGTTTTCTGATAAGAAGAGTCACTATTGTGCTCCTATTGCCATACACAGTGCAAATAGCACTCGCGTCTGTTCCCAGCTAGTACAGTGTATTGGACTGAAGAGGAGCTACCGTTCTTGTCAGTTTCCTAAGCAGAGTTGAACTAGATATGGCCCGTGTGTGTAGGAAGCCCAGTTCTTTTGTTCTGAGCAAGCTCACTGTTCGGACCCCATAGGATACACAGTCGAGTAGAAGAGTGCTCTTTTCTCAAAAGCAGAATGTGATTCTTGTTAGGCGAGCTAGCGTTTGTTTCGGAGTCCTAGATGGAGTTGAATCAAATGCAGATTCTTGTCCTACGAGCAAGAGTTTTTTCTGGTAAGAAGAGTCACTATTGCGCTCCCATTGTCATACACAGGGCAAATAGCCCTGGCGTCTGTTCCCAGCATGTACAGTGTATTGGACTGAACAGGAGCTAATGTTCTTTTCAGTTTCCTAAGCAGAATTGAACTAGATATGGCAGTATTTGTAGGAAGCACAGTTCTTTTGTTCTGAGCAAGCTCACTCTTCTGGCCCTACAAGAAACACAGTACAGTAGAAGAGTGCTCTTTTCTCAAAAGCAGAGTGTGTTTCTTGTAAGGCGAGCTAGCGTTTGTTTCCCAGTCCTAAATGGAGTTGAATCACATGCAGTTTTTGGTCCTAAGAGCAAGAGTTGTTTTCTGGTAATAAAGTCACTATTGTGCTCCCATTGCAATACACAGTGCAAATAGCACTCGCATCTGTTCCCAGCAAGTACAGTGTATTGGACTGAAGCGGAGCTACTGTTCTTGTCAGTTTCCTAAGCAGAATTGAACTAAAATTGGCCCGTGTGTGTAGGAAGCACCGTTCTTTTGTTCTGAGCAAGCTCACTGTTCGAACTCCATAGAAAACACAGTAGAGTAGAAGAGTGCTCTTTTCTCAAAAGCAGAGTGTGTTTCTTGTAAGGCGAGCTAGTGTTTGTTTCCCAGTCAGAAATGGAGTTGAATCCCATGCAGTTTCTGGTCCTAAGAGCAAGAGGTGTTTTCTGGTAAGGAAAGTCACTATTGCGCTCCCATATCCATACACAGTGCAAATAGCACTCGCGTCTGTTCCCAGCAAGTACAGTGTATTGGACTGAAGCGGAGCTTCTGTTCTTGTCAGTTTCCTAAGCAGAGATGAACTAGATATGGCCCGCGTGTGTAAGAAGCACAGTTCTTTTGTTCTGAGCAAGCTCACTGTTCAGACCCCCTAGGAAACACAGTAGAGTAGAAGAGTGCTCTTTTCTCAAAAGCAGAGTGTGTTTCTTGTAAGGCAAGCTAGCATTTGTTTCCCAGTCCTAAATGGAGATGAATCACATGCAGTTTCTTGTCCTACGACCAAGAGTTGTTTTCTGGTAAGGAAAGTCACTATTGCGCTCCTGTTTACATACACAGTGCAAATAGCACTCGCGTCTGCTCCCAGCAAGTACAGTTTATTGGACTGAAGCATAGCTACTGTTCTTGTCAGTTTCCTAAGCAGAGTTGAACTAGATATGGCCCGTGTGTGTAGGAAGCACAGTTCTTTTGTTCTGAGCAAGCTCACTATTCGGACCCCATAGGAAACACAGTAAAGTAGAAGAGTGCTCTTTTCTCAAAATCAGAGTGTCTTTCTTGTAAGGCGAGCTAGTGTTTGTTTCCTAGTCAGAAATGGAGTTGAATCCCATGCAGTTTCTGGTCCTATGAGCAAGAGTTGTTTTCTGATAAGAAGAGACACTGTTGTGCTCCTATTGCCATACACAGTGCAAATAGCACTCTTCTCTGTTCCCAGCAAATACAGTGTATTGGACTGAATAGGAGCTTCTGTTCTTGTCAGTTTCCTAAGCAGAGTTGAACTACATATGGTCCGTGTGTGTAGGAAGCACAGTTCTTTTGTTCTGAGCAAGCTCACTGTTCGGACCCGATAGGAAACACAGTAGTGTAGACGAGTGCTCTTTTCTGAAAAGCAGAGTGTGTTTCTTGTAAGGCGAGCTAGCATTTGTTTCCCGTCCTAAATGGAGCTGAATCACATGCAGTTTCTGGTCCTACGAGCAAGAGTTGTTTTCTGGTAAGGAAAGTCACTATTGCGCTCCCATTGCCATACACAGTTCAAATACCACTCGCGTCTGTTCCCAGCAAGTACAGTGTATTGGACTGAAGAGGAGCTACCGTTCTTGTCATTTTCCTAAGCAGAGTTGAACTAGATATGGCCCATGTGTGTAGGAAGCACAGTTCTTTTGTTCTGAGCAAGCTCAATGTTCAGACCCCATAGGAAACACTGTAGAGTAGAAGACTGTTCTTTTCTCAAAAGCAGAGTGTGTTTCTTGTAAGGCGAGCTAGCGTTTGTTTCCCAGTCCTAAATGGAGTTGAATCACATGCAGTTTTTGTTCCCACGAGCAAGAGTTGTTTTCTGGTAATAAAGTCACTGTTGCGCTCCAATTGCCATACACAGTGTAAATAGCACTCGCATCTGTTCCCAGCAAGTACAGTGAATTGGACTGAAGCGGAGCTACTGTTCTTGTCAGTTTCCTAAGCAGAGTTGAACTAATTATGGCCCCTGTGTGTAGGAAGCACAGTTCTTTTGTTCTGAGCAAGCTCACAGTTCGGACCCCATAGGAAACACAGTAGAGTAGAAGAGTTCTCTTTTCTAAAAAAGCAGAGTGTGTTTCATGTAAGGCGAGCTAGCATTTGTTTCCCAGTCCTAAATGGAGTTGAATCACATGCAGTTTCTGGTCCTACGAGCAAGGGTTGTTTTCTGCTAATAAGAGTCACTATTGCGCTCCCATTGTCATACACAGGGCAAATAGCACTGGCGTCTGTTCCCAGCATGTACAGTGTATTGGACTGAAGAGGAGCTACTGTTCTTGTCAGTTTCCTAAGCAGAATTGAACTATATATGGCAATATTTGTATGAAGCACAGTTCTTTTGTTCTGAGCAAGCTCACTGTTCTGTCCCTATAGGAAACACAGTAGAGTAGAAGAGTGCTCTTTTCTCAAAAGCAGAGTGTGTTTCTTTTAAGGCGAGCTATCATTTGTTTCCCAGTCCTAAACGGAGTTGAATCACATGCTGTTTTTGGTCCTACGAGCAAGAGTTGTTTTCTGGTAAGGAAAGTCACTATTGCGCTCCCATTTCCATACTCAGTGCAAATAGCACTCGAGTCTGTTCCCCGCAAGTACAGTGTATTGGACTGAAGCGGAGCTACTGTTCTTCTCAGTTTGCTAAGCAGAGTTGAACTAGATATGGCCCCTGTGTGTAGGAAGCACAGTTCTTTTGTTCTGAGCAAGCTCACTGTTCAGACCCCCTAGAAAAAACAGTAGAGTAGAAGAGTGCTCTTTTCTCAAAAGCAGAGTGTGTTTTTTGTAAGGCGAGATAGTGTTTGTTTCCCAGTATTAAATGAAGTTGAATCACATGCAGTTTCTTGTCCTACGACCAAGAGTTGTTTTCTGGTAAGGAAAGTCACTATTGCGCTCCCGTTTACATACACAGTGCAAATAGCACTCCCGTCTGTTCCCAGCAAGTACAGTGTATTGGACTGAAGCGTAGCTACTGTTCTTGTCAGTTTCCTAAGCAGAGTTGAACTAGATATGGCCCCTGTGTGTAGGAATCACAGTTCTTTTGTTCTGAGCAAGCTCACTATTCGGACCCCATAGGAAACACAGTAAAGTAGAAGAGTGCTCTTTTCTCAAAATCAGAGTGTCTTTCTTGTAAGGCGAGCTAGTGTTTGTTTCCCAGTCAGAAATGGAGTTGAATCCCATGCAGTTTCTGGTCCTATGAGCAAGAGTTGTTTTCTGATAAGAAGAGTCACTATTGTGCTCCTATTGCCAAACACAGTGCAAATAGCACTCTTCTCTGTTCCCAGCAAATACAGTGTATTGGACTGAATAGGAGCTACTGTTCTTGTCAGTTTCCTAAGCAGAGTTGAACTACATATGGTCCGTGTGTGTAGGAAGCACAGTTCTTTTGTTCTGAGCAAGCTCAATGTTCGGACCCCATAGGAAACACAGTAGAGTAGAAGACTGCTCTTTTCTCAAAAGCAGAGTGTGTTTCTTGTAAGGCGAGCTAGCGTTTGTTTCCCAGTCCTAAATGGAGTTGAATCACATGCAGTTTTTGTTCCTACGAGCAAGAGTTGTTTTCTGGTAATAAAGTCACTGTGCGCTCCCATTGCCATACACAGTGTAAATAGCACTCGCATCTGTTCCCAGCAAGTACAGTGTATTGGACTGAAGCGGAGCTACTGTTCTTGTCAGTTTCCTAAGCAGAGTTGAACTAATTATGGCCCCTGTGTGTAGGAAGCACAGTTCTTTTGTTCTGAGCAAGCTCACTGTTCGGACCCCATAGGATACACAGTCGAGTAGAAGAGTGCTCTTTTCTCAAGCAGAGTGTGTTTCTTGTTAGGCGAGCTAGCGTTTGTTTCCCAGTCCTAAATGGAGTTGAATCACATGCAGTTTCTTGTCCTACGAGCAAGAATTGTTTTCTGGTAATAAGAGTCACTATTGCGCTCCCATTGTCATACACAGGGCAAATAGCACTCGAGTATGTTCCCCGCAAGTACAGTGTATTGGACTGAAGCGGAGCTACTGTTCTTGTCAGTTTCCTAAGCAGAGTTGAACTAGATATGGTCCATGTGTGTAGGAAGCACAGTTCTTTTGTTCTGAGCAAATTCACTGTTCTGGCCCAATAGGAAACACACTAGAGTAGAAGAGTGCTCTTTTCTCAAAAGCAGAGTGTGTTTCTTGTAATGCGAGCTGGCATTTGTTTTCCAGTCCTAAATGGAGTTGAATCACATGCAGTTTTTGGTCCTACGACCAAGAGTTGTTTTCTGGTAAGGAAAGTCATTATTGTGCTCCCATTTCCATACACAGTGCAAATAGCACTCGCGACTGTTGCCAGCAAGTACAGTGTATTGGACTGAAGCGGAGCTTCTGTTCTTGTCAGTTTCCTAAGCAGAGTTGAACTAGATATGGCCCGTGTGTGTAGGAAGCACAGTTCTTTTGTTCTGAGCAAGCTCACTGTTCGGATCCCATAGGAAACACAGTAGAGTAGAAGACTGCTCTTTACTCAAAAGCAGAGTGTGTTTCTTGTAAGGCAAGCTAGCGTTTGTTTCCCAGGCCTAAATGGAGTTGAATCACATGCAGTTTTTGGTCCTACGAGCAAGAGTTGTTTTCTGGTATTAAAGTCACTATTGCGCTCCCATTGCAATACACAGTGCAAATAGCACTCGCATCTGTTCCCAGCAAGTACAGTGTATTGGACAGAAGCGGAGCTACTGTTCTTGTCAGTTTCCTAAGCAGATTTGAACTAGATATGGCCCGTGTGTGTAGGAAGCCCAGTTCTTTTGTTCTGAGCAAGCTCACTGTTCGAACTCCATAGGAAACACTGTAGAGTAGAAGAGTGCTCTTTTCTCAAAAGCAGAGTGTGTTTCTAGTAAGGCGAGCTAGTGTTTGTTTCCCAGTCAGAAATGGAGTTGAATCACATGCAGTTTCTGGTCCTACGAGCAAGAGGTGTTTTCTGGTAAGGAAAGTCACTAATGCGCTCCCATTTCCAGACACAGTGCAAATAGCACTCGCGTCTGTTCCCAGCAAGTACAGTGTATTGGACTGAAGCGGAGCTACTGTTCTTGTCAGTTTCCTAAGCAGAGTTGAACTAGATATGGCCCCTGTGTGTAGGAAGCACAGTTCTTTTGTTCTGAGCAAGCTCACTATTTGGACCCCATAGGAAACACAGTAGAGTAGAAGAGTGCTCTTTTCTCAAAATCAGAGAGTCTTTCTTGTAAGCGAGCTAGTGTTTGTTTCCCAGTCAGAAATGGATTTGAATCCCATGCAGTTTCTTGTCCTATGAGTAAGAGTTGTTTTCTGAGAAGAAGAGTCATTATTGTGCTCCCATTGCCATACACAGTGCAAATAGCACTCGTGTCTGTTCCCAGCTAGTACAGTGTATTGGACTGAAGAGGAGCACCGTTCTTGTCAGTTTCCTAAGCAGAGTTGAACTAGATATGGCCCGTGTGTGTAGGAAGCACAGTTCTTTTGTTCTGAGCAAGCTCACTGTTCGGACCCCATAGGAAACACAGTAGAGTAGAAGACTGCTCTTTTCTCAAAAGCAGAGTGTGTTTCTTGTAAGGCGAGCTAGCGTTTGTTTCCCAGTCCTAAATGGAGTTGAATCACATGCAGTTTTTGGTCCTACGAGCAAGAGTTGTGTTCTGGTAATAAAGTCACTGTTGCGCTCCCATTGCCATACACAGTGTAAATAGCACTCGCATCTGTTCCCAGCAAGTACAGTGTATTGGACTGAAGCGAAGGTACTGTTCTTGTCAGTTTCCTAAGCAGAGTTGAACTAGATATGGCCCGTGTGTGTAGGAAGCACAGTTCTTTTGTTCTGAGCAAGCTCACTATTTGGACCCCATAGGAAACACAGTAGAGTAGAAGAGTACTCTTTTCTCAAAAGCAGAGAGTCTTTCTTGTAAGGCGAGCTAGTGTTTGTTTCCCAGTCAGAAATGGAGTTGAATCCCATGCAGTTTCTTGTCCTATGAGTAAGAGTGGTTTTCTGATAAGAAGAGTCACTATTGTGCTCCTATTGCCATACACAGGGCAAATAGCACTCGCGTCTGTTCCCAGCTAGTACACTGTATTGGACTGAAGAGAAGCTACCGTTCTTGTCAGTTTCCTAAGCAGAGATGAACTAGATAAGGCCCGTGTGTGTAGGAAGCACAGTTCTTTTGTTCTGAGCAAGCTCACTGTTCAGACCCCCTAGAAAACACAGTACAGTAGAAGAGTGCTCTTTTCTCAAAAGCAGAGTGTGTTTTTTGTAAGGCGAGATAGCGTTTGTTTCCCAGTCCTAAATGGAGTTGAATCACATGCAGTTTCTTGTCCTACGACCAAGAGTTGTTTTCTGGTAAGGAAAGTCACTATTGCGCTCCCATTTACATACACAGTGCAAATAGCACTCGCGTCTGTTCCCAGCAAGTACAGTGTATTGGACTGAAGAGAAGCTACTGTTCTTGTCAGTTTCCTAAGCAGAGTTGAACTAGATATGGCCCCTGTGTGTAGGAAGCACAGTTCTTTTGTTCTGAGCAAGCTCACTATTCGGACCACATAGGAAACACAGTAAAGTAGAAGAGGGCTCTTTTCTCAAAAGCAGAGTGTGTTCCTTGTAAGGCGAGCTAGCATTTGTTTCCCGTCCTAAATGGAGCTGAATCATATGCAGTTTCTGGTCCTACGAGCAAGAGTTGTTTTCTGGTAAGGAAAGTCACTATTGCGCTCCCATTGCCATACACAGTGCAAATAGCACTCGTGTCTGTTCCCAGCAAGTACAGTGTATTGGATTGAAGAGGAGCTACTGTTCTTGTCAGTTTCCTAAGCAGAGTTGAACTAGATATGGCCCGTGTGTAGGAAGCACAGTTCTTTGTTCTGAGCAAGCTCAATGTTCGGACCCCATAGGAAACACAGTAGAGTAGAAGACTGCTCTTTTCTCAAAAGCAGAGTGTGTTTCTTGTAAGGCGAGCTACCGTTTGTTTCCCAGTCCTAAATGGAGTTGAATCACATGCAGTTTTTGGTCCTACGAGCAAGAGTTGTTTTCTGGTAATAAAGTCATTGTTGCGCTCCAATTGCCAAACACAGTGTAAATAGCACTCGCATCTGTTCCCAGCAAGTACAGTGTATTGGACTGAAGCAGAGCTACTGTTCTTGTCAGTTTCCTAAGCAGAGTTGAACTAGATATGGCCCCTGTGTGTAGGAAGCACAGTTCTTTTGTTCTGAGCAAGCTCACTGTTCGGACCCCATAGGATACACAGTCGAGTAGAAGAGTGCTCTTTTCTCAAAAGCAGAGTGTGTTTCTTGTTAGGCGAGCTAGCGTTTGTTTCCCAGTGCTAAATGGAGTTGAATCACATGCAGTTTCTTGTCCTAAGAGCAAGAGTTGTTTTCTGGTAATAAGAGTCACTATTGCGCTTCCATTGTCATACAAAGGGCAAATAGCACTGGCGTCTGTTCCCAGCATGTACAGTGTATTGGACTGAACAGGAGCTACTCTTCTTTTCAGTTTCCTAAGCAGAATTGAACTAGATATGGCAGTATTTGTATGAAGCACAGTTCTTTTGTTCTGAGCAAGCTCACTGTTCTGGCCCTATAGGAAACATAGTAGAGTAGAAGAGTGCTCTTTTCTCAAAAGCAGACTGTGTTTTTTGTAAGGCGAGCTACCGTTTGTTTCCCAGTCCTAAATGGAGTTGAATCACATGCAGTTTTTGGTCCTACGACCAAGAGTTGTTTTCTGGTAAGGAAAGTCACTATTGTGCTCCCATTGTCATAAACAGGGCAAATACCTCTGGCATCTGTTCACAGCATGTACAGTGTATTGGACCGAACAGGAGCTACTGTTCTTTTCAGTTTCCTAAGCAGAATTGAACTAGATATGGCAGTATTTGTAGGAAGCACAGTTCTTTTGTTCTGAGCAAGCTCACTCTTCTGGCCCTGTAGTAAACACAGTAGAATAGAAGAGTGCTCTTTTCTCAAAAGCAGAGTGTGTTTCTTGTAAGGCGAGCTACCGTTTGTTTCCCAGTCCTAAATGGAGTTGAATCACATGCAGTTTTTGGTCCTACGAGCAAGAGTTGTTTTCTGGTAATAAAGTCACTATTGCGCTCCCATTGCCATACAGAGTGCAAATAGCACTCGCATCTGTTCCCAGCAAGTACAGTGTATTGGACTGAAGCAGAGCTACTGTTTTTGTCAGTTTCCTAAGCAGAGTTGAACTAGATATGGCCCCTGTGTGTAGGAAGCACAGTTCTTTTGTTCTGAGCAAGCTCACTGTTCGGACCCCATAGGAAACACAGTAGAGTAGAAGAGTGCTCTTTTCTCAAAAGCAGAGTGTGTTTCTTGTAAGGCGAGCTAGTGTTTGTTTCCCAGTCAGAAATGGAGTTGAATCCCATGCAGTTTCTGGTCCTAGGAGCAAGAGGTGTTTTCCGATAAGAAAAGTCACTATTTCGCTCCCATTTCCATACACAGTACAAATAGCACGCGCGTCTGTTCCCAGCAAGTACAGTGTATTGGACTGAAGCGGAGCTACTGTTCTTGTCAGTTTCCTAAGCAGAGATGAACTAGATATGGCCCGTGTGTTTAGGAAGCACAGTTCTTTTGTTCTGAGCAAGCTCACTGTTCAGACTCCCTAGGAAACACAGTAGAGTAGAAGAGTGCTCTTTTCTCAAAAGCAGAGTGTGTTTTTTGTAAGGCGAGCTAGCGTTTGTTTCCCAGTCCTAAATGGATTTGAATCACATGCAGGTTTTTGTCCTACGAGCAAGAGGTGTTTTCTGTTAAGGAAAGTCACTATTGCGCTCCCATTTACATACACAGTGCAAATAGCACTCGCGTCTGTTCCCAGCAAGTACAGTGTATTGGACTGAAGCGTAGCTACTGTTCTTGTCAGTTTCCTAAGCAGAGTTGAACTAGATATGGCCCCTGTGTGTAGGAAGCACAGTTCTTTTGTTCTGAGCAAGCTAACTATTTGGCCCCCATAGGAAACACAGTAGAGTAGAAGACTGCTCTTTTCTCAAAGCAGAGTGTGTTTCTTGTAAGGAGAGCTAGCATTTGTTTCCCAGTCCTAAATGGAGTTGAATCACATGCAGTTTCTTGTCCTACGAGCAAGAGTTGTTTTCTGGTAAGAGGAGTCACTATTGTGCTCCCATTGTCATACAAAGGGCAAATAGCCCTGGCGTCTGTTCCCAGCATGTACAGTGTATTGGACTGAAGCAGAGCTACTGTTCTTGTCAGTTTCCTAAGCAGAGTTGAACGAGATATGTCCCGTGTGTGTAGGAATCACAGTTCTTTTTCTGAGCAAGCTCACTATTCGGACCCCATAGAAAACACAGTAGAGTAGAAGAGTACTCTTTTCTCAAAATCAGAGAGTCTTTCTTGTAAGGCGAGCTAGTGTTTGTTTCCCAGTCCTAAATGGAGTTGAATCCCATGCAGTTTCTTGTCCTATGAGTAAGAGTTGTTTTCTGATAAGAAGAGTCACTATTGTGCTCCTATTGCCATACACAGTGCAAATAGCACTCGCGTCTTTTTCAAGCTAGTACAGTGTATTGGACTGAAGAGGAGCTACCGTTCTTGTCAGTTTCCTAAGCAGAGTTGAACTAGATATGGCCCCTGTGTGTAGGAAGCACAGTTCTTTTGTTCTGAGCAAGCTCACTATTTGGATCACATAGGAAACACAGTAGAGTAGAAGAGTGTTCTTTTCTCAAAAGCAGAGTGTGTTTCTTGTAAGGCGAGCTAGTGTTTGTTTCCCAGTCAGAAATGGAGTTGAATCCCATGCAGTTTCTGGTCCTACCAGCAAGAGGTGTTTTCTGGTAAGGAAAGTCACTATTGCGCTCCCATTTCCATACACAGTGCAAATAGCACTCGCGTCTGTTCCCAGCAAGTACAGTGTACTGGACTGAAGCGAAGCTACTGTTCTTGTCAGTTTCCTAAGCAGAGATGAAGTAGATAAGGCCCGTGTGTGTAGGAAGCACAGTTCTTTTGTTCTGAGCAAGCTCACTGTTCAGACCCCCTAGAAAAAACAGTAGAGTAGAAGAGTGCTCTTTTCTCAAAAGCAGAGTGTGTTTTTTGTAAGGCGAGATAGCGTTTGTTTCCCAGTCCTAAATGGAGTTGAATCCCATGCAGTTTCTTGTCCTACGACCAAGAGTTGTTTTCTGGTAAGGAAAGTCACTATTGCGCTCCCATTGCAATACACAGTGCAAATAGCACTCGCATCTGTTCCCAGCAAGTACAGTGTATTGGACTGAAGCGGAGCTACTGTTCTTGTCAGTTTCCTAAGCAGAATTGAACTAAATATGGCCCGTGTGTGTAGGAAGCACAGTTCTTTTGTTCTGAGCAAGCTCACTGTTCGAACTTCATAGGAAACACAGTAGAGTAGAAGAGTGCTCTTTTCTCAAAAGCAGAGTGTGTTTCTTGTAAGGCGAGCTAGTGTTTGTTTCCCAGTCCTAAATGGAGTTGAATCCCATGCAGTTTCTTGTCCTATGAGTAAGAGTTGTTTTCTGATAAGAAGAGTCACTATTGTGCTCCTATTGCCATACACAGTGCAAATAGCACTCGCGTCTTTTTCCAGCTAGTACAGTGTATTGGACTGAAGAGGAGCTACCGTTCTTGTCAGTTTCCTAAGCAGAGTTGAACTAGATATGGCCCGTGTGTGTAGGAAGCACAGTTCTTTTGTTCTGTGCAAGCTCACTGTTCGGACCCCATAGGAAGCACATTAGATTAGAAGATTGCTCTTTTCTCAAAAGCAGAGTGTTTTTCTTGTAAGGCGAGCTAGCGTTTGTTTCCCAGTCCTAAATGGAGTTGAATCACATCCAGTTTTTGGTCCTACGAGCAAGAGTTGTTTTCTGGTAAGGAAAGTCACTATTGTGCTCCCAGTGCCATACACAGTGCAAATAGCACTCCCGACTGTTCCCAGCAAGTACAGTGTATTGGACTGAACAGGAACTACTGTTCTTGTCAGTTTCCAAAGCAGAGTTGAACTAGATATGGCCTGTGAGTGTAGGAAGCACAGTTCTTTTGTTATGAGCAAGGTCAATGTTCGAGACCCATAGGAAACACAGTAGAGTAGAAGACTGCTTTTTTCTCAAAAGCAGAGTGTGTTTCTTGTAAGGCGAGCTAGTGTTTGTTTCCCAGTCAGAAATGGAGTTGAATCCCATGCAGTTTCTGGTCCTATGAGCAAGAGGTGTTTTATGGTTAGGAAAGTCACTATTGTGCTCCCATTTCCATACACAGTGCAAATAGCACTCGCGTCTGTTCTTAGCAAGTACAGTGTATTGGACTGAAGAGGAGCTACTGTTCTTGTCAGTTTCCTAAGTAGAGATGAACTAGATATGGCCCGTGTGTGTAGGAAGCACAGTTCTTTTGTTCTCAGCAAGCTCACTGGTCAGTCCCCCTAGGAAAAACAGTAGAGTAGAAGAGTGCTCTTTTCTCAAAAGCAGAGTGTGTTTTTTGTAAGGCGAGATAGCGTTGTTTTCCAGTCCTAAATGGAGTTGAATCTCATGCAGTTTTTGGTCCTACGACCAAGAGTTGTTTTCTGGTAAGGAAAGTCACTATTGTGCTCCCATTTCCATACACAGTGCAAATAGCACTCATGTCTGTTCCCAGCAAGTACAGTGTATGGGACTGAAGCGTAGCTACTGTTCTTCTCAGTTTCCTAAGCAGAGTTGAAGTAGATATGGCCCCTGTGCTTAGGAAGCACAGTTCTTTTGTTCTGAGCAAGCTCACTATTCGGACCCCATAGGAAACGCACTAGAGTAGAAGAGTGCTCTTTTCTCAAAATCAGAGTGTCTTTCTTGTAAGGCGAGCTACTGTTTGTTTCCCAGTCAGAAATGGAGTTGAATCCCATGCAGTTTCTGGTCCTATGAGCAAGAGATGTTTTCTGATAAGAAGAGTCACTATTGTGCTCCTATTGCCATACACAGTGCAAATAGCACTCGCGTCTGTTCTCAGCAATTACAGTGAATTGGACTGAATATGAGCTACTGTTCTTGTCAGTTTCCTAAGCAGAGTTGAACTAGATATGGCCCGTGTGTGTAGGAAGCACAGTTCTTTTGTTCTGAGCAAGCTCAATGTTCGGACCCCATATGAACCACAGTAGAATAGAAGACTGCTCTTTTCTCAAAAGCAGAGTGTGTTTCTTGTTAGGCGAGCTAGCATTTGTTTCCCAGTCCTAAATGGAGTTGAATCACATGCAGTTTCTTGTCCTATGAGCAGGAGTTGTTTTCTGGTAAGAAGAGACACAATTGCGCTCCCATTGTCATACACGGCAAATAGCACTGGCATCTATTCCCAGCATGTACAGTGTATTGGACTGAAGAGGATCTACTGTTCTTTTCAGTTTCCTAAGCAGAATTGAACTAGATATGGCCGTATTTTTATGAAGCACAGTTCTTTTGTTCTGAGCAAGCTCACTGTTCTGGACCTATAGGAAACACAGTAGAGTAGAAGGGTGCTCTTTTCTCAAAGCAGAGTGTTTTTCCTGTAATGCGAGCTAGCATTTGTTTCCCAGTCCTAAATGGAGTTGAATCACATGCAGTTTTTGGTCCTAAGAGCAAGAGTTGTATTCAGGTAAGGAAAGTCACTATTGCGCTCTCCTTTCCATACACAGTGCAAATAGCACTCGCTTCTGTTCCAAGCAAGTACAGTGTATTGGACTGAAGCGGAGCTACTGTTCTTGTCAGTTTCCTAAGCAGAGTTGAACTAGATATGGCCCATGTGTGTAGGAAGCACAGTTCTTTTGTTCTGAGCAAATTCACTGTTTTGGGCCAATAGGAAACACACTAGAGTAGAAGAGTGCTCTTTTCTCAAAAGCAGAGTGTGTTTCTTGTAAGGCGAGCTAGCGTTTGTTTCCCAGTCCTAAATGGATTTGAATCACATGCAGTTTTTTGTCCTATGAGCAAGAGGTGTTTTCTGGTAAGGAAAGTCACTATTGCGCTCCCATTTCCATACTCAGTGCAAATAGCACTCGCGTCTGTTCCCAGCAAGTACAGTGTATTGGACTGAAGCGTAGCTACTGTTCTTGTCAGTTTCCTAAGCAGAGTTGAACTAGATATGGCCCCTGTGTGTAGGAAGCACAGTTCTTTTGTTCTGAGCAAGCTCACTATTTGGCCCCCATAGGAAACACAGTAGAGTAGAAGACTGCTCTTTTCTCAAAGCAGAGTGTGTTTTTTGTAAGGAGAGCTAGCATTTGTTTCCCAGTCCTAAATGGAGTTGAATCACATGCAGTTTCAGTCCTACGAGCAAGAGTTGTTTTCTGGTAAGAAGACTCACTATTGTGCTCCTATTGTCATACAAAGGGCAAATAGCCCTGGCGTCTGTTCCCAGCATGTACAGTGTATTGGACTGAAGAGGAGCTACTGTTCTTGTCAGTTTCCTAAGCAGAGTATAACTAGATATGGCCCCTGTGTGTAGGAAGCACAGTTCTTTTGTTCTGAGCAAGCTCACTGTTCTGGCCCTATAGGAAACACAGTAGAGTAGAAGAGTGCTCTTTTCTCAAAAGCAGAGTAGGTTTTTTGTAAGGCGAGCTAGCGTTTGTTTCCCAGTCCTAAATGGAGTTGAATCACATGCAGTTTTTGGTCCTACGACCAAGAGTTGTTTTCTGGTAAGGAAAGTCACTATTGCTCTCCCATTTACATACACAGTGCAAATAGCACTCGCGTCTGTTCCCAGCAAGTACAGTGTATTGGACTGAAGCAGAGCTACTGTTCTTGTCAGTTTCCTAAGCAGAGTTGAACGAGATATGTCCCGTGTGTGTAGGAATCACAGTTCTTTTTTTCTGAGCAAGCTCACTATTCGGACCCCATAGGAAACACAGTAGAGTAGAAGAGTGCTCTTTTCTCAAAATCAGAGAGTCTTTCTTGTAAGGCGAGCTAGTGTTTGTTTCCCAGTCAGAAATGGAGTTGAATCCCATGCAGTTTCTTGTCCTATGAGTAAGAGTTGTTTTCTGATAAGAAGAGTCACTATTGTGCTCCTATTGCCATACACAGTGCAAATAGCACTCGCGTCTTTTCCCAGCTAGTACATTGTATTGGACTGAAGAGGAGCTACCGTTCTTGTCAGTTTCCTAAGCAGAGTTGAACTAAATATGGCCCGTGTGTGTAGGAAGCACAGTTCTTTTGTTCTGAGCAAGCTCACTGTTCGAACTCCATAGGAAACACAGTAGTTTAGAAGAGTGCTCTTTTCTCAAAAGCAGAGTGTGTTTCTTGTAAGGCGAGCTAGTGTTTGTTTCCCAGTCAGAAATGGAGTTGAATCCCATGCAGTTTCTGGTCCTACGAGCAAGAGGTGTTTTCTGGTAAGGAAAGTCACTATTGCACTCCCATATCCATACACAGTGCAAATAGCACTCGCGTCTGTTCCCAGCAAGTACAGTGTATTGGACTGAAGCGGAGCTACTGTTCTTGTCAGTTTCCTAAGCAGAGATGAACTAGATATTGCCCGCGTGTGTAAGAAGCACAGTTCTTTTGTTCTGAGCAAGCTCACTGTTCAGACCCCCTAGGAAACACAGTAGAGAAGAAGTGTGCTCTTTTCTCAAAAGCAGAGTGTGTTTCTTGTAAGGTAAGCTAGCATTTGTTTTCCAGTCCTAAATGGAGATGAATCACATGCAGTTTTTGGTCCTCCGACCAACAGTTGTTTTCTGGTAAGGAAAGTCACTATTGCGCTCCCATTTCCATACACAGTGCAAATAGCACTCGCGTCTGTTGCCAGCAATTACAGTGTATTGGACTGAAGCGGAGCTACTGTTCTTGTCAGTTTCCTAAGCAGATTTGAACTAGATATGGCCCCTGTGTGTAGGAAGCACAGTTCTTTTGTTCTGAGCAAGCTCACTATTTGGACCACATAGGAAACACAGTAGAGTAGAAGAGTGCTCTTTTCTCAAAATCAGAGAGTCTTTCTTGTAAGGCGAGCTAGTGTTTGTTTCCCAGTCAGAAATGGAGTTGAATCCCATGCAGTTTCTTGTCCTATGAATAAGAGTTGTTTTCTGATAAGAAGAGTCACTATTGTGCTCCTATTGCCATACACAGGGTAAATAGCACTGGCGTCTGTTCCCAGCAAGTTCACTGTATTGGACTGAAGCAGAGCTACTGTTCTTGTCAGTTTCCTAAGCAGAATTGAACTAGATATGGCCCCTGTGTGTAGGAAGCACAGTTCTTTTGTTCTGAGCAAGCTCACTATTTGGATCACATAGGAAACACAGTAGAGTAGAAGAGTGTTCTTTTCTCAAAAGCAGAGTGTGTTTCTTGTAAGGCGAGCTAGTGTTTGTTTCCCAGTCAGAAATGGAGTTGAATCCCATGCAGTTTCTGGTCCTACCAGCAAGAGGTGTTTTCTGGTAAGGAAAGTCACTATTGCGCTCCCATTTCCATACACAGTGCAAATAGCACTCGCGTCTGTTCCCAGCAAGTACAGTGTACTGGACTGAAGCGAAGCTACTGTTCTTGTCAGTTTCCTAAGCAGAGATGAAGTAGATAAGGCCCGTGTGTGTAGGAAGCACAGTTCTTTTGTTCTGAGCAAGCTCACTGTTCAGACCCCCTAGAAAAAACAGTAGAGTAGAAGAGTGCTCTTTTCTCAAAAGCAGAGTGTGTTTTTTGTAAGGCGAGATAGCGTTTGTTTCCCAGTCCTAAATGGAGTTGAATCCCATGCAGTTTCTTGTCCTACGACCAAGAGTTGTTTTCTGGTAAGGAAAGTCACTATTGCGCTCCCATTGCAATACACAGTGCAAATAGCACTCGCATCTGTTCCCAGCAAGTACAGTGTATTGGACTGAAGCGGAGCTACTGTTCTTGTCAGTTTCCTAAGCAGAATTGAACTAAATATGGCCCGTGTGTGTAGGAAGCACAGTTCTTTTGTTCTGAGCAAGCTCACTGTTCGAACTCCATAGGAAACACAGTAGAGTAGAAGAGTGCTCTTTTCTCAAAAGCAGAGTGTGTTTCTTGTAAGGCGAGCTAGTGTTTGTTTCCCAGTCCTAAATGGAGTTGAATCCCATGCAGTTTCTTGTCCTATGAGTAAGAGTTGTTTTCTGATAAGAAGAGTCACTATTGTGCTCCTATTGCCATACACAGTGCAAATAGCACTCGCGTCTTTTTCCAGCTAGTACAGTGTATTGGACTGAAGAGGAGCTACCGTTCTTGTCAGTTTCCTAAGCAGAGTTGAACTAGATATGGCCCGTGTGTGTAGGAAGCACAGTTCTTTTGTTCTGTGCAAGCTCACTGTTCGGACCCCATAGGAAGCACATTAGATTAGAAGATTGCTCTTTTCTCAAAAGCAGAGTGTTTTTCTTGTAAGGCGAGCTAGCGTTTGTTTCCCAGTCCTAAATGGAGTTGAATCACATCCAGTTTTTGGTCCTACGAGCAAGAGTTGTTCTCTGGTAAGGAAAGTCACTATTGTGCTCCCAGTGCCATACACAGTGCAAATAGCACTCCCGACTGTTCCCAGCAAGTACAGTGTATTGGACTGAACAGGAACTACTGTTCTTGTCAGTTTCCAAAGCAGAGTTGAACTAGATATGGCCTGTGAGTGTAGGAAGCACAGTTCTTTTGTTATGAGCAAGGTCAATGTTCGGGACCCATAGGAAACACAGTAGAGTAGAAGACTGCTTTTTTCTCAAAAGCAGAGTGTGTTTCTTGTAAGGCGAGCTAGTGTTTGTTTCCCAGTCAGAAATGGAGTTGAATCCCATGCAGTTTCTGGTCCTATGAGCAAGAGGTGTTTTATGGTTAGGAAAGTCACTATTGTGCTCCCATTTCCATACACAGTGCAAATAGCACTCGCGTCTGTTCTTAGCAAGTACAGTGTATTGGACTGAAGAGGAGCTACTGTTCTTGTCAGTTTCCTAAGTAGAGATGAACTAGATATGGCCCGTGTGTGTAGGAAGCACAGTTCTTTTGTTCTCAGCAAGCTCACTGGTCAGTCCCCCTAGGAAAAACAGTAGAGTAGAAGAGTGCTCTTTTCTCAAAAGCAGAGTGTGTTTTTTGTAAGGCGAGATAGCGTTGTTTTCCAGTCCTAAATGGAGTTGAATCTCATGCAGTTTTTGGTCCTACGACCAAGAGTTGTTTTCTGGTAAGGAAAGTCACTATTGTGCTCCCATTTCCATACACAGTGCAAATAGCACTCATGTCTGTTCCCAGCAAGTACAGTGTATGGGACTGAAGCGTAGCTACTGTTCTTCTCAGTTTCCTAAGCAGAGTTGAAGTAGATATGGCCCCTGTGCTTAGGAAGCACAGTTCTTTTGTTCTGAGCAAGCTCACTATTCGGACCCCATAGGAAACGCACTAGAGTAGAAGAGTGCTCTTTTCTCAAAATCAGAGTGTCTTTCTTGTAAGGCGAGCTACTGTTTGTTTCCCAGTCAGAAATGGAGTTGAATCCCATGCAGTTTCTGGTCCTATGAGCAAGAGATGTTTTCTGATAAGAAGAGTCACTATTGTGCTCCTATTGCCATACACAGTGCAAATAGCACTCGCGTCTGTTCTCAGCAATTACAGTGAATTGGACTGAATATGAGCTACTGTTCTTGTCAGTTTCCTAAGCAGAGTTGAACTAGATATGGCCCGTGTGTGTAGGAAGCACAGTTCTTTTGTTCTGAGCAAGCTCAATGTTCGGACCCCATATGAACCACAGTAGAATAGAAGACTGCTCTTTTCTCAAAAGCAGAGTGTGTTTCTTGTTAGGCGAGCTAGCATTTGTTTCCCAGTCCTAAATGGAGTTGAATCACATGCAGTTTCTTGTCCTATGAGCAGGAGTTGTTTTCTGGTAAGAAGAGTCACAATTGCGCTCCCATTGTCATACACGGCAAATAGCACTGGCATCTATTCCCAGCATGTACAGTGTATTGGACTGAAGAGGATCTACTGTTCTTTTCAGTTTCCTAAGCAGAATTGAACTAGATATGGCCGTATTTTTATGAAGCACAGTTCTTTTGTTCTGAGCAAGCTCACTGTTCTGGACCTATAGGAAACACAGTAGAGTAGAAGGGTGCTCTTTTCTCAAAGCAGAGTGTTTTTCCTGTAATGCGAGCTAGCATTTGTTTCCCAGTCCTAAATGGAGTTGAATCACATGCAGTTTTTGGTCCTAAGAGCAAGAGTTGTATTCTGGTAAGGAAAGTCACTATTGCGCTCCCCTTTCCATACACAGTGCAAATAGCACTCGCTTCTGTTCCAAGCAAGTACAGTGTATTGGACTGAAGCGGAGCTACTGTTCTTGTCAGTTTCCTAAGCAGAGTTGAACTAGATATGGCCCATGTGTGTAGGAAGCACAGTTCTTTTGTTCTGAGCAAATTCACTGTTTTGGGCCAATAGGAAACACACTAGAGTAGAAGAGTGCTCTTTTCTCAAAAGCAGAGTGTGTTTCTTGTAAGGCGAGCTAGCGTTTGTTTCCCAGTCCTAAATGGATTTGATTCACATGCAGTTTTTTGTCCTACGAGCAAGAGGTGTTTTCTGGTAAGGAAAGTCACTATTGCGCTCCCATTTACATACACAGTGCAAATAGCACTCGCGTCTGTTCCCAGCAAGTACAGTGTATTGGACTGAAGCATAGCTACTGTTCTTGTCAGTTTCCTAAGCAGAGTTGAACTAGATATGGCCCGCGTGTGTAAGAAGCACAGTTCTTTTGTTCTGAGCAAGCTCATTGTTCAGACCCCCTAGGAAACACAGTAGAGTAGAAGAGTGCTCTTTTCTCAAAAGCAGAGTGTGTTTCTTGTAAGGCAAGCTAGCATTTGTTTCCCAGTCCTAAATGGAGATGAATCACATGCAGTTTTTGCTCCTCCGACCAACAGTTGTTTTCTGGAAAGAAAGTCACTATTGCGCTCCCATTTCCATACACAGTGAAAATAGCACTCGCGTCTGTTCCCAGCAATTACAGTGTATTGGACTGAAGCGGAGCTACTGTTCTTGTCAGTTTCCTAAGCAGAGTTGAACTAGATATGGCCCCTGTGTGTAGGAAGCACAGTTCTTTTGTTCTGAGCAAGCTCAGTATTTGGACCCCATAGGAAACACAGTAGAGTAGAAGAGTGCTCTTTTCTCAAAATCAGAGAGTCTTTCTTGTAAGGCGAGCTAGTGTTTGTTTCCCAGTCAGAAATGGAGTTGAATCCCATGCAGTTTCTTGTCCTATGAATAAGAGTTGTTTTCTGATAAGAAGAGTCACTATTGTGCTCCTATTGCCATACACAGGGCAAATAGCACTCGCGTCTGTTCCCAGCAAGTTCACTGTATTGGACTGAAGCGTAGCTACTGTTCTTGTCAGTTTCCTAAGCAGAGTTGAACTAGATATGGCCCCTGTGTGTAGGAAGCACAGTTCTTTTGTTCTGAGCAAGCTCACTATTCGGACCCCATAGGAAACACAGTAGAGTAGAAGAGTGCTCTTTTCTCAAAATCAGAGCGCCTTTCTTGTAAGGCGAGCTAGTGTTTGTTTTCCAGTCAGAAATGGAGTTGAATCCCATGCAGTTTCTTGTCCTATGAGCAAGAGTTGTTTTCTGATAAGAAGAGACACTATTGTGCTCCTATTGCCATACACAGTGCAAATAGCACTCGCGTCTGTTCCCAGCAAGTACAGTGTATTGGACTGAAGAGGAGTTACTGTTCTTGTCAGTTTCCTAAGCAGAGTTGAACTACATATGGTCAGTGTGTGTAGGAAGCACAGTTCTTTTGTTCTGAGCAAGCTCAATGTTCGGACCCCATAGGAAACACAGTAGAGTAGAAGAGTGCTCTTTTCTCAAAAGCAGAGTGTGTTTCTTGTAAGACGAGCTAGCATTTGTTTCCCAGTCCTAAATGGAGCTGAATTACATGCAGTTTCTGGTCCTACGAGCAAGAGTTGTTTTCTGGTAAGGAAAGTCACTATTGTGCTCCCATTGCCATACACAGTGCAAATAGCACTCGCGTCTGTTCCCAGCAAGTACAGTGTATTGGACTGAAGAGGAGCTACTGTTCTTGTCAGTTTCCTAAGCAGAGTTGAACTAGAGATGGCCCGTGTGTGTAGGAAGCACAGTTCTTTTGTTCTGAGCAAGCTCACTGTTCGGACCCCATAGGAAACACAGTAGAGTAGAAGACTGCTCTTTTCTAAAAAGCAAAGTGTGTTTCTTGTAAGGCGAGCTAGCGTTTGTTTCCCAGTCCTAAATGGAGTTGAATCACATGCAGTTTTTGGTCCTACGAGCAAGAGTTTTTTTCTGGTAATAAAGTCACTGTTGCGCTCCCATTGCCATACACAGTGTAAATAGCGCTCGCATTTTTTCCCAGCAAGTACAGTGTATTGGACTGAAGCGGAGCTACTGTTCTTCTCAGTTTGCTAAGCAGAGTTGAACTAGATATGGCCCCTGTGTGTAGGAAGCACAGTTCTTTTGTTCTGAGCAAGCTCACTATTTGGACCCCATAGGAAACACAGTAGAGTAGAAGAGTGCTCTTTTCTCAAAAGCAGAGTGTGTTTCTTGTAAGGCGAGCTAGTGTTTGTTTCCCAGTCAGAAATGGAGTTGAATCCCATGCAGTTTCTGATCCTACCAGCAAGAGGTGTTTTCTGGTAAGGAAAGTCACTATTGCGCTCCCATTAACATACACAGTGCAAATAGCACTCGCGTCTGTTCCCAGCAAGTACAGTGTACTGGACTGAAGCGGAGCTACTGTTCTTGTCAGTTTCCAAAGCAGAGATGAACTAGATAAGGCCCGTGTGTGTAGGAAGCACAGTTCTTTTGTTCTGAGCAAGCTCACTGTTCAGACCCCCCCAAAAAACAGTAGAGTAGAAGAGTGCTCTTTCTCAAAAGCAGAGTGTGTTTTTTGTAAGGCGAGATAGCGTTTGTTTCCCAGTCCTAAATGGAGTTGAATCACATGCAGTTTCTTGTCCTACGACCAAGAGTTGTTTTCTGGTAAGGAAAGTCACTATTGTGCTCCCGTTTACATACACAGTGCAAATAGCACTCGCGTCTGCTCCCAGCAAGTACAGTGTATTGGACTGAAGCATAGCTACTGTTCTTGTCAGTTTCCTAAGCAGAGTTGAACTAGATATGGCCCCTGTGTGTAGGAAGCACAGTTCTTTTGTTCTGAGCAAGCTCACTATTCGGACCCCATAGGAAACACAGTAAAGTAGAAGAGTGCTCTTTTCTCAAAATCAGAGTGTCTTTCTTGTAAGGCGAGCTAGTGTTTGTTTCCTAGTCAGAAATGGAGTTGAATCCCATGCAGTTTCTGTTCCTATGAGCAAGAGTTGTTTTCTGATAAGAAGGGTCACTATTGTGCTCCTATTGCCATACACAGTGCAAATAGCACTCTTCTCTGTTCCCAGCAAATACAGTGTAATGGACTGAATAGGAGCTACTGTTCTTGTCAGTTTCCTAAGCAGAGTTGAACTACATATGGTCCGTGTGTGTAGGAAGCGCAGTTCTTTTATTCTGAGCAAACTCACTGTTCGGACACGATAGGAAACACAGTAGTGTAGACGAGTGCTCTTTTCTGAAAAGCAGAGTGTGTTTCTTGTAAGGCGAGCTAGCATTTGTTTTCCGTCCTAAATGGAGCTGAATCACATGCAGTTTCTGGTCCTACGAGCAAGAGTTGTTTTCTGGTAAGGAAAGTCACTATTGCGCTCCCATTGCCAAACACAGTTCAAATAGCACTCGCGTCTGTTCCCAGCAAGTACAGTGTATTGGACTGAAGAGGAGCTACTGTTCTTGTCAGTTTCCTAAGCAGAGTTTAACTAGATATGGCCCATGTGTGTAGGAAGCACAGTTCTTTTGTTCTGAGCAAGCTCAATGTTCGGACCCCATAGGAAACACAGTAGAGTAGAAGACTGTTCTTTTCTCAAAAGCAGAGTGTGTTTATTGTAAGGCGAGCTAGCATTTGTTTCCCAGTCCTAAATGGAGTTGAATCACATGCAGTTTTTGTTCCCACGAGCAAGAGTTGTTTTCTGGTAATAAGAGTCACTATTGCGCTCCCATTGTCATACACAGGGCAAATAGCACTGGCGTCTGTTCCCAGCATGTACAGTGTATTGGACTGAAGAGGAGCTACTGTTCTTGTCAGTTTCCTAAGCAGAATTGAACTATATATGGCAATATTTGTATGAAGCACAGTTCTTTTGTTCTGAGCAAGCTCACTGTTCTGTCCCTATAGGAAACACAGTAGAGTAGAAGAGTGCTCTTTTCTCAAAAGCAGAGTGTGTTTCTTGTAAGGCGAGCTAGCATTTGTTTCCCAGTCCTAAACGGAGTTGAATCACATGCTGTTTTTGGTCCTACGAGCAAGAGTTGTTTTCTGGTAAGGAAAGTCACTATTGCGCTCCCATTTCCATACTCAGTGCAAATAGCACTCGAGTCTGTTCCCCGCAAGTACAGTGTATTGGACTGAAGCGGAGCTACTGTTCTTGTCAGTTTGCTAAGCAGAGTTGAACTAGATATGGCCCCTGTGTGTAGGAAGCACAGTTCTTTTGTTCTGAGCAAGCTCACTATTTGGTCCCCATAGGAAACACAGTAGAGTAGAAGAGTGCTCTTTTCTCAAAAGCAGAGTGTATTTCTTGTAAGGCGACCTAGTGTTTGTTTCCCAGTCAGAAATGGAGTTGAATCCCATGCAGTTTCTGGTCCTACCAGCAAGAGGTGTTTTCTGGTAAGGAAAGTCACTATTGTGCTCCCATTTCCATACACAGTGCAAATAGCACTCGCGTCTGTTCCCAGCAAGTACAGTGTACTGGACTGAAGCGGAGCTACTGTTCTTGTCAGTTTCCTAAGCAGAGATGAACTAGATAAGGCCCGTGTGTGTAGGAAGCACAGTTCATTTGTTCTGAGAAAGCTCACTGTTCAGACCCACTAGAAAAAACAGTAGAGTAGAAGAGTGCTCTTTTCTCAAAAGCAGAGTGTGTTTTTTGTAAGGCGAGATAGCGTTTGTTTCCCAGTCCTAAATGGAGTTGAATCACATGCAGTTTCTTGTCCTACGACCAAGAGTTGTTTTCTGGTAAGGAAAGTCACTATTGAGCTCCCGTTTACATACACAGTGCAAATAGCCCTCGCGTCTGTTCCCAGCAAGTACAGTGTATTGAACTGAAGCGTAGCTACTGTTCTTGTCAGTTTCCTAAGCAGAGTTGAACTAGATATGGCCCCTGTGTGTAGGAAGCACAGTTCTTTTGTTCTGAGCAAGCTCACTATTCGGACCCCATAGGAAATACAGTAAAGTAGAAGAGTGCTCTTTTCTCAAAATCAGAGTGTCTTTCTTGTAAGGCAAGCTAGTGTTTGTTTCCCAGTCAGAAATGGAGTTGAATCCCATGCAGTTTCTGGTCCTATGAGCAAGAGTTGTTTTCTGATAAGAAGGGTCACTATTGTGCTCCTATTGCCATACACAGTGCAAATAGCACTCTTCTCTGTTCCCAGCAAATACAGTGTATTGGACTGAATAGGTGCTACTGTTCTTGTCAGTTTCCTAAGCAGAGTTGAACTACATATGGTCCGTGTGTGTAGGAAGCACAGTTCTTTTGTTCTGAGCAAGCTCAATGTTCGGACCCCATAGGAAACACAGTAGAGTAGAAGACTGCTCTTTTCTCAAAAGCAGAGTGTGTTTCTTGTAAGGCGAGCTAGCGTTTGTTTCCCAGTCCTAAATGGAGTTGAATCCCATGCAGTTTCTGGTCCTGTGAGCAAGAGTTGTTTTCTGATAAGAAGGGTCACTATTGTGCTCCTATTGCCATACACAGTGCAAATAGCACTCTTCTCTGTTTTCAGCAAATACAGTGTATTGAACTGAACAGGAGCTACTGTTCTTTTCAGTTTCCTAAGCAGAATTGAACTATATATGGCAGTATTTGTATGAAGCACAGTTCTTTTGTTCTGAGCAAGCTCACTGTTCTGTCCCTATAGGAAACACAGTAGAGTAGAAGAGTGCTCTTTTCTCAAAAGCAGAGTGTGTTTCTTGTAAGGCGAGCTAGCATTTGTTTCCCATTCCAAAACGGAGTTGAATCACATGCTGTTTTTGGTCCTACGAGCAAGAGTTGTTTTCTGGTAAGGAAAGTCACTATTGCGCTCCCATTTCCATACTCAGTGCAAATAGCACTCGAGTCTGTTCCCCGCAAGTACAGTGTATTGGACTGAAGCGGAGCTACTGTTCTTGTCAGTTTCCTAAGCAGAGTTGAACTAGATATGGTCCATGTGTGTAGGAAGCACAGTTCTTTTGTTCTGAGCAAATTCACTGTTCTGGCCCAATAGGAAACACACTAGAGTAGAAGAGTGCTCTTTTCTCAAAAGCAGAGTGTGTTTCTTTTAATGCGAGCTGGCATTTGTTTCCCAGTCCTAAATGGAGTTGAATCACATGCAGTTTTTGGTCCTACGAGCAAGAGTTGTTTTCTGGTAATAAAGTCACTATTGCGCTCCCATTTCCATACACAGTGCAAATAGCACTCGCATCTGTTCCCAGCAAGTACAGTGTATTGGACAGAAGCGGAGCTACTGTTCTTGTCAGTTTCCTAAGCAGATTTGAACTAGATATGTCCCGTGTGTGTAGGAAGCCCAGTTATTTTGTTCTGAGCAAGCTCACTGTTCGAACTCCATAGGAAATACAGTAGAGTAGAAGAGTGCTCTTTTCTCAAAAGCAGAGTGTGTTTCTAGTAAGGCGAGCTAGTGTTTGTTTTCCAGTCAGAAATGGAGTTGAATCCCATGCAGTTTCTGGTCCTACGAGCAAGAGGTGTTTTCTGGTAAGGAAAGTCACTAATGCGCTCCCATTTCCATACACAGTGCAAATAGCACTCGCGTCTGTTCCCAGCAAGTACAGTGTATTGGACTGAAGCGGAGCTACTGTTCTTGTCAGTTTCCTAAGCAGATTTGAACTAGATATGGCCCCTGTATGTAGGAAGCACAGTTCTTTTGTTCTGAGCAAGCTCACTATTTGGACCCCATAGGAAACACAGTAGAGTAGAGGAGTGCTCTTTTCTCAAAATCAGAGAGTCTTTCTTGTAAGGCGAGCTAGTGTTTCTTTCCCAGTCAGAAATGGAGTTGAATCCCATGCAGTTTCTTGTCCTATGAGTAAGAGTTGTTTTCTGATAAAAAGAGTCACTATTGTGCTCCTATTGCCATACACAGTGCAAATAGCACTCGCGTCTGTTCCCAGCAAGTACAGTGTATTGGACTGAAGAGGAGCTACTGTTCTTGTCAGTTTCCTAAGCAGAGTTGAACTACATATGGTCCGTGTGTGTAGGAAGCACAGTTCTTTTGTTCTGAGCAAGCTCACTGTTCGGACACCAAGGGAAACACAGTAGAGTAGAAGAGAGCTCTTTTCTCAAAAGCAGAGTGTGTTTCTTGTAAGGCGAGGTAGCATTTGTTTCCCAGTCCTAAATGGAGCTGAATCACATGCAGTTTCTGGTCCTACGAGCAAGAGTTGTTTTCTGGTAAGGAAAGTCACTATTGTGCTCCCATTTCCATACACAGTGCAAATAGCACTCGCGACTGTTCCCAGCAATTACAGTGCATTGGACTGAAGCGGAGCTACTGTTCTTGTCAGTTTCCTAAGCAGAGTTGAACTAGATATGGCCCCTGTGTGTAGGAAGCACAGTTCTTTTGTTCTGACCAAGCACACTATTTGGACCCCATAGGAAACACAGTAGAGTAGAAGAGTGCTCTTTTCTCAAAATCAGAGAGTCTTTCTTGTAAGGCGAGCTAGTGTTTGTTTCCCAGTCAGAAATGGAGTTGAATCCCATGCAGTTTCTTGTCCTATGAGTAAGAGTTGTTTTCTGATAAGAAGAGTCATTATTGTGCTCCTATTGCCATACACAGTGCAAATAGCACTCGTGTCTGTTCCCAGCTAGTACAGTGTAATGGACTGAAGAGGAGCTACCGTTCTTGTCAGTTTCCTAAGCAGAGTTGAACTAGATATGGCCCGTGTGTGTAGGAAGCACAGTTCTTTTGTTCTGAGCAAGCTCACTGTTCGGACCCCATAGGAAACACAGTAGAGTAGAAGACTGCTCTTTTCTCAAAATCAAAGAGTCTTTCTTGTAAGGCGAGCTAGTGTTTCTTTCCCAGTCAGAAATGGAGTTGAAAACCATGCAGTTTCTTGTCCTATGAGTAAGAGTTGTTTTCTGATAAAAAGAGACACTATTGTGCTCCTATTGCCATACACAGTGCAAATAGCACTCGCGTCTGTTCCCAGCAAGTACAGTGTATTGGACTGAAGAGGAGCTACTGTTCTTGTCAGTTTCCTAAGCAGAGTTGAACTACATATGGTCCGTGTGTGTAGGAAGCACAGTTCTTTTGTTCTGAGCAAGCTCACTGTTCGGACACCAAGGGAAACACAGTAGAGTAGAAGAGAGCTCTTTTCTCAAAAGCAGAGTGTGTTTCTTGTTAGCCGAGCTAGCGTTTGTTTCCCAGTCCTAAATGGAGTTGAATCACATGCAGATTCTTGTCCGACGAGCAAGAGTTGTTTTCTGGTAAGAAGAGTCACTTATGCGCTCCCATTGTCATACACAGGGCAAATAGCACTGGCGTCTGTTCCGAGCATGTCCAGTGTATTGGACTGAACAGGAGCTACTGTTCTTTTCAGTTTCCTAAGCAGAATTGAACTAGATATGGCAGTATTTGTAGGAAGCACAGTTCTTTTGTTCTGAGCAAGCTCCCTCTTCTGGCCCTATAAGAAACACAGTACAGTAGAAGAGTGCTCTTTTCTCAAAAGCAGAGTGTGTTTCTTGTAAGGGGAGCTAGCATTTGTTTCCCAGTCCTAAATGGAGTTGAATCACATGCAGTTTTTGGTCCTACGAACAAGAGTTGTTTTCTGGTAATAAAGTCACTATTGCGCTCCCATTGCAATACACAGTGTAAATAGCACTCGCATCTGTTCCCAGCAAGTACAGTGTATTGGACTGAAGCGGAGCTACTGTTCTTGTCAGTTTCCTAAGCAGATTTGAACTAGATATGGCCCGTGTGTGTAGGAAGCACAGTTCTTTTGTTCTGAGCAAGCTCACTGTTCGAACTCCATAGGAAACACAGTAGAGTAGAAGAGTGCTCTTTTCTCAAAAGCAGAGTGTGTTTCTTGTAAGGCGAGCTAGTGTTTGTTTCCCAGTCAGAAATGGAGTTGAATCCCATGCAGTTTCTGGTCCTACGAGCAAGAGGTGTTTTCTGGTAAGGAAAGTCACTATTGCGCCCCCATTTCCATACACAGTGCAAATAGCACTCGCGTCTGTTCCCAGCAAGTACAGTGTATTGGACTGAAGCGGAGATACTGTTCTTGTCAGTTTCCTAAGCAGAGATGAACTAGATGTGGCCCGCGTTTGTAAGAAGCACAGTTCTTTTGTTCTGAGCAAGCTCACTGTTCAGACCCCCTAGGAAATACAGTAGAGTAGAAGAGTGCTCTTTTCTCCAAAGCAGAGTGTGTTTATTGTAAGGCAAGCTAGCATTTGTTTCCCAGTCCTAAATGGAGTTGAATCACATGCAGTTTTTTGTCCTCCGACCAAGAGTTGTTTTCTGGTAAGGAAAGTCACTATTGCGCTCCCATTTCCATACACAGTGCAAATAGCACTCGCGACTGTTCCCAGCAATTACAGTGTATTGGACTGAAGCGGAGCTACTGTTCTTGTCAGTTTCCTAAGCAGAGTTGAACTAGATATGGCCCCTGTGTGTAGGAAGCACAGTACTTTTTTTCTGAGCAAGCTCACTATTTGGACCCCATAGGAAACACAGTAGAGTAGAAGAGTGCTCTTTTCTCAAAATCAGCGAGTCTTTCTTGTAAGGCGAGCTAGTGTTTGTTTCCCAGTCAGAAATGGAGTTGAATCCCATGCAGTTTCTTGTCCTATGAGTAAGAGTTGTTTTCTGATAAGAAGAGTCACTATTGTGCTCCTATTGCCATACACAGGGCAAATAGCACTCGCGTCTGTTCCCAGCTAGTACACTGTATTGGACTGAAGAGGAGCTACCGTTCTTGTCAGTTTCCTAAGCAGAGTTGAACTAGATATGGCCCGTGTGTGTAGGAAGCACAGTTCTTTTGTTCTGAGCAAGCTCACTGTTCGGACCCCATAGGAAACACAGTAGAGTAGAAGACTGCTCTTTTCTCAAAAGCAGAGTGTGATTCTTGTAAGGCGAGCTAGCGTTTGTTTCCAGTCCTAAATGGAGTTGAATCACATCCAGTTTTTGGTCCTACGAGCAAGAGTTGTTTTCTGGTAATAAAGTCACTATTGCGCTCCCATTTCATACACTGTGCAAATAGCACTCGCGTCTGTTCCCAGCAAGTACAGTGTATTGGACTGAAGAGGAGCTACTGTTCTTGTCAGTTTCCTAAGCAGAGTTGAACTACATATGGTCCTTGTTGTAGGAAGCACAGTTCTTTTGTTCTGAGCAAGCTCACTGTTCGGACCCCAAGGGAAACACAGTAGAGTAGAAGAGAGCTCTTTTCTCAAAAGCAGAGTGTGTTTCTTGTAAGGCAAGCTAGCATTTGTTTCCCAGTCCTAAATGGAGCTGAATCACATGCAGTTTCTGGTCCTACGAGCAAGAGTTGTTTTCTGGTAAGGAAAGTCACTATTGTGCTCCCATTTCCATACACAGTGCAAATAGCACTCGCGACTGTTCCCAGCAATTACAGTGTATTGGACTGAAGCGGAGCTACTGTTCTTGTCAGTTTCCTAAGCAGAGTTGAACTAGATATGGCCCCTGTGTGTAGGAAGCACAGTTCTTTTGTTCTCACCAAGCACACTATTTGGACCCCACAGGAAACACAATAGAGTAGAAGAGTGCTCATTTCTCAAAATCAGAGAGTCTTTCTTGTAAGGCGAGCTAGTGTTTGTTTCCCAGTCAGAAATGGAGTTGAATCCCATGCAGTTTCTTTTCCTATGAGTAAGAGTTGTTTTCTGATAAGAAGAGTCATTATTGTGCTCCTATTGCCATACATAGTGCAAATAGCACTCGTGTCTGTTCCCAGCTAGTACAGTGTAATGGACTGAAGAGGAGCTACCGTTCTTGTCAGTTTCCTAAGCAGAGTTGAACTAGATATGGCCCGTGTGTGTAGGAAGCACAGTTCTTTTTTTCTGAGCAAGCTCACTGTTCGGACCCCATAGGAAACACAGTAGAGTAGAAGACTGCTCTTTTCTCAAAAGCAGAGTGTGTTTCTTGTAAGGCGAGCTACCGTTTGTTTCCCAGTCCTAAATGGAGTTGAATCACATGCAGTTTTTGGTCCTACGAGCAAGAGTTGTTTTCTGGTAATAAAGTCACTGTTGCGCTCCCATTGCCATACACAGTGTAAATAGCACTCACATCTGTTCCCAGCAAGTACAGTGTATTGGACTGAAGCGGAGCTACTGTTCTTGTCAGTTTCCTAAGCAGAGTTGAACTAGATATGGCCCGTGTGTGTAGGAAGACCAGTTCTTTTGTTCTGAGCAAGCTCACTGTTCGGACCCCATAGGATACACAGTCGAGTAGAAGAGTGCTCTTTTCTCAAAAGCAGAGTGTGTTTCTTGTTAGGCGAGCTAGAGTTTGTTTCCCAGTCCTAAATGGAGTTGAATCACATGCAGATTCTTGTCCGACGAGCAAGAGTTGTTTTCTGGTAAGAAGAGTCACTATTGCGCTCCCATTGTCATACACAGGGCAAATAGCACTGGCGTCTGTTCCCAGCATGTACAGTGTATTGGACTGAACAGGAGCTACTGTTCTTTTCAGTTTCCTAAGCAGAATTGAACTGGATATGGCAGTATTTGTAGGAAGCACAGTTCTTTTGTTCTGAGCAAGCTCCCTCTTCTGGCCCTATAAGAAACACAGTACAGTAGAAGAGTGCTCTTTTCTCAAAAGCAGAGTGTGTTTCTTGTAAGGGGAGCTAGCGTTTGTTTCCCAGTCCTAAATGGAGTTGAATCACATGCAGTTTTTGGTCCTACGAACAAGAGTTGTTTTCTGGTAATAAAGTCACTATTGCGCTCCCATTGCAATACACAGTGCAAATAGCACTCGCATCTGTTCCCAGCAAGTACAGTGTATTGGACTGAAGCGGAGCTACTGTTCTTGTCAGTTTCCTAAGCAGATTTGAACTAGATATGGCCCGTGTGTGTAGGAAGCACAGTTCTTTTGTTCTGAGCAAGCTCACTGTTCGAACTCCATAGGAAACACAGTAGAGTAGAAGAGTGCTCTTTTCTCAAAAGCAGAGTGTGTTTCTTGTAAGGCGAGCTAGTGTTTGTTTCCCAGTCAGAAATGGAGTTGAATCCCATGCAGTTTCTGGTCCTACGAGCAAGAGGTGTTTTCTGGTAAGGAAAGTCACTATTGCGCCCCCATTTCCATACACAGTGCAAATAGCACTCGCGTCTGTTCCCAGCAAGTACAGTGTATTGGACTGAAGCGGAGATACTGTTCTTGTCAGTTTCCTAAGCAGAGATGAACTAGATGTGGCCCGCGTGTGTAAGAAGCACAGTTCTTTTGTTCTGAGCAAGCTCACTGTTCAGACCCCCTAGGAAATACGGTAGAGTAGAAGAGTGCTCTTTTCTCCAAAGCAGAGTGTGTTTCTTGTAAGGCAAGCTAGCATTTGTTTCCCAGTCCTAAATGGAGTTGAATCACATGCAGTTTTTTGTCCTCCGACCAAGAGTTGTTTTCTGGTAAGGAAAGTCACTATTGCGCTCCCATTTCCATACACAGTGCAAATAGCACTCGCGACTGTTCCCAGCAATTGCAGTGTATTGGACTGAAGCGGAGGTACTGTTCTTGTCAGTTTCCTAAGCAGAGTTGAACTAGATATGGCCCCTGTGTGTAGGAAGCACAGTTCTTTTGTTCTGAGCAAGCTCACTTTTTGGACCCCATAGGAAACACAGTAGAGTAGAAGAGTGCTCTTTTCTCAAAATCAGAGAGTCTTTCTTGTAAGGCGAGCTAGTGTTTGTTTCCCAGTCAGAAATGGAGTTGAATCCCATGCAGTTTCTTGTCCTATGAGTAAGAGTTGTTTTCTGATAAGAAGAGTCATTATTGTGCTCCTATTGCCATACACAGTGCAAATAGCACTCGTGTCTGTTCCCAGCTAGTACAGTGTAATGGACTGAAGAGGAGCTACCGTTCTTGTCAGTTTCCTAAGCAGAGTTGAACTAGATATGGCCCGTGTGTGTAGGAAGCACAGTTCTTTTGTTCTGAGCAAGCTCACTGTTCGGACCCCATAGGAAACACAGTAGAGTAGAAGACTGCTCTTTTCTCAAAAGCAGAGTGTGTTTCTTGTAAGGCGAGCTAGCGTTTGTTTCCCAGTCCTAAATGGAGTTGAATCACATGCAGTTTTTGGTCCTACGAGCAAGAGTTGTTTTCTGGTAATAAAGTCACTGTTGCGCTCCCATTGCCATACACAGTGTAAATAGCACTCGCATCTGTTCCCAGCATGTACAGTGTATTGGACTGAAGCGGAGCTACTGTTCTTGTCAGTTTCCTAAGCAGAGTTGAACTAGATATGGCCCGTGTGTGTAGGAAGACCAGTTCTTTTGTTCTGAGCAAGCTCACTGTTCGGACCCCATAGGATACACAGTCGAGTAGAAGAGTGCTCTTTTCTCAAAAGCAGAGTGTGTTTCTTGTTAGGCGAGCTAGTGTTTGTTTCCCAGTCCTAAATGGAGTTGAATCACATGCAGATTCTTGTCCGACGAGCAAGAGTTGTTTTCTGGTAAGAAGAGTCACTATTGCGCTCCCATTGTCATACACAGGGCAAATAGCACTGGCGTCTGTTCCCAGCATGTACAGTGTATTGGACTGAACAGGAGCTACTGTTCTTTTCAGTTTCCTAAGCAGAATTGAACTAGATATGGCAGTATTTGTAGGAAGCACAGTTCTTTTGTTCTGAGCAAGCTCCCTCTTCTGGCCCTATAAGAAACACAGTACAGTAGAAGAGTGCTCTTTTCTCAAAAGCAGAGTGTGTTTCTCGTAAGGGGAGCTAGCGTTTGTTTCCCAGTCCTAAATGGAGTTGAATCACATGCAGTTTTTGGTCCTACGAACAAGAGTTGTTTTCTGGTAATAAAGTCACTATTGCGCTCCCATTTCAATACACAGTGCAAATAGCACTCGCATCTGTTCCCAGCAAGTACAGTGTATTGGACTGAAGCGGAGCTACTGTTCTTGTCAGTTTCCTAAGCAGATTTGAACTAGATATGGCCCGTGTGTGTAGGAAGCACAGTTCTTTTGTTCTGAGCAAGCTCACTGTTCGAACTCCATAGGAAACACAGTAGAGTAGAAGAGTGCTCTTTTCTCAAAAGCAGAGTGTGTTTCTTGTAAGGCGAGCTAGTGTTTGTTTCCCAGTCAGAAATGGAGTTGAATCCCATGCAGTTTCTGGTCCTATGAGTAAGAGGTGTTTTCTGGTAAGGAAAGTCACTATTGCGCCCCCATTTCCATACACAGTGCAAATAGCACTCGCGTCTGTTCCCAGCAAGTACAGTGTATTGGACTGAAGCGGAGATACTGTTCTTGTCAGTTTCCTAAGCAGAGATGAACTAGATGTGGCCCGCGTGTGTAAGAAGCACAGTTCTTTTGTTCTGAGCAAGCTCACTGTTCAGACACCCTAGGAAATACAGTAGAGTAGAAGAGTGCTCTTTTCTCCAAAGCACAGTGTGTTTCTTGTAAGGCAAGCTAGCATTTGTTTCCCAGTCCTAAATGGAGTTGAATCACATGCAGTTTTTTGTCCTCCGACCAAGAGTTGTTTTCTGGTAAGGAAAGTCACTATTGCGCTCCAATTTCCATACACAGTGCAAATAGCACTCGCGACTGTTCCCAGCAATTACAGTGTATTGGACTGAAGCGGAGCTACTGTTCTTGTCAGTTTCCTAAGCAGAGTTGAACTAGATATGGCCCCTGTGTGTAGGAAGCACAGTTCTTTTGTTCTGAGCAAGCTCACTTTTTGGACCCCATAGGAAACACAGTAGAGTAGAAGAGTGCTCTTTTCTCAAAATCAGAGAGTCTTTCTTGTAAGGCGAGCTAGTGTTTGTTTCCCAGTCAGAAATGGAGTTGAATCCCATGCAGTTTCTTGTCCTATGAGTAAGAGTTGTTTTCTGATAAGAAGAGTCATTATTGTGCTCCTATTGCCATACACAGTGCAAATAGCACTCGTGTCTGTTCCCAGCTAGTACAGTGTAATGGACTGAAGAGGAGCTACCGTTCTTGTCAGTTTCCTAAGCAGAGTTGAACTAGATATGGCCCGTGTGTGTAGGAAGCACAGTTCTTTTGTTCTGAGCAAGCTCACTGTTCGGACCCCATAGGTAACACAGTAGAGTAGAAGACTGCTCTTTTCTCAAAAGCAGAGTGTGTTTCTTGTAAGGCGAGCTAGCGTTTGTTTCCCAGTCCTAAATGGAGTTGAATCACATGCAGTTTTTGGTCCTACGAGCAAGAGTTGTTTTCTGGTAATAAAGTCACTGTTGCGCTCCCATTGCCATACACAGTGTAAATAGCACTCGCATCTGTTCCCAGCATGTACAGTGTATTGGACTGAAGCGGAGCTACTGTTCTTGTCAGTTTCCTAAGCAGAGTTGAACTAGATATGGCCCGTGTGTGTAGGAAGCCCAGTTCTTTTGTTCTGAGCAAGCTCACTGTTCGGACCCCATAGGATACACAGTCGAGTAGAAGAGTGCTCTTTTCTCAAAAGCAGAGTGTGTTTCTTGTTAGGCGAGCTAGCGTTTGTTTCCCAGTCCTAAATGGAGTTGAATCACATGCAGATTCTTGTCCGACGAGCAAGAGTTGTTTTCTGGTAAGAAGAGTCACTATTGCGCTCCCATTGTCATACACAGGGCAAATAGCACTGGCGTCTGTTCCCAGCATGTACAGTGTATTGGACTGAACTGGAGCTACTGTTCTTTTCAGTTTCCTAAGCAGAATTGAACTAGATATGGCAGTATTTGTAGGAAGCACAGTTCTTTTGTTCTGAGCAAGCTCCCTCTTCTGGCCCTATAAGAAACACAGTACAGTAGAAGAGTGCTCTTTTCTCAAAAGCAGAGTGTTTCTTGTAAGGGGAGCTAGCGTTTGTTTCCCAGTCCTAAATGGAGTTGAATCACATGCAGTTTTTGGTCCTACGAACAAGAGTTATTTTCTGGTAATAAAGTCACTATTGTGCTCCCATTGCAATACACAGTGCAAATAGCACTCGCATCTGTTCCCAGCAAGTACAGTGTATTGGACTGAAGCGGAGCTACTGTTCTTGTCAGTTTCCTAAGCAGATTTGAACTAGATATGGCCCGTGTGTGTAGGAAGCACAGTTCTTTTGTTCTGAGCAAGCTCACTGTTCGAACTCCATAGGAAACACAGTAGAGTAGAAGAGTGCTCTTTTCTCAAAAGCAGAGTGTGTTTCTTGTAAGGCGAGCTAGTGTTTGTTTCCCAGTCAGAAATGGAGTTGAATCCCATGCAGTTTCTGGTCCTATGAGTAAGAGGTGTTTTCTGGTAAGGAAAGTCACTATTGCGCCCCCATTTCCATACACAGTGCAAATAGCACTCGCGTCTGTTCCCAGCAAGTACAGTGTATTGGACTGAAGCGGAGATACTGTTCTTGTCAGTTTCCTAAGCAGAGATGAACTAGATGTGGCCCGCGTGTGTAAGAAGCACAGTTCTTTTGTTCTGAGCAAGCTCACTGTTCAGACACCCTAGGAAATACAGTAGAGTAGAAGAGTGCTCTTTTCTCCAAAGCACAGTGTGTTTCTTGTAAGGCAAGCTAGCATTTGTTTCCCAGTCCTAAATGGAGTTGAATCACATGCAGTTTTTTGTCCTCCGACCAAGAGTTGTTTTCTGGTAAGGAAAGTCACTATTGCGCTCCAATTTCCATACACAGTGCAAATAGCACTCGCGACTGTTCCCAGCAATTACAGTGTATTGGACTGAAGCGGAGCTACTGTTCTTGTCAGTTTCCTAAGCAGAGTTGAACTAGATATGGCCCCTGTGTGTAGGAAGCACAGTTCTTTTGTTCTGAGCAAGCTCACTTTTTGGACCCCATAGGAAACACAGTAGAGTAGAAGAGTGCTCTTTTCTCAAAATCAGAGAGTCTTTCTTGTAAGGCGAGCTAGTGTTTGTTTCCCAGTCAGAAATGGAGTTGAATCCCATGCAGTTTCTTGTCCTATGAGTAAGAGTTGTTTTCTGATAAGAAGAGTCATTATTGTGCTCCTATTGCCATACACAGTGCAAATAGCACTCGTGTCTGTTCCCAGCTAGTACAGTGTAATGGACTGAAGAGGAGCTACCGTTCTTGTCAGTTTCCTAAGCAGAGTTGAACTAGATATGGCCCGTGTGTGTAGGAAGCACAGTTCTTTTGTTCTGAGCAAGCTCACTGTTCGGACCCCATAGGTAACACAGTAGAGTAGAAGACTGCTCTTTTCTCAAAAGCAGAGTGTGTTTCTTGTAAGGCGAGCTAGCGTTTGTTTCCCAGTCCTAAATGGAGTTGAATCACATGCAGTTTTTGGTCCTACGAGCAAGAGTTGTTTTCTGGTAATAAAGTCACTGTTGCGCTCCCATTGCCATACACAGTGTAAATAGCACTCGCATCTGTTCCCAGCATGTACAGTGTATTGGACTGAAGCGGAGCTACTGTTCTTGTCAGTTTCCTAAGCAGAGTTGAACTAGATATGGCCCGTGTGTGTAGGAAGCCCAGTTCTTTTGTTCTGAGCAAGCTCACTGTTCGGACCCCATAGGATACACAGTCGAGTAGAAGAGTGCTCTTTTCTCAAAAGCAGAGTGTGTTTCTTGTTAGGCGAGCTAGCGTTTGTTTCCCAGTCCTAAATGGAGTTGAATCACATGCAGATTCTTGTCCGACGAGCAAGAGTTGTTTTCTGGTAAGAAGAGTCACTATTGCGCTCCCATTGTCATACACAGGGCAAATAGCACTGGCGTCTGTTCCCAGCATGTACAGTGTATTGGACTGAACTGGAGCTACTGTTCTTTTCAGTTTCCTAAGCAGAATTGAACTAGATATGGCAGTATTTGTAGGAAGCACAGTTCTTTTGTTCTGAGCAAGCTCCCTCTTCTGGCCCTATAAGAAACACAGTACAGTAGAAGAGTGCTCTTTTCTCAAAAGCAGAGTGTTTCTTGTAAGGGGAGCTAGCGTTTGTTTCCCAGTCCTAAATGGAGTTGAATCACATGCAGTTTTTGGTCCTACGAACAAGAGTTATTTTCTGGTAATAAAGTCACTATTGTGCTCCCATTGCAATACACAGTGCAAATAGCACTCGCATCTGTTCCCAGCAAGTACAGTGTATTGGACTGAAGCGGAGCTACTGTTCTTGTCAGTTTCCTAAGCAGATTTGAACTAGATATGGCCCGTGTGTGTAGGAAGCACAGTTCTTTTGTTCTGAGCAAGCTCACTGTTCGAACTCCATAGGAAACACAGTAGAGTAGAAGAGTGCTCTTTTCTCAAAAGCAGAGTGTGTTTCTTGTAAGGCGAGCTAGTGTTTGTTTCCCAGTCAGAAATGGAGTTGAATCCCATGCAGTTTCTGGTCCTATGAGTAAGAGGTGTTTTCTGGTAAGGAAAGTCACTATTGCGCCCCCATTTCCATACACAGTGCAAATAGCACTCGCGTCTGTTCCCAGCAAGTACAGTGTATTGGACTGAAGCGGAGATACTGTTCTTGTCAGTTTCCTAAGCAGAGATGAACTAGATGTGGCCCGCGTGTGTAAGAAGCACAGTTCTTTTGTTCTGAGCAAGCTCACTGTTCAGACCCCCTAGGAAATACAGTAGAGTAGAAGAGTGCTCTTTTCTCCAAAGCAGAGTGTGTTTCTTGTAAGGCAAGCTAGCATTTGTTTCCCAGTCCTAAATGGAGTTGAATCACATGCAGTTTTTTGTCCTCCGACCAAGAGTTGTTTTCTGGTAAGGAAAGTCACTATTGCGCTCCCATTTCCATACACAGTGCAAATAGCACTCGCGACTGTTCCCAGCAATTACAGTGTATTGGACTGAAGCGGAGCTACTGTTCTTGTCAGTTTCCTAAGCAGAGTTGAACTAGATATGGCCCCTGTGTGTAGGAAGCACTGTTCTTTTGTTCTGAGCAAGCTCACTATTTGGACCCCATAGGAAACACAGTAGAGTAGAAGAGTGCTCTTTTCTCAAAATCAGAGAGTCTTTCTTGTAAGGCGAGCTAGTGTTGTTTCCCAGTCAGAAATGGAGTTGAATCCCATGCAGTTTCTTGTCCTATGAGTAAGAGTTGTTTTCTCATAAGAAGAGTCACTATTGTGCTCCTATTGCCATACACAGGGCAAATAGCACTCGCGTCTGTTCCAAGCTAGTACACTGTATTGGACTGAAGAGGAGCTACCGTTCTTGTCAGTTTCCTAAGCAGAGTTGAACTAGATATGGCCCGTGTGTGTAAGAAGCACAGTTCTTTTGTTCTGAGCAAGCTCACTGTTCGGACCCCATAGGAAACACAGTAGAGTAGATGACTGCTCTTTACTCAAAAGCAGAGTGTGTTTCTTGTAAGGCGAGCTAGCGTTTGTTTCCAGTCCTAAATGGAGTTGAATCACATGCAGCTTTTGGTCCTCCGACCAAGAGTTGTTTTCTGGTAAGGAAAGTCACTATTGTGCTCCCATTTCCATACACAGTGCAAATAGCACTCGCGTCTGTTCCCAGCAATTACAGTGTATTGGACTGAAGCAGAGCTACTATCCTTGTCAGTTTCCTAAGCAGAGTTGAACTAGATATGGCCCCTGTGTGTAGGAAGCACAGTTCTTTTGTTCTGAGCAAGCTCACTATTTGGACCCCATAGGAAACACAGTAGAGTAGAGGAGTGCTCTTTTCTCAAAATCAGAGAGTCTTTCTTGTAAGGCGAGCTAGTGTTTGTTTCCCAGTCAGAAATGGAGTTGAATCCCATGCAGTTTCTTGTCCTATGAGTAAGAGTTGTTTTCTGATAAGAAGAGTCACTATTGTGCTCCTATTGCCATACACAGTGCAAATAGCACTCGTGTCTGTTCCCAGCTAGTACAGTGTAATGGACTGAAGAGGAGCTACCGTTCTTGTCAGTTTCCTAAGCAGAGTTGAACTAGATATGGCCCGTGTGTGTAGGAAGCACAGTTCTTTTGTTCTGAGCAAGCTCACTGTTCGGACCCCATAGGAAACACAGTAGAGTAGAAGACTGCTCTTTTCTCAAAAGCAGAGTGTGTTTCTTGTAAGGCGAGCTAGCGTTTGTTTCCCAGTCCTAAATGGAGTTGAATCACATGCAGTTTTTGGTCCTACGAGCAAGAGTTGTTTTCTGGTAATAAAGTCACTGTTGCGCTCCCATTGCCATACACAGTGTAAATAGCACTCGCATCTGTTCCCAGCATGTACAGTGTATTGGACTGAAGCGGAGCTACTGTTCTTGTCAGTTTCCTAAGCAGAGTTGAACTAGATATGGCCCGTGTGTGTAGGAAGACCAGTTCTTTTGTTCTGAGCAAGCTCACTGTTCGGACCCCATAGGATACACAGTCGAGTAGAAGAGTGCTCTTTTCTCAAAAGCAGAGTGTGTTTCTTGTTAGGCGAGCTAGTGTTTGTTTCCCAGTCCTAAATGGAGTTGAATCACATGCAGATTCTTGTCCGACGAGCAAGAGTTGTTTTCTGGTAAGAAGAGTCACTATTGCGCTCCCATTGTCATACACAGGGCAAATAGCACTGGCGTCTGTTCCCAGCATGTACAGTGTATTGGACTGAACAGGAGCTACTGTTCTTTTCAGTTTCCTAAGCAGAATTGAACTAGATATGGCAGTATTTGTAGGAAGCACAGTTCTTTTGTTCTGAGCAAGCTCCCTCTTCTGGCCCTATAAGAAACACAGTACAGTAGAAGAGTGCTCTTTTCTCAAAAGCAGAGTGTGTTTCTCGTAAGGGGAGCTAGCGTTTGTTTCCCAGTCCTAAATGGAGTTGAATCACATGCAGTTTTTGGTCCTACGAACAAGAGTTGTTTTCTGGTAATAAAGTCACTATTGCGCTCCCATTTCAATACACAGTGCAAATAGCACTCGCATCTGTTCCCAGCAAGTACAGTGTATTGGAGTGAAGCGGAGCTACTGTTCTTGTCAGTTTCCTAAGCAGATTTGAACTAGATATGGCCCGTGTGTGTAGGAAGCACAGTTCTTTTGTTCTGAGCAAGCTCACTGTTCGAACTCCATAGGAAACACAGTAGAGTAGAAGAGTGCTCTTTTCTCAAAAGCAGAGTGTGTTTCTTGTAAGGCGAGCTAGTGTTTGTTTCCCAGTCAGAAATGGAGTTGAATCCCATGCAGTTTCTGGTCCTATGAGTAAGAGGTGTTTTCTGGTAAGGAAAGTCACTATTGCGCCCCCATTTCCATACACAGTGCAAATAGCACTCGCGTCTGTTCCCAGCAAGTACAGTGTATTGGACTGAAGCGGAGATACTGTTCTTGTCAGTTTCCTAAGCAGAGATGAACTAGATGTGGCCCGCGTGTGTAAGAAGCACAGTTCTTTTGTTCTGAGCAAGCTCACTGTTCAGACACCCTAGGAAATACAGTAGAGTAGAAGAGTGCTCTTTTCTCCAAAGCACAGTGTGTTTCTTGTAAGGCAAGCTAGCATTTGTTTCCCAGTCCTAAATGGAGTTGAATCACATGCAGTTTTTTGTCCTCCGACCAAGAGTTGTTTTCTGGTAAGGAAAGTCACTATTGCGCTCCAATTTCCATACACAGTGCAAATAGCACTCGCGACTGTTCCCAGCAATTACAGTGTATTGGACTGAAGCGGAGCTACTGTTCTTGTCAGTTTCCTAAGCAGAGTTGAACTAGATATGGCCCCTGTGTGTAGGAAGCACAGTTCTTTTGTTCTGAGCAAGCTCACTTTTTGGACCCCATAGGAAACACAGTAGAGTAGAAGAGTGCTCTTTTCTCAAAATCAGAGAGTCTTTCTTGTAAGGCGAGCTAGTGTTTGTTTCCCAGTCAGAAATGGAGTTGAATCCCATGCAGTTTCTTGTCCTATGAGTAAGAGTTGTTTTCTGATAAGAAGAGTCATTATTGTGCTCCTATTGCCATACACAGTGCAAATAGCACTCGTGTCTGTTCCCAGCTAGTACAGTGTAATGGACTGAAGAGGAGCTACCGTTCTTGTCAGTTTCCTAAGCAGAGTTGAACTAGATATGGCCCGTGTGTGTAGGAAGCACAGTTCTTTTGTTCTGAGCAAGCTCACTGTTCGGACCCCATAGGTAACACAGTAGAGTAGAAGACTGCTCTTTTCTCAAAAGCAGAGTGTGTTTCTTGTAAGGCGAGCTAGCGTTTGTTTCCCAGTCCTAAATGGAGTTGAATCACATGCAGTTTTTGGTCCTACGAGCAAGAGTTGTTTTCTGGTAATAAAGTCACTGTTGCGCTCCCATTGCCATACACAGTGTAAATAGCACTCGCATCTGTTCCCAGCATGTACAGTGTATTGGACTGAAGCGGAGCTACTGTTCTTGTCAGTTTCCTAAGCAGAGTTGAACTAGATATGGCCCGTGTGTGTAGGAAGCCCAGTTCTTTTGTTCTGAGCAAGCTCACTGTTCGGACCCCATAGGATACACAGTCGAGTAGAAGAGTGCTCTTTTCTCAAAAGCAGAGTGTGTTTCTTGTTAGGCGAGCTAGCGTTTGTTTCCCAGTCCTAAATGGAGTTGAATCACATGCAGATTCTTGTCCGACGAGCAAGAGTTGTTTTCTGGTAAGAAGAGTCACTATTGCGCTCCCATTGTCATACACAGGGCAAATAGCACTGGCGTCTGTTCCCAGCATGTACAGTGTATTGGACTGAACAGGAGCTACTGTTCTTTTCAGTTTCCTAAGCAGAATTGAACTAGATATGGCAGTATTTGTAGGAAGCACAGTTCTTTTGTTCTGAGCAAGCTCCCTCTTCTGGCCCTATAAGAAACACAGTACAGTAGAAGAGTGCTCTTTTCTCAAAAGCAGAGTGTTTCTTGTAAGGGGAGCTAGCGTTTGTTTCCCAGTCCTAAATGGAGTTGAATCACATGCAGTTTTTGGTCCTACGAACAAGAGTTATTTTCTGGTAATAAAGTCACTATTGTGCTCCCATTGCAATACACAGTGCAAATAGCACTCGCATCTGTTCCCAGCAAGTACAGTGTATTGGACTGAAGCGGAGCTACTGTTCTTGTCAGTTTCCTAAGCAGATTTGAACTAGATATGGCCCGTGTGTGTAGGAAGCACAGTTCTTTTGTTCTGAGCAAGCTCACTGTTCGAACTCCATAGGAAACACAGTAGAGTAGAAGAGTGCTCTTTTCTCAAAAGCAGAGTGTGTTTCTTGTAAGGCGAGCTAGTGTTTGTTTCCCAGTCAGAAATGGAGTTGAATCCCATGCAGTTTCTGGTCCTATGAGTAAGAGGTGTTTTCTGGTAAGGAAAGTCACTATTGCGCCCCCATTTCCATACACAGTACAAATAGCACTCGCGTCTGTTCCCAGCAAGTACAGTGTATTGGACTGAAGCGGAGATACTGTTCTTGTCAGTTTCCTAAGCAGAGATGAACTAGATGTGGCCCGCGTGTGTAAGAAGCACAGTTCTTTTGTTCTGAGCAAGCTCACTGTTCAGACCCCCTAGGAAATACAGTAGAGTAGAAGAGTGCTCTTTTCTCCAAAGCAGAGTGTGTTTCTTGTAAGGCAAGCTAGCATTTGTTTCCCAGTCCTAAATGGAGTTGAATCACATGCAGTTTTTTGTCCTCCGACCAAGAGTTGTTTTCTGGTAAGGAAAGTCACTATTGCGCTCCCATTTCCATACACAGTGCAAATAGCACTCGCGACTGTTCCCAGCAATTACAGTGTATTGGACTGAAGCGGAGCTACTGTTCTTGTCAGTTTCCTAAGCAGAGTTGAACTAGATATGGCCCCTGTGTGTAGGAAGCACAGTTCTTTTGTTCTGAGCAAGCTCACTTTTTGGACCCCATAGGAAACACAGTAGAGTAGAAGAGTGCTCTTTTCTCAAAATCAGAGAGTCTTTCTTGTAAGGCGAGCTAGTGTTTGTTTCCCAGTCAGAAATGGAGTTGAATCCCATGCAGTTTCTTGTCCTATGAGTAAGAGTTGTTTTCTGATAAGAAGAGTCATTATTGTGCTCCTATTGCCATACACAGTGCAAATAGCACTCGTGTCTGTTCCCAGCTAGTACAGTGTAATGGACTGAAGAGGAGCTACCGTTCTTGTCAGTTTCCTAAGCAGAGTTGAACTAGATATGGCCCGTGTGTGTAGGAAGCACAGTTCTTTTGTTCTGAGCAAGCTCACTGTTCGGACCCCATAGGTAACACAGTAGAGTAGAAGACTGCTCTTTTCTCAAAAGCAGAGTGTGTTTCTTGTAAGGCGAGCTAGCGTTTGTTTCCCAGTCCTAAATGGAGTTGAATCACATGCAGTTTTTGGTCCTACGAGCAAGAGTTGTTTTCTGGTAATAAAGTCACTGTTGCGCTCCCATTGCCATACACAGTGTAAATAGCACTCGCATCTGTTCCCAGCATGTACAGTGTATTGGACTGAAGCGGAGCTACTGTTCTTGTCAGTTTCCTAAGCAGAGTTGAACTAGATATGGCCCGTGTGTGTAGGAAGCCCAGTTCTTTTGTTCTGAGCAAGCTCACTGTTCGGACCCCATAGGATACACAGTCGAGTAGAAGAGTGCTCTTTTCTCAAAAGCAGAGTGTGTTTCTTGTTAGGCGAGCTAGCGTTTGTTTCCCAGTCCTAAATGGAGTTGAATCACATGCAGATTCTTGTCCGACGAGCAAGAGTTGTTTTCTGGTAAGAAGAGTCACTATTGCGCTCCCATTGTCATACACAGGGCAAATAGCACTGGCGTCTGTTCCCAGCATGTACAGTGTATTGGACTGAACAGGAGCTACTGTTCTTTTCAGTTTCCTAAGCAGAATTGAACTAGATATGGCAGTATTTGTAGGAAGCACAGTTCTTTTGTTCTGAGCAAGCTCCCTCTTCTGGCCCTATAAGAAACACAGTACAGTAGAAGAGTGCTCTTTTCTCAAAAGCAGAGTGTTTCTTGTAAGGGGAGCTAGCGTTTGTTTCCCAGTCCTAAATGGAGTTGAATCACATGCAGTTTTTGGTCCTACGAACAAGAGTTATTTTCTGGTAATAAAGTCACTATTGTGCTCCCATTGCAATACACAGTGCAAATAGCACTCGCATCTGTTCCCAGCAAGTACAGTGTATTGGACTGAAGCGGAGCTACTGTTCTTGTCAGTTTCCTAAGCAGATTTGAACTAGATATGGCCCGTGTGTGTAGGAAGCACAGTTCTTTTGTTCTGAGCAAGCTCACTGTTCGAACTCCATAGGAAACACAGTAGAGTAGAAGAGTGCTCTTTTCTCAAAAGCAGAGTGTGTTTCTTGTAAGGCGAGCTAGTGTTTGTTTCCCAGTCAGAAATGGAGTTGAATCCCATGCAGTTTCTGGTCCTATGAGTAAGAGGTGTTTTCTGGTAAGGAAAGTCACTATTGCGCCCCCATTTCCATACACAGTACAAATAGCACTCGCGTCTGTTCCCAGCAAGTACAGTGTATTGGACTGAAGCGGAGATACTGTTCTTGTCAGTTTCCTAAGCAGAGATGAACTAGATGTGGCCCGCGTGTGTAAGAAGCACAGTTCTTTTGTTCTGAGCAAGCTCACTGTTCAGACCCCCTAGGAAATACAGTAGAGTAGAAGAGTGCTCTTTTCTCCAAAGCAGAGTGTGTTTCTTGTAAGGCAAGCTAGCATTTGTTTCCCAGTCCTAAATGGAGTTGAATCACATGCAGTTTTTTGTCCTCCGACCAAGAGTTGTTTTCTGGTAAGGAAAGTCACTATTGCGCTCCCATTTCCATACACAGTGCAAATAGCACTCGCGACTGTTCCCAGCAATTACAGTGTATTGGACTGAAGCGGAGCTACTGTTCTTGTCAGTTTCCTAAGCAGAGTTGAACTAGATATGGCCCCTGTGTGTAGGAAGCACTGTTCTTTTGTTCTGAGCAAGCTCACTATTTGGACCCCATAGGAAACACAGTAGAGTAGAAGAGTGCTCTTTTCTCAAAATCAGAGAGTCTTTCTTGTAAGGCGAGCTAGTGTTGTTTCCCAGTCAGAAATGGAGTTGAATCCCATGCAGTTTCTTGTCCTATGAGTAAGAGTTGTTTTCTGATAAGAAGAGTCACTATTGTGCTCCTATTGCCATACACAGGGCAAATAGCACTCGCGTCTGTTCCAAGCTAGTACACTGTATTGGACTGAAGAGGAGCTACCGTTCTTGTCAGTTTCCTAAGCAGAGTTGAACTAGATATGGCCCGTGTGTGTAAGAAGCACAGTTCTTTTGTTCTGAGCAAGCTCACTGTTCGGACCCCATAGGAAACACAGTAGAGTAGATGACTGCTCTTTACTCAAAAGCAGAGTGTGTTTCTTGTAAGGCGAGCTAGCGTTTGTTTCCAGTCCTAAATGGAGTTGAATCACATGCAGTTTTTGGTCCTCCGACCAAGAGTTGTTTTCTGGTAAGGAAAGTCACTATTGTGCTCCCATTTCCATACACAGTGCAAATAGCACTCGCGTCTGTTCCCAGCAATTACAGTGTATTGGACTGAAGCAGAGCTACTATCCTTGTCAGTTTCCTAAGCAGAGTTGAACTAGATATGGCCCCTGTGTGTAGGAAGCACAGTTCTTTTGTTCTGAGCAAGCTCACTATTTGGACCCCATAGGAAACACAGTAGAGTAGAGGAGTGCTCTTTTCTCAAAATCAGAGAGTCTTTCTTGTAAGGCGAGCTAGTGTTTGTTTCCCAGTCAGAAATGGAGTTGAATCCCATGCAGTTTCTTGTCCTATGAGTAAGAGTTGTTTTCTGATAAGAAGAGTCACTATTGTGCTCCTATTGCCATACACAGGGCAAATAGCACTCGCGTCTGTTCCCAGCTAGTACACTGTATTGGACTGAAGAGGAGCTACCATTCTTGTCAGTTTCCTAAGCAGAGTTGAACTAGATATGGCCCGTGTGTGTAGGAAGCACAGTTCTTTTGTTCTGAGCAAGCTCACTGTTCGGACCCCATAGAAAACACAGTAGAGTAGAAGACTGCTCTTTTCTCAAAAGCAGAGTGTGATTCTTGTAAGGCGAGCTAGCGTTTGTTTCCAGTCCTAAATGGAGTTGAATCACATCCAGTTTTTGGTCCTACGAGCAAGAGTTGTTTTCTGGTAATAAAGTCACTATTGTGCTCCCATTTCCATACACAGTTCAAATAGCACTCGCGTCTGTTCCCAGCAAGTACAGTGTATTGGACTGAAGAGGAACTACTGTTCTTGTCAGTTTTCTAAGCAGAGTTGAACTACATATGGTCCGTGTGTGTAGGAAGCACAGTTCTTTTGTTCTGAGCAAGCTCACTGTTCGGACCCCAAGGGAAACACAGTAGAGTAGAAGAGAGCTCTTTTCTCAAAAGCAGAGTGTGTTTCTTGTAAGGCGAGGTAGCATTTGTTTCCCAGTCCTAAATGGAGCTGAATAACATGCAGTTTCTGGTCCTACGAGCAAGAGTTGTTTTCTGGTAAGGAAAGTCACTATTGTGCTCCCATTTCCATACACAGTGCAAATAGCACTCGCGACTGTTCCCAGCAATTACAGTGTATTGGACTGAAGCGGAGCTACTGTTCTTGTCAGTTTCCTAAGCAGAGTTGAACTAGATATGTCCCGTGTGTGTAGGAAGCCCAGTTCTTTTGTTCTGAGCAAGCTCACTGTTCGGACCACATAGGATACACAGTCGAGTAGAAGAGTGCTCTTTTCTCAAAAGCAGAGTGTGTTTCTTGTTAGGCGAGCTAGCGTTTGTTTCCCAGTCCTAAATGGAGTTGAATCACATGCAGATTCTTGTCCGACGAGCAAGAGTTGTTTTCTGGTAAGAAGAGTCACTATTGCGCTCCCATTGTCATACACAGGGCAAATAGCACTGGCGTCTGTTCCCAGCATGTACAGTGTATTGGACTGAACAGGAGCTACTGTTCTTTTCAGTTTCCTAAGCAGAATTGAACTAGATATGGCAGTATTTGTAGGAAGCACAGTTCTTTTGTTCTGAGCAAGCTCACTCTTCTGGCCCTATAAGAAACACAGTACAGTAGAAGAGTGCTCTTTTCTCAAAAGCAGAGTGTGTTTCTTGTAAGTGGAGCTAGCGTTTGTTTCACAGTCCTAAATGGAGTTGAATCACATGCAGTTTTTGGTCCTACGAACAAGAGTTGTTTTCTGGTAATAAAGTCACTATTGCGCTCCCATTGCAATACACAGTGCAAATAGCACTCGCATCTGTTCCCAGCAAGTACAGTGTATTGGGCTGAAGCGGAGCTACTGTTCTTGTCAGTTTCCTAAGCAGATTTGAACTAGAAATGGCCCGTGTGTGTAGGAAGCACAGTTCTTTTGTTCTGAGCAAGCTCACTGTTCGAACTCCATAGGAAACACAGTAGAGTAGAAGAGTGCTCTTTTCTCAAAAGCAGAGTGTGTTTCTTGTAAGGCGAGCTAGTGTTTGTTTCCCAGTCAGAAATGGAGTTGAATCCCATGCAGTTTCTGGTCCTACGAGCAAGAGGTGTTTTCTGGTAAGGAAAGTCACTATTGCGCCCCCATTTCCATACACAGTGCAAATAGCACTCGTGTCTGTTCCCAGCAAGTACAGTGTATTGGACTGAAGCGGAGATACTGTTCTTGTCAGTTTCCTAAGCAGAGATGAACTAGATGTGGCCCGCGTGTGTAAGAAGCACAGTTCTTTTGTTCTGAGCAAGCTCACTGTTCAGACCCCCTAGGAAATACAGTAGAGTAGAAGAGTGCTCTTTTCTCGAAAGCAGAGTGTGTTTCTTGTAAGGCAAGCTAGCATTTGTTTCCCAGTCCTAAATGGAGTTGAATCACATGCAGTTTTTTGTCCTCCGACCAAGAGTTGTTTTCTGGTAAGGAAAGTCACTATTGCGCTCCCATTTCCATACACAGTGCAAATAGCACTCGCGACTGTTCCCAGCAATTACAGTGTATTGGACTGAAGCGGAGCTACTGTTCTTGTCAGTTTCCTAAGCAGAGTTGAACTAGATATGGCCCCTGTGTGTAGGAAGCACAGTTCTTTTGTTCTGAGCAAGCTCATTATTTGGACCCCATAGGAAACACAGTAGAGTAGAAGAGTGCTCTTTTCTCAAAATCAGAGAGTCTTTCTTGTAAGGCGAGCTAGTGTTTGTTTCCCAGTCAGAAATGGAGTTGAATCCCATGCAGTTTCTTGTCCTATGAGTAAGAGTTGTTTTCTGATAAGAAGAGTCACTATTGTGCTCCTGTTGCCATACACAGGGCAAATAGCACTCGCGTCTGTTCCCAGCTAGTACACTGTATTGGACTGAAGAGGAGCTACCGTTCTTGTCAGTTTCCTAAGCAGAGTTGAACTACATATGGTCCGTGTGTGTAGGAAGCACAGTTCTTTTGTTCTGAGCAAGCTCAATGTTCGGACCCCATAGGAAACACAGTAGAGTAGAAGACTGCTCTTTTCTCAAAAGCAGAGTGTGTTTCTTGTAAGGCGAGCTAGCGTTTGTTTCCCAGTCCTAAATGGAGTTGAATCCCATGCAGTTTCTGGTCCTGTGAGCAAGAGTTGTTTTCTGATAAGAAGGGTCACTATTGTGCTCCTATTGCCATACACAGTGCAAATAGCACTCTTCTCTGTTTTCAGCAAATACAGTGTATTGAACTGAACAGGAGCTACTGTTCTTTTCAGTTTCCTAAGCAGAATTGAACTATATATGGCAGTATTTGTATGAAGCACAGTTCTTTTGTTCTGAGCAAGCTCACTGTTCTGTCCCTATAGGAAACACAGTAGAGTAGAAGAGTGCTCTTTTCTCAAAAGCAGAGTGTGTTTCTTGTAAGGCGAGCTAGCATTTGTTTCCCAGTCCAAAACGGAGTTGAATCACATGCTGTTTTTGGTCCTACGAGCAAGAGTTGTTTTCTGGTAAGGAAAGTCACTATTGCGCTCCCATTTTCATACTCAGTGCAAATAGCACTCGAGTCTGTTCCCCGCAAGTACAGTGTATTGGACTGAAGCGGAGCTACTGTTCTTGTCAGTTTCCTAAGCAGAGTTGAACTAAATATGGTCCATGTCTGTAGGAAGCACAGTTCTTTTGTTCTGAGCAAATTCACTGTTCTGGCCCAATAGGAAACACACTAGAGTAGAAGAGTGCTCTTTTCTCAAAAGCAGAGTGTGTTTCTTTAATGCGAGCTGGCATTTGTTTTCCAGTCATAAATGGAGTTGAATCACATGCAGTTTTTGGTCCTACGACCAAGAGTTGTTTTCTGGTAAGGAAAGTCATTATTGTGCTCCCATTTCCATACACAGTGCAAATAGCACTCGCGACTGTTCCCAGCAAGTACAGTGTATTGGACTGAAGCATAGCTACTGTTCTTGTCAGTTTCCTAAGCATAGTTGAACTAGATATGGCCCCTGTGTGTAGGAAGCACAGTTCTTTTGTTCTGAGCAAGCTCACTATTTGGACCCCATAGGAAACACAGTAGAGTAGAAGAGTGCTCTTTTCTCAAAAGCAGAGAGTCTTTCTTGTAAGGCGAGCTAGTGTTTGTTTCCCAGTCAGAAATGGAGTTGAATCCCATGCAGTTTCTTGTCCTATGAGTAAGAGTTGTTTTCTGATAAGAAGAGTCACTATTGTGCTCCTATTGCCATACACAGTGCAAATAGCACTCACATCTGTTCCCAGCTAGTACAGTGTATTGGACTGAAGAGGAGCTACCATTCTTGTCAGTTTCCTAAGCAGAGTTGAACTAGATATGGCCCGTGTGTGTAGGAAGTACAGTTCTTTTGTTCTGAGCAAGCTCACTGTTCGGACCCCATAGGAAACACAGTAGAGTAGAAGACTGCTCTTTTCTCAAAAGCAGAGAGTGTTTCTTGTAAGGCGAGCTAGCGTTTGTTTCCCAGTCCTAAATGGAGTTGAATCACATGCAGTTTTTGGTCCTACGAGCAAGAGTTGTTTTCTGGTAATAAAGTCACTATTGCGCTCCCGTTGCAATACACAGTGCAAATAGCACTCGCATCTGTTCCCAGCAAGTACAGTGTATTGGACAGAAGCGGAGCTACTGTTCTTGTCAGTTTCCTAACCAGATTTGAACTAGATATGTCCCGTGTGTGTAGGAAGCCCAGTTATTTTGTTCTGAGCAAGCTCACTGTTCGAACTCCATAGGAAACACAGTAGAGTAGAAGAGTGCTCTTTTCTCAAAAGCAGAGTGTGTTTCTCGTAAGGCGAGCTAGTGTTTGTTTCCCAGTCAGAAATGGAGTTGAATCCCATGCAGTTTCTGGTCCTACGAGCAAGAGGTGTTTTCTGGTAAGGAAAGTCACTAATGCGCTCCCATTTCCATACACAGTGCAAATAGCACTCGCGTCTGTTCCCAGCAAGTACAGTGTATTGGACTGAAGCGGAGCTACTGTTCTTGTCAGTTTCCTAAGCAGATTTGAACTAGATATGGCCCCTGTATGTAGGAAGCACAGTTTTTTTGTTCTGAGCAAGCTCACTATTTGGACCCCATAGGAAACACAATAGAGTAGAGGAGTGCTCTTTTCTCAAAATCAGAGAGTCTTTCTTGTAAGGCGAGCTAGTGTTTCTTTCCCAGTCAGAAATGGAGTTGAATCCCATGCAGTTTCTTGTCCTATGAGTAAGAGTTGTTTTCTGATAAAAAGAGACACTATTGTGCTCCTATTGCCATACACAGTGCAAATAGCACTCGCGTCTGTTCCCAGCAAGTACAGTGTATTGGACTGAAGAGGAGCTACTGTTCTTGTCAGTTTCCTAAGCAGAGTTGAACTACATATGGTCCGTGTGTGTAGGAAGCACAGTTCTTTTGTTCTGAGCAAGCTCACTGTTCGGACCCCATAGGATACACAGTCGAGTAGAATAGTTCTCTTTTCTCAAAAGCAGAGTGTGTTTCTTGTTAGGCGAGCTAGCGTTTGTTTCCCAGTCCTAAATGGAGTTGAATCACATGCAGATTCTTGTCCGACGAGCAAGAGTTGTTTTCTGGTAAGAAGAGTCACTATTGCGCTCCCATTTCCATACACTGTGCAAATAGCACTCGCGTCTGTTCCCAGCAAGTACAGTGTATTGGACTGAAGAGGAGCTACTGTTCTTGTCAGTTTCCTAAGCAGAGTTGAACTACATATGGTCCTTGTTGTAGGAAGCACAGTTCTTTTGTTCTCACCAAGCACACTATTTGGACCCCACAGGAAACACAATAGAGTAGAAGAGTGCTCATTTCTCAAAATCAGAGAGTCTTTCTTGTAAGGCGAGCTAGTGTTTGTTTCCCAGTCAGAAATGGAGTTGAATCCCATGCAGTTTCTTTTCCTATGAGTAAGAGTTGTTTTCTGATAAGAAGAGTCATTATTGTGCTCCTATTGCCATACACAGTGCAAATAGCACTCGTGTCTGTTCCCAGCTAGTACAGTGTAATGGACTGAAGAGGAGCTACCGTTCTTGTCAGTTTCCTAAGCAGAGTTGAACTAGATATGGCCCGTGTGTGTAGGAAGCACAGTTCTTTTTTTCTGAGCAAGCTCACTGTTCGGACCCCATAGGAAACACAGTAGAGTAGAAGACTGCTCTTTTCTCAAAAGCAGAGTGTGTTTCTTGTAAGGCGAGCTAGCGTTTGTTTCCCAGTCCTAAATGGAGTTGAATCACATGCAGTTTTTGGTCCTACGAGCAAGAGTTGTTTTCTGGTAATAAAGTCACTGTTGCGCTCCCATTGCCATACACAGTGTAAATAGCACTCACATCTGTTCCCAGCAAGTACAGTGTATTGGACTGAAGCGGAGCTACTGTTCTTGTCAGTTTCCTAAGCAGAGTTGAACTAGATATGGCCCGTGTGTGTAGGAAGCCCAGTTCTTTTGTTCTGAGCAAGCTCACTGTTCGGACCCCATAGGATACACAGTCGAGTAGAAGAGTGCTCTTTTCTCAAAAGCAGAGTGTGTTTCTTGTTAGGCGAGCTAGAGTTTGTTTCCCAGTCCTAAATGGAGTTGAATCACATGCAGATTCTTGTCCGACGAGCAAGAGTTGTTTTCTGGTAAGAAGAGTCACTATTGCGCTCCCATTGTCATACACAGGGCAAATAGCACTGGCGTCTGTTCCCAGCATGTACAGTGTATTGGACTGAACAGGAGCTACTGTTCTTTTCAGTTTCCTAAGCAGAATTGAACTAGATATGGCAGTATTTGTAGGAAGCACAGTTCTTTTGTTCTGAGCAAGCTCCCTCTTCTGGCCCTATAAGAAACACAGTACAGTAGAAGAGTGCTCTTTTCTCAAAAGCAGAGTGTGTTTCTTGTAAGGGGAGCTAGCGTTTGTTTCCCAGTCCTAAATGGAGTTGAATCACATGCAGTTTTTGGTCCTACGAACAAGAGTTGTTTTCTGGTAATAAAGTCACTATTGCGCTCCCATTGCAATACACAGTGCAAATAGCACTCGCATCTGTTCCCAGCAAGTACAGTGTATTGGACTGAAGCGGAGATACTGTTCTTGTCAGTTTCCTAAGCAGATTTGAACTAGATATGGCCCGTGTGTGTAGGAAGCCCAGTTCTTTTGTTCTGAGCAAGCTCACTGTTCGAACTCCATAGGAAACACAGTAGAGTAGAAGAGTGCTCTTTTCTCAAAAGCAGAGTGTGTTTCTTGTAAGGCGAGCTAGTGTTTGTTTCCCAGTCAGAAATGGAGTTGAATCCCATGCAGTTTCTGGTCCTACGAGCAAGAGGTGTTTTCTGGTAAGGAAAGTCACTATTGCGCCCCCATTTCCATACACAGTGCAAATAGCACTCGCGACTGTTCCCAGCAATTGCAGTGTATTGGACTGAAGCGGAGGTACTGTTCTTGTCAGTTTCCTAAGCATAGTTGAACTAGATATGGCCCCTGTGTGTAGGAAGCACAGTTCTTTTGTTCTGAGCAAGCTCACTATTTGGACCCCATAGGAAACACAGTAGAGTAGAAGAGTGCTCTTTTCTCAAAATCAGAGAGTCTTTCTTGTAAGGCGAGCTACTGTTTGTTTCCCAGTCAGAAATGGAGTTGAATCCCATGCAGTTTCTTGTCCTATGAGTAAGAGTTGTTTTCTGATAAGAAGAGTCATTATTGTGCTCCTATTGCCATACACAGTGCAAATAGCACTCGTGTCTGTTCCCAGCTAGTACAGTGTAATGGACTGAAGAGGAGCTACCGTTCTTGTCAATTTCCTAAGCAGAGTTGAACTAGATATGGCCCGTGTGTGTAGGAAGCACAGTTCTTTTGTTCTGAGCAAGCTCACTGTTCGGACCCCATAGGAAACACAGTAGAGTAGAAGACTGCTCTTTTCTCAAAAGCAGAGTGTGTTTCTTGTAAGGCGAGCTAGCGTTTGTTTCCCAGTCCTAAATGGAGTTGAATCACATGCAGTTTTTGGTCCTACGAGCAAGAGTTGTTTTCTGGTAATAAAGTCACTGTTGCGCTCCCATTGCCATACACAGTGTAAATAGCACTCGCATCTGTTCCCAGCATGTACAGTGTATTGGACTGAAGCGGAGCTACTGTTCTTGTCAGTTTCCTAAGCAGAGTTGAACTAGATATGGCCCGTGTGTGTAGGAAGCCCAGTTCTTTTGTTCTGAGCAAGCTCACTGTTCGGACCCCATAGGATACACAGTCGAGTAGAAGAGTGCTCTTTTCTCAAAAGCAGAGTGTGTTTCTTGTTAGGCGAGCTAGCATTTGTTTCCCAGTCCTAAATGGAGTTGAATCACATGCAGATTCTTGTCCGACGAGCAAGAGTTGTTTTCTGGTAAGAAGAGTCACTATTGCGCTCCCATTGTCATACACAGGGCAAATAGCACTGGCGTCTGTTCCCAGCATGTACAGTGTATTGGACTGAACAGGAGCTACTGTTCTTTTTAGTTTCCTAAGCAGAATTGAACTAGATATGGCAGTATTTGTAGGAAGCACAGTTCTTTTGTTCTGAGCAAGCTCCCTCTTCTGGCCCTATAAGAAACACAGTACAGTAGAAGAGTGCTCTTTTCTCAAAAGCAGAGTGTGTTTCTTGTAAGGGGAGCTAGTGTTTGTTTCCCAGTCCTAAATGGAGTTGAATCACATGCAGTTTTTGGTCCTACGAACAAGAGTTGTTTTCTGGTAATAAAGTCACTATTGCGCTCCCATTGCAATACACAGTGCAAATAGCACTCGCATCTGTACCCAGCAAGTACAGTGTATTGGACTGAAGCGGAGCTACTGTTCTTGTCAGTTTCCTAAGCAGATTTGAACTAGATATGGCCCGTGTGTGTAGGAAGCACAGTTCTTTTGTTCTGAGCAAGCTCACTGTTCGAACTCCATAGGAAACACAGTAGAGTAGAAGAGTGCTCTTTTCTCAAAAGCAGAGTGTGTTTCTTGTAAGGCGAGCTAGTGTTTGTTTCCCAGTCAGAAATGGAGTTGAATCCCATGCAGTTTCTGGTCCTACGAGTAAGAGGTGTTTTCTGGTAAGGAAAGTCACTATTGCGCCCCCATTTCCATACACAGTGCAAATAGCACTCGCGTCTGTTCCCAGCAAGTACAGTGTATTGGACTGAAGCGGAGATACTGTTCTTGTCAGTTTCCTAAGCAGAGATGAACTAGATGTGGCCCGCGTGTGTAAGAAGCACAGTTCTTTTGTTCTGAGCAAGCTCACTGTTCAGACCCCCTAGGAAATACAGTAGAGTAGAAGAGTGCTCTTTTCTCCAAAGCAGAGTGTGTTTCTTGTAAGGCAAGCTAGCATTTGTTTCCCAGTCCTAAATGGAGTTGAATCACATGCAGTTTTTTGTCCTCCGACCAAGAGTTGTTTTCTGGTAAGGAAAGTCACTATTGCGCTCCCATTTCCATACACAGTGCAAATAGCACTCGCGACTGTTCCCAGCAATTACAGTGTATTGGACTGAAGCGGAGCTACTGTTCTTGTCAGTTTCCTAAGCAGAGTTGAACTAGATATGGCCCGTGTGTGTAGGAAGCACAGTTCTTTTGTTCTGAGCAAGCTCACTGTTCGAACTCCATAGGAAACACAGTAGAGTAGAAGAGTGCTCTTTTCTCAAAAGCAGAGTGTGTTTCTTGTAAGGCGAGCTAGTGTTTGTTTCCCAGTCAGAAATGGAGTTGAATCCCATGCAGTTTCTGGTCCTACGAGCAAGAGGTGTTTTCTGGTAAGGAAAGTCACTATTGCGCCCCCATTTCCATACACAGTGCAAATAGCACTCGCGTCTGTTCCCAGCAAGTACAGTGTATTGGACTGAAGCGGAGATACTGTTCTTGTCAGTTTCCTAAGCAGAGATGAACTAGATGTGGCCCGCGTTTGTAAGAAGCACAGTTCTTTTGTTCTGAGCAAGCTCTCTGTTCAGACCCCCTAGGAAATACAGTAGAGTAGAAGAGTGCTCTTTTCTCCAAAGCAGAGTGTGTTTCTTGTAAGGCAAGCTAGCATTTGTTTCCCAGTCCTAAATGGAGTTGAATCACATGCAGTTTTTTGTCCTCCGACCAAGAGTTGTTTTCTGGTAAGGAAAGTCACTATTGCGCTCCCATTTCCATACACAGTGCAAATAGCACTCGCGACTGTTCCCAGCAATTACAGTGTATTGGACTGAAGCGGAGCTACTGTTCTTGTCAGTTTCCTAAGCAGAGTTGAACTAGATATGGCCCCTGTGTGTAGGAAGCACAGTTCTTTTGTTCTGAGCAAGCTCACTATTTGGACCCCATAGGAAACACAGTAGAGTAGAAGAGTGCTCTTTTCTCAAAATCAGAGAGTCTTTCTTGTAAGGCGAGCTAGTGTTTGTTTCCCAGTCAGAAATGGAGTTGAATCCCATGCAGTTTCTTGTCCTATGAGTAAGAGTTGTTTTCTGATAAGAAGAGTCACTATTGTGCTCCTATTGCCATACACAGGGCAAATAGCACTCGCGTCTGTTCCCAGCTAGTACACTGTATTGGACTGAAGAGGAGCTACCGTTCTTGTCAGTTTCCTAAGCAGAGTTGAACTAGATATGGCCCGTGTGTGTAGGAAGCACAGTTCTTTTGTTCTGAGCAAGCTCACTGTTCGGACCCCATAGGAAACACAGTAGAGTAGATGACTGCTCTTTACTCAAAAGCAGAGTGTTTCTTGTAAGGCGAGCTAGCGTTTGTTTCTAGTCCTAAATGGAGTTGAATCACATGCAGTTTTTGGTCCTCCGACCAAGAGTTGTTTTCTGGTAAGGAAAGTCACTATTGTGCTCCCATTTCCATACACAGTGCAAATAGCACTCGCGTCTGTTCCCAGCAATTACAGTGTATTGGACTGAAGCGGAGCTACTGTCCTTGTCAGTTTTCTAAGCAGAGTTGAACTAGATATGGCCCCTGTGTGTAGGAAGCACAGTTCTTTTGTTCTGAGCAAGCTCACTATTTGGACCCCATAGGAAACACAGTAGAGTAGAGGAGTGCTCTTTTCTCAAAATCAGAGAGTCTTTCTTGTAAGGCGAGCTAGTGTTTGTTTCCCAGTCAGAAATGGAGTTGAATCCCATGCAGTTTCTTGTCCTATGAGAAAGAGTTGTTTTCTGATAAGAAGAGTCACTATTGTGCTCCTATTGCCATACACAGGGCAAATAGCACTCGCGTCTGTTCCCAGCTAGTACACTGTATTGGACTGAAGAGGAGCTACCATTCTTGTCAGTTTCCTAAGCAGAGTTGAACTAGATATGGCCCGTGTGTGTAGGAAGCACAGTTCTTTTGTTCTGAGCAAGCTCACTCTTCGGACCCCATAGAAAACACAGTAGAGTAGAAGACTGCTCTTTTCTCAAAAGCAGAGTGTGATTCTTGTAAGGCGAGCTAGCGTTTGTTTCCAGTCCTAAATGGAGTTGAATCACATCCAGTTTTTGGTCCTACGAGCAAGAGTTGTTTTCTGGTAATAAAGTCACTATTGTGCTCCCATTTCCATACACAGTTCAAATAGCACTCGCGTCTGTTCCCAGCAAGTACAGTGTATTGGACTGAAGAGGAGCTACTGTTCTTGTTAGTTTCCTAAGCAGAGTTGAACTACATATGGTCCGTGTGTGTAGGAAGCACAGTTCTTTTGTTCTGAGCAAGCTCACTGTTCGGACCCCAAGGGAAACACAGTAGAGTAGAAGAGAGCTCTTTTCTCAAAAGCAGAGTGTGTTTCTTGTAAGGCGAGGTAGCATTTGTTTCCCAGTCCTAAATGGAGCTGAATCACATGCAGTTTCTGGTCCTACGAGCAAGAGTTGTTTTCTGGTAAGGAAAGTCACTATTGTACTCCCATTTCCATACACAGTGCAAATAGCACTCGCGACTGTTCCCAGCAATTACAGTGTATTGGACTGAAGCGGAGCTACTGTTCTTGTCAGTTTCCTAAGCAGAGTTGAACTAGATATGGCCCCTGTGTGTAGGAAGCACAGTTCTTTTGTTCTGACCAAGCACACTATTTGGACACCATAGGAAACACAGAAGAGTAGAAGAGTGCTCTTTTCTCAAAATCAGAGAGTCTTTCTTGTAAGGCGAGCTAGTGTTTGTTCGCCAGTCAGAAATGGAGTTGAATCCCATGGAGTTTCTTGTCCTATGAGTAAGAGTTGTTTTCATATAAGAAGAGTCATTATTGTGCTCCTATTGCCATACACAGTGCAAATAGCACTCGTGTCTGTTCCCAGCTAGTACAGTGTATTGGACTGAAGAGGAGCTACCGTTGTTGTCAGTTTCCTAAGCAGAGTTGAACTAGATATGGCCCGTGTGTGTGGGAAGCACAGTTCTTTTGTTCTGAGCAAGCTCACTGTTCGGATCCCATAGGAAACACAGTAGAGTAGAAGACTGCTCTTTTCTCAAAAGCAGAGTGTGTTTCTTGTAAGGCGAGCTAGCGTTTGTTTCCCAGTCCTAAATGGAGTTGAATCACATGCAGTTTTTGGTCCTACGAGCAAGAGTTGTTTTCTGGTAATAAAGTCACTGTTGCGCTCCCATTGCCACACAGTGTAAATAGCACTCGCATCTGTTCCCAGCAAGTACAGTGTATTGGACTGAAGCGGAGCTACTGTTCTTGTCAGTTTCCTAAGCAGAGTTGAACTAGATATGGCCCGTGTGTGTAGGAAGCCCAGTTCTTTTGTTCTGAGCAAGCTCATTATTTGGACCCCATAGGAAACACAGTCGAGTAGAAGAGTGCTCTTTTCTCAAAATCAGAGAGTCTTTCTTGTAAGGCGAGCTAGTGTTTGTTTCCCAGTCAGAAATGGAGTTGAATCCCATGCAGTTTCTGGTCCTACGAGCAAGAGGTGTTTTCTGGTAAGGAAAGTCACTATTGCGCCCCCATTTCCATACACAGTGCAAATAGCACTCGCGTCTGTTCCCAGCAAGTACAGTGTATTGGACTGAAGCGGAGATACTGTTCTTGTCAGTTTCCTAAGCAGAGATGAACTAGATGTGGCCCGCGTTTGTAAGAAGCACAGTTCTTTTGTTCTGAGCCAGCTCACTCTTCAGACCCCCTAGGAAATACAGTAGAGTAGAAGAGTGCTCTTTTCTCCAAAGCAGAGTGTGTTTCTTGTAAGGCAAGCTAGCATTTGTTTCCCAGTCCTAAATGGAGTTGAATCACATGCAGTTTTTTGTCCTCCGACCAAGAGTTGTTTTCTGGTAAGGAAAGTCACTATTGTGCTCCCATTTCCATACACAGTGCAAATAGCACTCGCGACTGTTCCCAGCAATTACAGTGTATTGGACTGAAGCGGAGCTACTGTTCTTGTCAGTTTCCTAAGCAGAGTTGAACTAGATATGGCCCCTGTGTGTAGGAAGCACAGTACTTTTTTTCTGAGCAAGCTCACTATTTGGACCCCATAGGAAACACAGTAGAGTAGAAGAGTACTCTTTTCTCAAAATCAGCGAGTCTTTCTTGTAAGGCGAGCTAGTGTTTGTTTCCCAGTCAGAAATGGAGTTGAATCCCATGCAGTTTCTTGTCCTATGAGTAAGAGTTGTTTTCTGATAAGAAGAGTCACTATTGTGCTCCTATTGCCATACACAGGGCAAATAGCACTCGCGTCTGTTCCCAGCTAGTACACTGTATTGGACTGAAGAGGAACTACCGTTCTTGTCAGTTTCCTAAGCAGAGTTGAACTAGATATGGCCCGTGTGTGTAGGAAGCACAGTTCTTTTGTTCTGAGCAAGCTCACTGTTCGGACCCCATAGGAAACACAGTAGAGTAGAAGACTGCTCTTTTCTCAAAAGCAGAGTGTGATTCTTGTAAGGCGAGCTAGCGTTTGTTTCCAGTCCTAAATGGCGTTGAATCACATCCAGTTTTTGGTCCTACGAGCAAGAGTTGTTTTCTGGTAATAAAGTCACTATTGCGCTCCCATTTCCATACACTGTGCAAATAGCACTCGCGTCTGTTCCCAGCAAGTACAGTGTATTGGACTGAAGAGGAGCTACTGTTCTTCTCAGTTTCCTAAGCAGAGTTGAACTACATATGGTCCTTGTTGTAGGAAGCACAGTTCTTTTGTTCTGAGCAAGCTCACTGTACGGACCCCAAGGGAAACACAGTAGAGTAGAAGAGAGCTCTTTTCTCAAAAGCAGAGTGTGTTTCTTGTAAGGCAAGCTAGCATTTGTTTCCCAGTCCTAAATGGAGCTGAATCACATGCAGTTTCTGGTCCTACGAGCAAGAGTTGTTTTCTGGTAAGGAAAGTCACTATTGTGCTCCCATTTCCATACACAGTGCAAATAGCACTCGCGACTGTTCCCAGCAATTACAGTGTATTGGACTGAAGCGGAGCTACTGTTCTTCTCAGTTTCCTAAGCAGAGTTGAACTAGATATGGCCCCTGTGTGTAGGAAGCACAGTTCTTTTGTTCTCACCAAGCACACTATTTGGACCCCACAGGAAACACAATAGAGTAGAAGAGTGCTCATTTCTCAAAATCAGAGAGTCTTTCTTGTAAGGCGAGCTAGTGTTTGTTTCCCAGTCAGAAATGGAGTTGAATCCCATGCAGTTTCTTGTCCTATGAGTAAGAGTTGTTTTCTGATAAGAAGAGTCATTATTGTGCTCCTATTGCCATACACAGTGCAAATAGCACTCGTGTCTGTTCCCAGCTAGTACAGTGTAATGGACTGAAGAGGAGCTACCGTTCCTGTCAGTTTCCTAAGCAGAGTTGAACTAGATATGGCCCGTGTGTGTAGGAAGCACAGTTCTTTTTTTCTGAGCAAGCTCACTGTTCTGACCCCATAGGAAACACAGTAGAGTAGAAGACTGCTCTTTTCTCAAAAGCAGAGTGTGTTTCTTGTAAGGCGAGCTAGCGTTTGTTTCCCAGTCCTAAATGGAGTTGAATCACATGCAGTTTTTGGTCCTACGAGCAAGAGTTGTTTTATGGTAATAAAGTCACTGTTGCGCTCCCATTGCCATACACAGTGTAAATAGCACTCACATCTGTTCCCAGCAAGTACAGTGTATTGGACTGAAGCGGAGCTACTGTTCTTGTCAGTTTCCTAAGCAGAGTTGAACTAGATATGGCCCGTGTGTGTAGGAAGCCCAGTTCTTTTGTTCTGAGCAAGCTCACTGTTCGGACCCCATAGGATACACAGTCGAGTAGAAGAGTGCTCTTTTCTCAAAAGCAGAGTGTGTTTCTTGTTAGGCGAGCTAGAGTTTGTTTCCCAGTCCTAAATGGAGTTGAATCACATGCAGATTCTTGTCAGACGAGCAAGAGTTGTTTTCTGGTAAGAAGAGTCACTATTGCGCTCCCATTGTCATACACAGGGCAAATAGCACTGGCGTGTTCCCAGCATGTACAGTGTATTGGACTGAACAGGAGCTACTGTTCTTTTCAGTTTCCTAAGCAGAATTGAACTAGATATGGCAGTATTTGTAGGAAGCACAGTTCTTTTGTTCTGAGCAAGCTCCCTCTTCTGGCCCTATAAGAAACACAGTACAGTAGAAGAGTGCTCTTTTCTCAAAAGCAGAGTGTGTTTCTTGTAAGGGGAGCTAGCGTTTGTTTCCCAGTCCTAAATGGAGTTGAATCACATGCAGTTTTTGGTCCTACGAACAAGAGTTGTTTTCTGGTAATAAAGTCACTATTGCGCTCCCATTGCAATACACAGTGCAAATAGCACTCGCATCTGTTCCCAGCAAGTACAGTGTATTGGACTGAAGCGGAGCTACTGTTCTTGTCAGTTTCCTAAGCAGATTTGAACTAGATATGGCCCGTGTGTGTAGGAAGCACAGTTCTTTTGTTCTGAGCAAGCTCACTGTTCGAACTCCATAGGAAACACAGTAGAGTAGAAGAGTAATCTTTTCTCAAAAGCAGAGTGTGTTTCTTGTAAGGCGAGCTAGTGTTTGTTTCCCAGTCAGAAATGGAGTTGAATCCCATGCAGTTTCTGGTCCTACGAGCAAGAGGTGTTTTCTGGTAAGGAAAGTCACTATTGCGCCCCCAATTCCATACACAGTGCAAATAGCACTCGCGTCTGTTCCCAGCAAGTACAGTGTATTGGACTGAAGCGGAGATACTGTTCTTGTCAGTTTCCTAAGCAGAGATGAACTAGATGTGGCCCGCGTGTGTAAGAAGCACAGTTCTTTTGTTCTGAGCAAGCTCACTGTTCAGACGCCCTAGGAAATACGGTAGAGTAGAAGAGTGCTCTTTTCTCCAAAGCAGAGTGTGTTTCTTGTAAGGCAAGCTAGCATTTGTTTCCCAGTCCTAAATGGAGTTGAATCACATGCAGTTTTTTGTCCTCCGACCAAGAGTTGTTTTCTGGTAAGGAAAGTCACTATTGCGCTCCCATTTCCATACACAGTGCAAATAGCACTCGCGACTGTTCCCAGCAATTGCAGTGTATTGGACTGAAGCGGAGGTACTGTTCTTGTCAGTTTCCTAAGCAGAGTTGAACTAGATATGGCCCCTGTGTGTAGGAAGCACAGTTCTTTTGTTCTGAGCAAGCTCACTATTTGGACCCCATAGGAAACACAGTAGAGTAGAAGAGTGCTCTTTTCTCAAAATCAGAGAGTCTTTCTTGTAAGGCGAGCTAGTGTTTGTTTCCCAGTCAGAAATGGAGTTGAATCCCATGCAGTTTCTTGTCCTATGAGTAAGAGTTGTTTTCTGATAAGAAGAGTCATTATTGTGCTCCTATTGCCATACACAGTGCAAATAGCACTCGTGTCTGTTCCCAGCTAGTACAGTGTAATGGACTGAAGAGGAGCTACCGTTCTTGTCAGTTTCCTAAGCAGAGTTGAACTAGATATGGCCCGTGTGTGTAGGAAGCACAGTTCTTTTGTTCTGAGCAAGCTCACTGTTCGGACCCCATAGGAAACACAGTAGAGTAGAAGACTGCTCTTTTCTCAAAAGCAGAGTGTGTTTCTTGTAAGGCGAGCTAGCGTTTGTTTCCCAGTCCTAAATGGAGTTGAATCACATGCAGTTTTTGGTCCTACGAGCAAGAGTTGTTTTCTGGTAATAAAGTCACTGTTGCGCTCCCATTGCCATACACAGTGTAAATAGCACTCGCATCTGTTCCCAGCATGTACAGTGTATTGGACTGAAGCGGAGCTACTGTTCTTGTCAGTTTCCTAAGCAGAGTTGAACTAGATATGGCCCGTGTGTGTAGGAAGCCCAGTTCTTTTGTTCTGAGCAAGCTCACTGTTCGGACCCCATAGGATACACAGTCAAGTAGAAGAGTGCTCTTTTCTCAAAAGCAGAGTGTGTTTCTTGTTAGGCGAGCTAGCGTTTGTTTCCCAGTCCTAAATGGAGTTGAATCACATGCAGATTCTTGTCCGACGAGCAAGAGTTGTTTTCTGGTAAGAAGAGTCACTATTGCGCTCCCATTGTCATACACAGGGCAAATAGCACTGGCGTCTGTTCCCAGCATGTACAGTGTATTGGACTGAACAGGAGCTACTGTTCTTTTCAGTTTCCTAAGCAGAATTGAACTAGATATGGCAGTATTTGTAGGAAGCACAGTTCTTTTGTTCTGAGCAAGCTCACTCTTCTGGCCCTATAAGAAACACAGTACAGTAGAAGAGTGCTCTTTTCTCAAACGCAGAGTGTGTTTCTTGTAAGGGGAGCTAGCGTTTGTTTCCCAGTCCTAAATGGAGTTGAATCACATGCAGTTTTTGGTCCTACGAACAAGAGTTGTTTTCTGGTAATAAAGTCACTATTGCGCTCCCATTGCAATACACAGTGCAAATAGCACTCGCATCTGTTCCCAGCAAGTACAGTGTATTGGACTGAAGCGGAGCTACTGTTCTTGTCAGTTTCCTAAGCAGATTTGAACTAGATATGGCCCGTGTGTGTAGGAAGCACAGTTCTTTTGTTCTGAGCAAGCTCACTGTTCGAACTCCATAGGAAACACAGTAGAGTAGAAGAGTGCTCTTTTCTCAAAAGCAGAGTGTGTTTCTTGTAAGGCGAGCTAGTGTTTGTTTCCCAGTCAGAAATGGAGTTGAATCCCATGCAGTTTCTGGTCCTACGAGTAAGAGGTGTTTTCTGGTAAGGAAAGTCACTATTGCGCCCCCATTTCCATACACAGTGCAAATAGCACTCGCGTCTGTTCCCAGCAAGTACAGTGTATTGGACTGAAGCGGAGATACTGTTCTTGTCAGTTTCCTAAGCAGAGATGAACTAGATGTGGCCCGCGTGTGTAAGAAGCACAGTTCTTTTGTTCTGAGCAAGCTCACTGTTCAGACCCCCTAGGAAATACAGTAGAGTAGAAGAGTGCTCTTTTCTCCAAAGCAGAGTGTGTTTCTTGTAAGGCAAGCTAGCATTTGTTTCCCAGTCCTAAATGGAGTTGAATCACATGCAGTTTTTTGTCCTCCGACCAAGAGTTGTTTTCTGGTAAGGAAAGTCACTATTGCGCTCCCATTTCCATACACAGTGCAAATAGCACTCGCGACTGTTCCCAGCAATTACAGTGTATTGGACTGAAGCGGAGCTACTGTTCTTGTCAGTTTCCTAAGCAGAGTTGAACTAGATATGGCCCCTGTGTATAGGAAGCACAGTTCTTTTGTTCTGAGCAAGCTCACTATTTGGACCCCATAGGAAACACAGTAGAGTAGAGGAGTGCTGTTTTCTCAAAATCAGAGAGTCTTTCTTGTAAGGCGAGCTAGTGTTTGTTTCCCAGTCAGAAATGGAGTTGAATCCCATGCAGTTTCTTGTCCTATGAGTAAGAGTTGTTTTCTGATAAGAAGAGTCACTATTGTGCTCCTATTGCCATACACAGGGCAAATAGCACTCGCGTCTGTTCCCAGCTAGTACACTGTATTGGACTGAAGAGGAGCTACCGTTCTTGTCAGTTTCCTAAGCAGAGTTGAACTAGATATGGCCCGTGTGTGTAGGAAGCACAGTTCTTTTGTTCTGAGCAAGCTCACTGTTCGGACCCCATAGGAAACACAGTAGAGTAGATGACTGCTCTTTACTCAAAAGCAGAGTGTGTTTCTTGTAAGGCGAGCTAGCGTTTGTTTCCAGTCCTAAATGGAGTTGAATCCCATGCAGTTTTTGGTCCTCCGACCAAGAGTTGTTTTCTGGTAAGGAAAGTCACTATTGTGCTCCCATTTCCATACACAGTGCAAATAGCACTCGCTTCTGTTCCCAGCAATTACAGTGTATTGGACTGAAGCGGAGCTACTGTCCTTGTCAGTTTCCTAAGCAGAGTTGAACTAGATATGGCCCCTGTGTGTAGGAAGCACAGTTCTTTTGTTCTGAGCAAGCTCACTATTTGGACCCCATAGGAAACACAGTAGAGTAGAGGAGTGCTCTTTTCTCAAAATCAGAGAGTCTTTCTTGTAAGGCGAGCTAGTGTTTGTTTCCCAGTCAGAAATGGAGTTGAATCCCATGCAGTTTCTTGTCCTATGAGTAAGAGTTGTTTTCTGATAAGAAGAGTCACTATTGTGCTCCTGTTGCCATACACAGGGCAAATAGCACTCGCGTCTGTTCCCAGCTAGTACACTGTATTGGACTGAAGAGGAGCTACCATTCTTGTCAGTTTCCTAAGCAGAGTTGAACTAGATATGGCCCGTGTGTGTAGGAAGCACAGTTCTTTTGTTCTGAGCAAGCTCACTGTTCGGACCCCATAGGAAACACAGTAGAGTAGAAGACTGCTCTTTTCTCAAAAGCAGAGTGTGATTCTTGTAAGGCGAGCTAGCGTTTGTTTCCAGTCCTAAATGGCGTTGAATCACATGCAGATTCTTGTCCGACGAGCAAGAGTTGTTTTCTGGTAAGAAGAGTCACTATTGCGCTCCCATTGCAATACACAGTGCAAATAGCACTCGCATCTGTTCCCAGCAAGTACAGTGTATTGGACTGAAGCGGAGCTACTGTTCTTGTCAGTTTCCTAAGCAGATTTGAACTAGATATGGCCCGTGTGTGTAGGAAGCACAGTTCTTTTGTTCTGAGCAAGCTCACTGTTCGAACTCCATAGGAAACACAGTAGAGTAGAAGAGTGCTCTTTTCTCAAAAGCAGAGTGTGTTTCTTGTAAGGCGAGCTAGTGTTTGTTTCCCAGTCAGAAATGGAGTTGAATCCCATGCAGTTTCTGGTCCTACGAGCAAGAGGTGTTTTCTGGTAAGGAAAGTCACTATTGCGCCCCCATTTCCATACACAGTGCAAATAGCACTCGCGTCTGTTCCCAGCAAGTACAGTGTATTGGACTGAAGCGGAGATACTGTTCTTGTCAGTTTCCTAAGCAGAGATGAACTAGATGTGGCCCGCGTGTGTAAGAAGCACAGTTCTTTTGTTCTGAGCAAGCTCACTGTTCAGACCCCCTAGGAAATACAGTAGAGTAGAAGAGTGCTCTTTTCTCCAAAGCAGAGTGTGTTTCTTGTAAGGCAAGCTAGCATTTGTTTCCCAGTCCTAAATGGAGTTGAATCACATGCAGTTTTTTGTCCTCCGACCAAGAGTTGTTTTCTGGTAAGGAAAGTCACTATTGTGCTCCCATTTCCATACACAGTGCAAATAGCACTCGCGACTGTTCCCAGCAATTACAGTGTATTGGACTGAAGCGGAGCTACTGTTCTTGTCAGTTTCCTAAGCAGAGTTGAACTAGATATGGCCCCTGTGTGTAGGAAGCACAGTTCTTTTGTTCTCACCAAGCTCACTATTTGGACCCCATAGGAAACACAGTAGAGTAGAAGAGTGCTCTTTTCTCAAAATCAGAGAGTCTTTCTTGTAAGGCGAGCTAGTGTTTGTTTCCCAGTCAGAAATGGAGTTGAATCCCATGCAGTTTCTTGTCCTATGAGTAAGAGTTGTTTTCTGATAAGAAGAGTCACTATTGTGCTCCTATTGCCATACACAGGGCAAATAGCACTCGCGTCTGTTCCCAGATAGTACACTTTATTGGACTGAAGAGGAGCTACCGTTCTTGTCAGTTTCCTAAGCAGAGTTGAACTAGATATAGCCCGTGTGTGTAGGAAGCACAGTTCTTTTGTTCTGAGCAAGCTCACTGTTCAGACCCCATAGGAAACACAGTAGAGTAGATGACTGCTCTTTACTCAAAAGCAGAGTGTGTTTCTTTTAAGGCGAGCTAGCGTTTGTTTCCAGTCCTAAATGGAGTTGAATCACATGCAGTTTTTGGTCCTCCGACCAAGAGTTGTTTTCTGGTAAGGAAAGTCACTATTGCGCTCCCATTTCCATACACAGTGCAAATAGCACTCGCGTCTGTTCCCAGCAAGTACAGTGTATTGGACTGAAGAGGAGCTACTGTTCTTCTCAGTTTCCTAAGCAGAGTTGAACTACATATGGTCCTTGTTGTAGGAAGCACAGTTCTTTTGTTCTGAGCAAGCTCACTGTTCGGACCCCAAGGGAAACACAGTAGAGTAGAAGAGAGCTCTTTTCTCAAAAGCAGAGTGTGTTTCTTGTAAGGCAAGCTAGCATTTGTTTCCCAGTCCTAAATGGAGCTGAATCACATGCAGTTTCTGGTCCTATGAGCAAGAGTTGTTTTCTGGTAAGGAAAGTCACTATTGTGCTTCCATTTCCATACACAGTGCAAATAGCACTCGCGACTGTTCCCAGCAATTACAGTGTATTGGACTGAAGCGGAGCTACTGTTCTTCTCAGTTTCCTAAGCAGAGTTGAACTAGATATGGCCCCTGTGTGTAGGAAGCACAGTTCTTTTGTTCTCACCAAGCACACTATTTGGACCCCACAGGAAACACAATAGAGTAGAAGAGTGCTCATTTCTCAAAATCAGAGAGTCTTTCTTGTAAGGCGAGCTAGTGTTTGTTTCCCAGTCAGAAATGGAGTTGAATCCCATGCAGTTTCTTGTCCTATGAGTAAGAGTTGTTTTCTGATAAGAAGAGTCATTATTGTGCTCCTATTGCCATACACAGTGCAAATAGCACTCGTGTCTGTTCCCAGCTAGTACAGTGTAATGGACTGAAGAGGAGCTACCGTTCTTGTCAGTTTCCTAAGCAGAGTTGAACTAGATATGGCCCGTGTGTGTAGGAAGCACAGTTCTTTTTTTCTGAGCAAGCTCACTGTTCTGACCCCATAGGAAACACAGTAGAGTAGAAGACTGCTCTTTTCTCAAAAGCAGAGTGTGTTTCTTGTAAGGCGAGCTAGCGTTTGTTTCCCAGTCCTAAATGGAGTTGAATCACATGCAGTTTTTGGTCCTACGAGCAAGAGTTGTTTTATGGTAATAAAGTCACTGTTGCGCTCCCATTGCCATACACAGTGTAAATAGCACTCACATCTGTTCCCAGCAAGTACAGTGTATTGGACTGAAGCGGAGCTACTGTTCTTGTCAGTTTCCTAAGCAGAGTTGAACTAGATATGGCCCGTGTGTGTAGGAAGCCCAGTTCTTTTGTTCTGAGCAAGCTCACTGTTCGGACCCCATAGGATACACAGTCGAGTAGAAGAGTGCTCTTTTCTCAAAAGCAGAGTGTGTTTCTTGTTAGGCGAGCTAGAGTTTGTTTCCCAGTCCTAAATGGAGTTGAATCACATGCAGATTCTTGTCAGACGAGCAAGAGTTGTTTTCTGGTAAGAAGAGTCACTATTGCGCTCCCATTGTCATACACAGGGCAAATAGCACTGGCGTGTTCCCAGCATGTACAGTGTATTGGACTGAACAGGAGCTACTGTTCTTTTCAGTTTCCTAAGCAGAATTGAACTAGATATGGCAGTATTTGTAGGAAGCACAGTTCTTTTGTTCTGAGCAAGCTCCCTCTTCTGGCCCTATAAGAAACACAGTACAGTAGAAGAGTGCTCTTTTCTCAAAAGCAGAGTGTGTTTCTTGTAAGGGGAGCTAGCGTTTGTTTCCCAGTCCTAAATGGAGTTGAATCACATGCAGTTTTTGGTCCTACGAACAAGAGTTGTTTTCTGGTAATAAAGTCACTATTGCGCTCCCATTGCAATACACAGTGCAAATAGCACTCGCATCTGTTCCCAGCAAGTACAGTGTATTGGACTGAAGCGGAGCTACTGTTCTTGTCAGTTTCCTAAGCAGATTTGAACTAGATATGGCCCGTGTGTGTAGGAAGCACAGTTCTTTTGTTCTGAGCAAGCTCACTGTTTGAACTCCATAGGAAACACAGTAGAGTAGAAGAGTGCTCTTTTCTCAAAAGCAGAGTGTGTTTCTTGTAAGGCGAGCTAGTGTTTGTTTCCCAGTCAGAAATGGAGTTGAATCCCATGCAGTTTCTGGTCCTACGAGTAAGAGGTGTTTTCTGGTAAGGAAAGTCACTATTGCGCCCCCATTTCCATACACAGTGCAAATAGCACTCGCGTCTGTTCCCAGCAAGTACAGTGTATTGGACTGAAGCGGAGATACTGTTCTTGTCAGTTTCCTAAGCAGAGATGAACTAGATGTGGCCCGCGTGTGTAAGAAGCACAGTTCTTTTGTTCTGAGCAAGCTCACTGTTCAGACCCCCTAGGAAATACAGTAGAGTAGAAGAGTGCTCTTTTCTCCAAAGCAGAGTGTGTTTCTTGTAAGGCAAGCTAGCATTTGTTTCCCAGTCCTAAATGGAGTTGAATCACATGCAGTTTTTTGTCCTCCGACCAAGAGTTGTTTTCTGGTAAGGAAAGTCACTATTGCGCTCCCATTTCCATACACAGTGCAAATAGCACTCGCGACTGTTCCCAGCAATTACAGTGTATTGGACTGAAGCGGAGCTACTGTTCTTGTCAGTTTCCTAAGCAGAGTTGAACTAGATATGGCCCCTGTGTATAGGAAGCACAGTTCTTTTGTTCTGAGCAAGCTCACTATTTGGACCCCATAGGAAACACAGTAGAGTAGAGGAGTGCTGTTTTCTCAAAATCAGAGAGTCTTTCTTGTAAGGCGAGCTAGTGTTTGTTTCCCAGTCAGAAATGGAGTTGAATCCCATGCAGTTTCTTGTCCTATGAGTAAGAGTTGTTTTCTGATAAGAAGAGTCACTATTGTGCTCCTATTGCCATACACAGGGCAAATAGCACTCGCGTCTGTTCCCAGCTAGTACACTGTATTGGACTGAAGAGGAGCTACCGTTCCTGTCAGTTTCCTAAGCAGAGTTGAACTAGATATGGCCCGTGTGTGTAGGAAGCACAGTTCTTTTGTTCTGAGCAAGCTCACTGTTCGGACCCCATAGGAAACACAGTAGAGTAGATGACTGCTCTTTACTCAAAAGCAGAGTGTGTTTCTTGTAAGGCGAGCTAGCGTTTGTTTCCAGTCCTAAATGGAGTTGAATCACATGCAGTTTTTGGTCCTCCGACCAAGAGTTGTTTTCTGGTAAGGAAAGTCACTATTGTGCTCCCATTTCCATACACAGTGCAAATAGCACTCGCTTCTGTTCCCAGCAATTACAGTGTATTGGACTGAAGCGGAGCTACTGTCCTTGTCAGTTTCCTAAGCAGAGTTGAACTAGATATGGCCCCTGTGTGTAGGAAGCACAGTTCTTTTGTTCTGAGCAAGCTCACTATTTGGACCCCATAGGAAACACAGTAGAGTAGAGGAGTGCTCTTTTCTCAAAATCAGAGAGTCTTTCTTGTAAGGCGAGCTAGTGTTTGTTTCCCAGTCAGAAATGGAGTTGAATCCCATGCAGTTTCTTGTCCTATGAGTAAGAGTTGTTTTCTGATAAGAAGAGTCACTATTGTGCTCCTGTTGCCATACACAGGGCAAATAGCACTCGCGTCTGTTCCCAGCTAGTACACTGTATTGGACTGAAGAGGAGCTACCATTCTTGTCAGTTTCCTAAGCAGAGTTGAACTAGATATGGCCCGTGTGTGTAGGAAGCACAGTTCTTTTGTTCTGAGCAAGCTCACTGTTCGGACCCCATAGGAAACACAGTAGAGTAGAAGACTGCTCTTTTCTCAAAAGCAGAGTGTGATTCTTGTAAGGCGAGCTAGCGTTTGTTTCCAGTCCTAAATGGCGTTGAATCACATGCACATTCTTGTCCGACGAGCAAGAGTTGTTTTCTGGTAAGAAGAGTCACTATTGCGCTCCCATTGCAATACACAGTGCAAATAGCACTCGCATCTGTTCCCAGCAAGTACAGTGTATTGGACTGAAGCGGAGCTACTGTTCTTGTCAGTTTCCTAAGCAGATTTGAACTAGATATGGCCCGTGTGTGTAGGAAGCACAGTTCTTTTGTTCTGAGCAAGCTCACTGTTCGAACTCCATAGGAAACACAGTAGAGTAGAAGAGTGCTCTTTTCTCAAAAGCAGAGTGTGTTTCTTGTAAGGCGAGCTAGTGTTTGTTTCCCAGTCAGAAATGGAGTTGAATCCCATGCAGTTTCTGGTCCTACGAGCAAGAGGTGTTTTCTGGTAAGGAAAGTCACTATTGCGCCCCCATTTCCATACACAGTGCAAATAGCACTCGCGTCTGTTCCCAGCAAGTACAGTGTATTGGACTGAAGCGGAGATACTGTTCTTGTCAGTTTCCTAAGCAGAGATGAACTAGATGTGGCCCGCGTGTGTAAGAAGCACAGTTCTTTTGTTCTGAGCAAGCTCACTGTTCAGACCCCCTAGGAAATACAGTAGAGTAGAAGAGTGCTCTTTTCTCCAAAGCAGAGTGTGTTTCTTGTAAGGCAAGCTAGCATTTGTTTCCCAGTCCTAAATGGAGTTGAATCACATGCAGTTTTTTGTCCTCCGACCAAGAGTTGTTTTCTGGTAAGGAAAGTCACTATTGCGCTCCCATTTCCATACACAGTGCAAATAGCACTCGCGACTGTTCCCAGCAATTACAGTGTATTGGACTGAAGCGGAGCTACTGTTCTTGTCAGTTTCCTAAGCAGAGTTGAACTAGATATGGCCCCTGTGTGTAGGAAGCACAGTTCTTTTGTTCTCACCAAGCTCACTATTTGGACCCCATAGGAAACACAGTAGAGTAGAAGAGTGCTCTTTTCTCAAAATCAGAGAGTCTTTCTTGTAAGGCGAGCTAGTGTTTGTTTCCCAGTCAGAAATGGAGTTGAATCCCATGCAGTTTCTTGTCCTATGAGTAAGAGTTGTTTTCTGATAAGAAGAGTCACTATTGTGCTCCTATTGCCATACACAGGGCAAATAGCACTCGCGTCTGTTCCCAGCTAGTACACTGTATTGGACTGAAGAGGAGCTACCGTTCTTGTCAGTTTCCTAAGCAGAGTTGAACTAGATATAGCCCGTGTGTGTAGGAAGCACAGTTCTTTTGTTCTGAGCAAGCTCACTGTTCGGACCCCATAGGAAACACAGTAGAGTAGATGACTGCTCTTTACTCAAAAGCAGAGTGTGTTTCTTTTAAGGCGAGCTAGCGTTTGTTTCCAGTCCTAAATGGAGTTGAATCACATGCAGTTTTTGGTCCTCCGACCAAGAGTTGTTTTCTGGTAAGGAAAGTCACTATTGCGCTCCCATTTCCATACACAGTGCAAATAGCACTCGTGTCTGTTCCCAGCAAGTACAGTGTATTGGACTGAAGAGGAGCTACTGTTCTTCTCAGTTTCCTAAGCAGAGTTGAACTACATATGGTCCTTGTTGTAGGAAGCACAGTTCTTTTGTTCTGAGCAAGCTCACTGTTCGGACCCCAAGGGAAACACAGTAGAGTAGAAGAGAGCTCTTTTCTCAAAAGCAGAGTGTGTTTCTTGTAAGGCAAGCTAGCATTTGTTTCCCAGTCCTAAATGGAGCTGAATCACATGCAGTTTCTGGTCCTATGAGCAAGAGTTGTTTTCTGGTAAGGAAAGTCACTATTGTGCTTCCATTTCCATACACAGTGCAAATAGCACTCGCGACTGTTCCCAGCAATTACAGTGTATTGGACTGAAGCGGAGCTACTGTTCTTCTCAGTTTCCTAAGCAGAGTTGAACTAGATATGGCCCCTGTGTGTAGGAAGCACAGTTCTTTTGTTCTCACCAAGCACACTATTTGGACCCCACAGGAAACACAATAGAGTAGAAGAGTGCTCATTTCTCAAAATCAGAGAGTCTTTCTTGTAAGGCGAGCTAGTGTTTGTTTCCCAGTCAGAAATGGAGTTGAATCCCATGCAGTTTCTTGTCCTATGAGTAAGAGTTGTTTTCTGATAAGAAGAGTCATTATTGTGCTCCTATTGCCATACACAGTGCAAATAGCACTCGTGTCTGTTCCCAGCTAGTACAGTGTAATGGACTGAAGAGGAGCTACCGTTCTTGTCAGTTTCCTAAGCAGAGTTGAACTAGATATGGCCCGTGTGTGTAGGAAGCACAGTTCTTTTTTTCTGAGCAAGCTCACTGTTCTGACCCCATAGGAAACACAGTAGAGTAGAAGACTGCTCTTTTCTCAAAAGCAGAGTGTGTTTCTTGTAAGGCGAGCTAGCGTTTGTTTCCCAGTCCTAAATGGAGTTGAATCACATGCAGTTTTTGGTCCTACGAGCAAGAGTTGTTTTATGGTAATAAAGTCACTGTTGCGCTCCCATTGCCATACACAGTGTAAATAGCACTCACATCTGTTCCCAGCAAGTACAGTGTATTGGACTGAAGCGGAGCTACTGTTCTTGTCAGTTTCCTAAGCAGAGTTGAACTAGATATGGCCCGTGTGTGTAGGAAGCCCAGTTCTTTTGTTCTGAGCAAGCTCACTGTTCGGACCCCATAGGATACACAGTCGAGTAGAAGAGTGCTCTTTTCTCAAAAGCAGAGTGTGTTTCTTGTTAGGCGAGCTAGAGTTTGTTTCCCAGTCCTAAATGGAGTTGAATCACATGCAGATTCTTGTCAGACGAGCAAGAGTTGTTTTCTGGTAAGAAGAGTCACTATTGCGCTCCCATTGTCATACACAGGGCAAATAGCACTGGCGTGTTCCCAGCATGTACAGTGTATTGGACTGAACAGGAGCTACTGTTCTTTTCAGTTTCCTAAGCAGAATTGAACTAGATATGGCAGTATTTGTAGGAAGCACAGTTCTTTTGTTCTGAGCAAGCTCCCTCTTCTGGCCCTATAAGAAACACAGTACAGTAGAAGAGTGCTCTTTTCTCAAAAGCAGAGTGTGTTTCTTGTAAGGGGAGCTAGCGTTTGTTTCCCAGTCCTAAATGGAGTTGAATCACATGCAGTTTTTGGTCCTACGAACAAGAGTTGTTTTCTGGTAATAAAGTCACTATTGCGCTCCCATTGCAATACACAGTGCAAATAGCACTCGCATCTGTTCCCAGCAAGTACAGTGTATTGGACTGAAGCGGAGCTACTGTTCTTGTCAGTTTCCTAAGCAGATTTGAACTAGATATGGCCCGTGTGTGTAGGAAGCACAGTTCTTTTGTTCTGAGCAAGCTCACTGTTCGAACTCCATAGGAAACACAGTAGAGTAGAAGAGTAATCTTTTCTCAAAAGCAGAGTGTGTTTCTTGTAAGGCGAGCTAGTGTTTGCTTCCCAGTCAGAAATGGAGTTGAATCCCATGCAGTTTCTGGTCCTACGAGCAAGAGGTGTTTTCTGGTAAGGAAAGTCACTATTGCGCCCCCAATTCCATACACAGTGCAAATAGCACTCGCGTCTGTTCCCAGCAAGTACAGTGTATTGGACTGAAGCGGAGATACTGTTCTTGTCAGTTTCCTAAGCAGAGATGAACTAGATGTGGCCCGCGTGTGTAAGAAGCACAGTTCTTTTGTTCTGAGCAAGCTCACTGTTCAGACGCCCAAGGAAATACGGTAGAGTAGAAGAGTGCTCTTTTCTCCAAAGCAGAGTGTGTTTCTTGTAAGGCAAGCTAGCATTTGTTTCCCAGTCCTAAATGGAGTTGAATCACATGCAGTTTTTTGTCCTCCGACCAAGAGTTGTTTTCTGGTAAGGAAAGTCACTATTGCGCTCCCATTTCCATACACAGTGCAAATAGCACTCGCGACTGTTCCCAGCAATTGCAGTTTATTGGACTTTAGCGGAGGTACTGTTCTTGTCAGTTTCCTAAGCAGAGTTGAACTAGATATGGCCCCTGTGTGTAGGAAGCACAGTTCTTTTGTTCTGAGCAAGCTCACTATTTGGACCCCATAGGAAACACAGTAGAGTAGAAGAGTGCTCTTTTCTCAAAATCAGAGAGTCTTTCTTGTAAGGCGAGCTAGTGTTTGTTTCCCAGTCAGAAATGGAGTTGAATCCCATGCAGTTTCTTGTCCTATGAGTAAGAGTTGTTTTCTGATAAGAAGAGTCATTATTGTGCTCCTATTGCCATACACAGTGCAAATAGCACTCGTGTCTGTTCCCAGCTAGTACAGTGTAATGGACTGAAGAGGAGCTACCGTTCTTGTCAGTTTCCTAAGCAGAGTTGAACTAGATATGGCCCGTGTGTGTAGGAAGCACAGTTCTTTTGTTCTGAGCAAGCTCACTGTTCGGACCCCATAGGAAACACAGTAGAGTAGAAGACTGCTCTTTTCTCAAAAGCAGAGTGTGTTTCTTGTAAGGCGAGCTAGCGTTTGTTTCCCAGTCCTAAATGGAGTTGAATCACATGCAGTTTTTGGTCCTACGAGCAAGAGTTGTTTTCTGGTAATAAAGTCACTGTTGCGCTCCCATTGCCATACACAGTGTAAATAGCACTCGCATCTGTTCCCAGCATGTACAGTGTATTGGACTGAAGCGGAGCTACTGTTCTTGTCAGTTTCCTAAGCAGAGTTGAACTAGATATGGCCCGTGTGTGTAGGAAGCCCAGTTCTTTTGTTCTGAGCAAGCTCACTGTTCGAACCCCATAGGATACACAGTCAAGTAGAAGAGTGCTCTTTTCTCAAAAGCAGAGTGTGTTTCTTGTTAGGCGAGCTAGCGTTTGTTTCCCAGTCCTAAATGGAGTTGAATCACATGCAGATTCTTGTCCGACGAGCAAGAGTTGTTTTCTGGTAAGAAGAGTCACTATTGCGCTCCCATTGTCATACACAGGGCAAATAGCACTGGCGTCTGTTCCCAGCATGTACAGTGTATTGGACTGAACAGGAGCTACTGTTCTTTTCAGTTTCCTAAGCAGAATTGAACTAGATATGGCAGTATTTGTAGGAAGCACAGTTCTTTTGTTCTGAGCAAGCTCACTCTTCTGGCCCTATAAGAAACACAGTACAGTAGAAGAGTGCTCTTTTCTCAAAAGCAGAGTGTGTTTCTTGTAAGGGGAGCTAGCGTTTGTTTCCCAGTCCTAAATGGAGTTGAATCACATGCAGTTTTTGGTCCTACGAACAAGAGTTGTTTTCTGGTAATAAAGTCACTATTGCGCTCCCATTGCAATACACAGTGCAAATAGCACTCGCATCTGTTCCCAGCAAGTACAGTGTATTGGACTGAAGCGGAGCTACTGTTCTTGTCAGTTTCCTAAGCAGATTTGAACTAGATATGGCCCGTGTGTGTAGGAAGCACAGTTCTTTTGTTCTGAGCAAGCTCACTGTTCGAACTCCATAGGAAACACAGTAGAGTAGAAGAGTGCTCTTTTCTCAAAAGCAGAGTGTGTTTCTTGTAAGGCGAGCTAGTGTTTGTTTCCCAGTCAGAAATGGAGTTGAATCCCATGCAGTTTCTGGTCCTACGAGTAAGAGGTGTTTTCTGGTAAGGAAAGTCACTATTGCGCCCCCATTTCCATACACAGTGCAAATAGCACTCGCGTCTGTTCCCAGCAAGTACAGTGTATTGGACTGAAGCGGAGATACTGTTCTTGTCAGTTTCCTAAGCAGAGATGAACTAGATGTGGCCCGCGTGTGTAAGAAGCACAGTTCTTTTGTTCTGAGCAAGCTCACTGTTCAGACCCCCTAGGAAATACAATAGAGTAGAAGAGTGCTCTTTTCTCCAAAGCAGAGTGTGTTTCTTGTAAGGCAAGCTAGCATTTGTTTCCCAGTCCTAAATGGAGTTGAATCACATGCAGTTTTTTGTCCTCCGACCAAGAGTTGTTTTCTGGTAAGGAAAGTCACTATTGCGCTCCCATTTCCATACACAGTGCAAATAGCACTCGCGACTGTTCCCAGCAATTACAGTGTATTGGACTGAAGCGGAGCTACTGTTCTTGTCAGTTTCCTAAGCAGAGTTGAACTAGATATGGCCCCTGTGTGTAGGAAGCACAGTTCTTTTGTTCTGAGCAAGCTCACTATTTGGACCCCATAGGAAACACAGTAGAGTAGAAGAGTGCTCTTTTCTCAAAATCAGAGAGTCTTTCTTGTAAGGCGAGCTAGTGTTTGTTTCCCAGTCAGAAATGGAGTTGAATCCCATGCAGTTTCTAGTCCTATGAGTAAGAGTTGTTTTCTGATAAGAAGAGTCACTATTGTGCTCCTATTGCCATACACAGGGCAAATAGCACTCCCGTCTGTTCCCAGCTAGTACACTGTATTGGACTGAAGAGGAGCTACCGTTCTTGTCAGTTTCCTAAGCAGAGTTGAACTAGATATGGCCCGTGTGTGTAGGAAGCACAGTTCTTTTGTTCTGAGCAAGCTCACTGTTCGGACCCCATAGGAAACACAGTAGAGTAGATGACTGCTCTTTACTCAAAAGCAGAGTGTGTTTCTTTTAAGGCGAGCTAGCGTTTGTTTCCAGTCCAAAATGGAGTTGAATCACATGCAGTTTTTTGTCCTCCGACCAAGAGTTGTTTTCTGGTAAGGAAAGTCACTATTGCGCTCCCATTTCCATACACAGTGCAAATAGCACTCGCGTCTGTTCCCAGCAATTACAGTGTATTGGACTGAAGCGGAGCTACTGTCCTTGTCAGTTTCCTAAGCAGAGTTGAACTAGATATGGCCCCTGTGTGTAGGAAGCACAGTTCTTTTGTTCTGAGCAAGCTCACTATTTGGACCCCATAGGAAACACAGTAGAGTAGAGGAGTGCTCTTTTCTCAAAATCAGAGAGTCTTTCTTGTAAGGCGAGCTAGTGTTTGTTTCCCAGTCAGAAATGGAGTTGAATCCCATGCAGTTTCTTGTCCTATGAGTAAGAGTTGTTTTCTGATAAGAAGAGTCACTATTGTGCTCCTATTGCCATACACAGGGCAAATAGCACTCGCGTCTGTTCCCAGCTAGTACACTGTATTGGACTGAAGAGGAGCTACCATTCTTGTCAGTTTCCTAAGCAGAGTTGAACTAGATATGGCCCGTGTGTGTAGGAAGCACAGTTCTTTTGTTCTGAGCAAGCTCACTCTTCGGACCCCATAGAAAACACAGTAGAGTAGAAGACTGCTCTTTTCTCAAAAGCAGAGTGTGATTCTTGTAAGGCGAGCTAGCGTTTGTTTCCAGTCCTAAATGGAGTTGAATCACATCCAGTTTTTGGTCCTACGAGCAAGAGTTGTTTTCTGGTAATAAAGTCACTATTGTGCTCCCATTTCCATACACAGTTCAAATAGCACTCGCGTCTGTTCCCAGCAAGTACAGTGTATTGGACTGAAGAGGAGCTACTGTTCTTGTCAGTTTCCTAAGCAGAGTTGAACTACATATGGTCCGTGTGTAGGAAGCACAGTTCTTTTGTTCTGAGCAAGCTCACTGTTCGGACCCCAAGGGAAACACAGTAGAGTAGAAGAGAGCTCTTTTCTCAAAAGCAGAGTGTGTTTCTTGTAAGGCGAGGTAGCATTTGTTTCCCAGTCCTAAATGGAGCTGAATCACATGCAGTTTCTGGTCCTACGAGCAAGAGTTGTTTTCTGGTAAGGAAAGTCACTATTGTGCTCCCATTTCCATACACAGTGCAAATAGCACTCGCGACTGTTCCCAGCAATTACAGTGTATTGGACTGAAGCGAAGCTACTGTTCTTGTCAGTTTCCTAAGCAGAGTTGAACTAGATATGGCCCCTGTGTGTAGGAAGCACAGTTCTTTTGTTCTGACCAAGCACACTATTTGGACACCATAGGAAACACAGAAGAGTAGAAGAGTGCTCTTTTCTCAAAATCAGAGAGTCTTTCTTGTAAGGCGAGCTAGTGTTTGTTTCCCAGTCAGAAATGGAGTTGAATCCCATGGAGTTTCTTGTCCTATGAGTAAGAGTTGTTTTCATATAAGAAGAGTCATTATTGTGCTCCTATTGCCATACACAGTGCAAATAGCACTCGTGTCTGTTCCCAGCTAGTACAGTGTATTGGACTGAAGAGGAGCTACCGTTGTTGTCAGTTTCCTAAGAAGAGTTGAACTAGATATGGCCCGTGTGTGTAGGAAGCACAGTTCTTTTGTTCTGAGCAAGCTCACTGTTTGGATCCCATAGGAAACACAGTAGAGTAGAAGACTGCTCTTTTCTCAAAAGCAGAGTGTGTTTCTTGTAAGGCGAGCTAGCGTTTGTTTCCCAGTCCTAAATGGAGTTGAATCACATGCAGTTTTTGGTCCTACTAGCAAGAGTTGTTTTCTGGTAATAAAGTCACTGTTGCGCTCCCATTGCCACACAGTGTAAATAGCACTCGCATCTGTTCCCAGCAAGTACAGTGTATTGGACTGAAGCGGAGCTACTGTTCTTGTCAGTTTCCTAAGCAGAGTTGAACTAGATATAGCCCGTGTGTGTAGGAAGCACAGTTCTTTTGTTCTGAGCAAGCTCACTGTTCGGACCCCATAGGAAACACAGTAGAGTAGATGACTGCTCTTTACTCAAAAGCAGAGTGTGTTTCTTTTAAGGCGAGCTAGCGTTTGTTTCCAGTCCTAAATGGAGTTGAATCACATGCAGTTTTTGGTCCTCCGACCAAGAGTTGTTTTCTGGTAAGGAAAGTCACTATTGCGCTCCCATTTCCATACACAGTGCAAATAGCACTCGCGTCTGTTCCCAGCAAGTACAGTGTATTGGACTGAAGAGGAGCTACTGTTCTTCTCAGTTTCCTAAGCAGAGTTGAACTACATATGGTCCTTGTTGTAGGAAGCACAGTTCTTTTGTTCTGAGCAAGCTCACTGTTCGGACCCCAAGGGAAACACAGTAGAGTAGAAGAGAGCTCTTTTCTCAAAAGCAGAGTGTGTTTCTTGTAAGGCAAGCTAGCATTTGTTTCCCAGTCCTAAATGGAGCTGAATCACATGCAGTTTCTGGTCCTATGAGCAAGAGTTGTTTTCTGGTAAGGAAAGTCACTATTGTGCTTCCATTTCCATACACAGTGCAAATAGCACTCGCGACTGTTCCCAGCAATTACAGTGTATTGGACTGAAGCGGAGCTACTGTTCTTCTCAGTTTCCTAAGCAGAGTTGAACTAGATATGGCCCCTGTGTGTAGGAAGCACAGTTCTTTTGTTCTCACCAAGCACACTATTTGGACCCCACAGGAAACACAATAGAGTAGAAGAGTGCTCATTTCTCAAAATCAGAGAGTCTTTCTTGTAAGGCGAGCTAGTGTTTGTTTCCCAGTCAGAAATGGAGTTGAATCCCATGCAGTTTCTTGTCCTATGAGTAAGAGTTGTTTTCTGATAAGAAGAGTCATTATTGTGCTCCTATTGCCATACACAGTGCAAATAGCACTCGTGTCTGTTCCCAGCTAGTACAGTGTAATGGACTGAAGAGGAGCTACCGTTCTTGTCAGTTTCCTAAGCAGAGTTGAACTAGATATGGCCCGTGTGTGTAGGAAGCACAGTTCTTTTTTTCTGAGCAAGCTCACTGTTCTGACCCCATAGGAAACACAGTAGAGTAGAAGACTGCTCTTTTCTCAAAAGCAGAGTGTGTTTCTTGTAAGGCGAGCTAGCGTTTGTTTCCCAGTCCTAAATGGAGTTGAATCACATGCAGTTTTTGGTCCTACGAGCAAGAGTTGTTTTATGGTAATAAAGTCACTGTTGCGCTCCCATTGCCATACACAGTGTAAATAGCACTCACATCTGTTCCCAGCAAGTACAGTGTATTGGACTGAAGCGGAGCTACTGTTCTTGTCAGTTTCCTAAGCAGAGTTGAACTAGATATGGCCCGTGTGTGTAGGAAGCCCAGTTCTTTTGTTCTGAGCAAGCTCACTGTTCGGACCCCATAGGATACACAGTCGAGTAGAAGAGTGCTCTTTTCTCAAAAGCAGAGTGTGTTTCTTGTTAGGCGAGCTAGAGTTTGTTTCCCAGTCCTAAATGGAGTTGAATCACATGCAGATTCTTGTCAGACGAGCAAGAGTTGTTTTCTGGTAAGAAGAGTCACTATTGCGCTCCCATTGTCATACACAGGGCAAATAGCACTGGCGTGTTCCCAGCATGTACAGTGTATTGGACTGAACAGGAGCTACTGTTCTTTTCAGTTTCCTAAGCAGAATTGAACTAGATATGGCAGTATTTGTAGGAAGCACAGTTCTTTTGTTCTGAGCAAGCTCCCTCTTCTGGCCCTATAAGAAACACAGTACAGTAGAAGAGTGCTCTTTTCTCAAAAGCAGAGTGTGTTTCTTGTAAGGGGAGCTAGCGTTTGTTTCCCAGTCCTAAATGGAGTTGAATCACATGCAGTTTTTGGTCCTACGAACAAGAGTTGTTTTCTGGTAATAAAGTCACTATTGCGCTCCCATTGCAATACACAGTGCAAATAGCACTCGCATCTGTTCCCAGCAAGTACAGTGTATTGGACTGAAGCGGAGCTACTGTTCTTGTCAGTTTCCTAAGCAGATTTGAACTAGATATGGCCCGTGTGTGTAGGAAGCACAGTTCTTTTGTTCTGAGCAAGCTCACTGTTCGAACTCCATAGGAAACACAGTAGAGTAGAAGAGTAATCTTTTCTCAAAAGCAGAGTGTGTTTCTTGTAAGGCGAGCTAGTGTTTGCTTCCCAGTCAGAAATGGAGTTGAATCCCATGCAGTTTCTGGTCCTACGAGCAAGAGGTGTTTTCTGGTAAGGAAAGTCACTATTGCGCCCCCAATTCCATACACAGTGCAAATAGCACTCGCGTCTGTTCCCAGCAAGTACAGTGTATTGGACTGAAGCGGAGATACTGTTCTTGTCAGTTTCCTAAGCAGAGATGAACTAGATGTGGCCCGCGTGTGTAAGAAGCACAGTTCTTTTGTTCTGAGCAAGCTCACTGTTCAGACTCCCAAGGAAATACGGTAGAGTAGAAGAGTGCTCTTTACTCCAAAGCAGAGTGTGTTTCTTGTAAGGCAAGCTAGCATTTGTTTCCCAGTCCTAAATGGAGTTGAATCACATGCAGTTTTTTGTCCTCCGACCAAGAGTTGTTTTCTGGTAAGGAAAGTCACTATTGCGCTCCCATTTCCATACACAGTGCAAATAGCACTCGCGACTGTTCCCAGCAATTGCAGTTTATTGGACTTTAGCGGAGGTACTGTTCTTGTCAGTTTCCTAAGCAGAGTTGAACTAGATATGGCCCCTGTGTGTAGGAAGCACAGTTCTTTTGTTCTGAGCAAGCTCACTATTTGGACCCCATAGGAAACACAGTAGAGTAGAAGAGTGCTCTTTTCTCAAAATCAGAGAGTCTTTCTTGTAAGGCGAGCTAGTGTTTGTTTCCCAGTCAGAAATGGAGTTGAATCCCATGCAGTTTCTTGTCCTATGAGTAAGAGTTGTTTTCTGATAAGAAGAGTCATTATTGTGCTCCTATTGCCATACACAGTGCAAATAGCACTCGTGTCTGTTCCCAGCTAGTACAGTGTAATGGACTGAAGAGGAGCTACCGTTCTTGTCAGTTTCCTAAGCAGAGTTGAACTAGATATGGCCCGTGTGTGTAGGAAGCACAGTTCTTTTGTTCTGAGCAAGCTCACTATTCGGACCCCATAGGAAACACAGTAGAGTAGAAGACTGCTCTTTTCTCAAAAGCAGAGTGTGTTTCTTGTAAGGCGAGCTAGCGTTTGTTTCCCAGTCCTAAATGGAGTTGAATCACATGCAGTTTTTGGTCCTACGAGCAAGAGTTGTTTTCTGGTAATAAAGTCACTGTTGCGCTCCCATTGCCATACACAGTGTAAATAGCACTCGCATCTGTTCCCAGCATGTACAGTGTATTGGACTGAAGCGGAGCTACTGTTCTTGTCAGTTTCCTAAGCAGAGTTGAACTAGATATGGCCCGTGTGTGTAGGAAGCCCAGTTCTTTTGTTCTGAGCAAGCTCACTGTTCGAACCCCATAGGATACACAGTCAAGTAGAAGAGTGCTCTTTTCTCAAAAGCAGAGTGTGTTTCTTGTTAGGCGAGCTAGCGTTTGTTTCCCAGTCCTAAATGGAGTTGAATCACATGCAGATTCTTGTCCGACGAGCAAGAGTTGTTTTCTGGTAAGAAGAGTCACTATTGCGCTCCCATTGTCATACACAGGGCAAATAGCACTGGCGTCTGTTCCCAGCATGTACAGTGTATTGGACTGAACAGGAGCTACTGTACTTTTCAGTTTCCTAAGCAGAATTGAACTAGATATGGCAGTATTTGTAGGAAGCACAGTTCTTTTGTTCTGAGCAAGCTCACTCTTCTGGCCCTATAAGAAACACAGTACAGTAGAAGAGTGCTCTTTTCTCAAACGCAGAGTGTGTTTCTTGTAAGGGGAGCTAGCGTTTGTTTCCCAGTCCTAAATGGAGTTGAATCACATGCAGTTTTTGGTCCTACGAACAAGAGTTGTTTTCTGGTAATAAAGTCACTATTGCGCTCCCATTGCAATACACAGTGCAAATAGCACTCGCATCTGTTCCCAGCAAGTACAGTGTATTGGACTGAAGCGGAGCTACTGTTCTTGTCAGTTTCCTAAGCAGATTTGAACTAGATATGGCCCGTGTGTGTAGGAAGCACAGTTCTTTTGTTCTGAGCAAGCTCACTGTTCGAACTCCATAGGAAACACAGTAGAGTAGAAGAGTGCTCTTTTCTCAAAAGCAGAGTGTGTTTCTTGTAAGGCGAGCTAGTGTTTGTTTCCCAGTCAGAAATGGAGTTGAATCCCATGCAGTTTCTGGTCCTACGAGTAAGAGGTGTTTTCTGGTAAGGAAAGTCACTATTGCGCCCCCATTTCCATACACAGTGCAAATAGCACTCGCGTCTGTTCCCAGCAAGTACAGTGTATTGGACTGAAGCGGAGATACTGTTCTTGTCAGTTTCCTAAGCAGAGATGAACTAGATGTGGCCCGCGTGTGTAAGAAGCACAGTTCTTTTGTTCTGAGCAAGCTCACTGTTCAGACCCCCTAGGAAATACAGTAGAGTAGAAGAGTGCTCTTTTCTCCAAAGCAGAGTGTGTTTCTTGTAAGGCAAGCTAGCATTTGTTTCCCAGTCCTAAATGGAGTTGAATCACATGCAGTTTTTTGTCCTCCGACCAAGAGTTGTTTTCTGGTAAGGAAAGTCACTATTGCGCTCCCATTTCCATACACAGTGCAAATAGCACTCGCGACTGTTCCCAGCAATTACAGTGTATTGGACTGAAGCGGAGCTACTGTTCTTGTCAGTTTCCTAAGCAGAGTTGAACTAGATATGGCCCCTGTGTGTAGGAAGCACAGTTCTTTTGTTCTGAGCAAGCTCACTATTTGGACCCCATAGGAAACACAGTAGAGTAGAAGAGTGCTCTTTTCTCAAAATCAGAGAGTCTTTCTTGTAAGGCGAGCTAGTGTTTGTTTCCCAGTCAGAAATGGAGTTGAATCCCATGCAGTTTCTAGTCCTATGAGTAAGAGTTGTTTTCTGATAAGAAGAGTCACTATTGTGCTCCTATTGCCATACACAGGGCAAATAGCACTCCCGTCTGTTCCCAGCTAGTACACTGTATTGGACTGAAGAGGAGCTACCGTTCTTGTCAGTTTCCTAAGCAGAGTTGAACTAGATATAGCCCGTGTGTGTAGGAAGCACAGTTCTTTTGTTCTGAGCAAGCTCACTGTTCGGACCCCATAGGAAACACAGTAGAGTAGATGACTGCTCTTTACTCAAAAGCAGAGTGTGTTTCTTTTAAGGCGAGCTAGCGTTTGTTTCCAGTCCAAAATGGAGTTGAATCACATGCAGTTTTTTGTCCTCCGACCAAGAGTTGTTTTCTGGTAAGGAAAGTCACTATTGCGCTCCCATTTCCATACACAGTGCAAATAGCACTCGCGTCTGTTCCCAGCAAGTACAGTGTATTGGACTGAAGAGGAGCTACTGTTCTTGTCAGTTTCCTAAGCAGAGTTGAACTACATATGGTCCGTGTGTGTAGGAAGCACAGTTCTTTTGTTCTGAGCAAGCTCACTGTTCGGACCCCAAGGGAAACACAGTAGAGTAGAAGAGAGCTCTTTTCTCAAAAGCAGAGTGTGTTTCTTGTAAGGCGAGGTAGCATTTGTTTCCCAGTCCTAAATGGAGCTGAATCACATGCAGTTTCTGGTCCTACGAGCAAGAGTTGTTTTCTGGTAAGGAAAGTCACTATTGTGCTCCCATTTCCATACACAGTGCAAATAGCACTCGCGACTGTTCCCAGCAATTACAGTGTATTGGACTGAAGCGGAGCTACTGTTCTTGTCAGTTTCCTAAGCAGAGTTGAACTAGATATGGCCCGTGTGTGTAGGAAGCCCAGTTCTTTTGTTCTGAGCAAGCTCACTGTTCGGACCCCATAGGATACACAGTCGAGTAGAAGAGTGCTCTTTTCTCAAAAGCAGAGTGTGTTTCTTGTTAGGCGAGCTAGCGTTTGTTTCCCAGTCCTAAATGGAGTTGAATCACATGCAGATTCTTGTCCGACGAGCAAGAGTTGTTTTCTGGTAAGAAGAGTCACTATTGCGCTCCCATTGTCATACACAGGGCAAATAGAACTGGCGTCTGTTCCCAGCATGTACAGTGTATTGGACTGAACAGGAGCTACTGTTCTTTTCAGTTTCCTAAGCAGAATTGAACTAGATATGGCAGTATTTGTAGGAAGCACAGTTCTTTTGTTCTGAGCAAGCTCACTCTTCTGGCCCTATAAGAAACACAGTACAGTAGAAGAGTGCTCTTTTCTCAAAAGCAGAGTGTGTTTCTTGTAAGGGGAGCTAGCGTTTGTTTCCCAGTCCTAAATGGAGTTGAATCACATGCAGTTTTTGGTCCTACGAACAAGAGTTGTTTTCTGGTAATAAAGTCACTATTGCGCTCCCATTGCAATACACAGTGCAAATAGCACTCGCATCTGTTCCCAGCAAGTACAGTGTATTGGGCTGAAGCGGAGCTACTGTTCTTGTCAGTTTCCTAAGCAGATTTGAACTAGATATGGCCCGTGTGTGTAGGAAGCACAGTTCTTTTGTTCTGAGCAAGCTCACTGTTCGAACTCCATAGGAAACACAGTAGAGTAGAAGAGTGCTCTTTTATCAAAAGCAGAGTGTGTTTCTTGTAAGGCGAGCTAGTGTTTGTTTCCCAGTCAGAAATGGAGTTGAATCCCATGCAGTTTCTGGTCCTACGAGCAAGAGGTGTTTTCTGGTAAGGAAAGTCACTATTGCGCCCCCATTTCCATACACAGTGCAAATAGCACTCGCGTCTGTTCCCAGCAAGTACAGTGTATTGGACTGAAGCGGAGATACTGTTCTTGTCAGTTTCCTAAGCAGAGATGAACTAGATGTGGCCCGCGTTTGTAAGAAGCACAGTTCTTTTGTTCTGAGCAAGCTCACTGTTCAGACCCCCTAGGAAATACAGTAGAGTAGAAGAGTGCTCTTTTCTCCAAAGCAGAGTGTGTTTCTTGTAAGGCAAGCTAGCATTTGTTTCCCAGTCCTAAATGGAGTTGAATCACATGCAGTTTTTTGTCCTCCGACCAAGAGTTGTTTTCTGGTAAGGAAAGTCACTATTGAGCTCCCATTTCCATACACAGTGCAAATAGCACTCGCGACTGTTCCCAGCAATTACAGTGTATTGGACTGAAGCGGAGCTACTGTTCTTGTCAGTTTCCTAAGCAGAGTTGAACTAGATATGGCCCCTGTGTGTAGGAAGCACAGTTCTTTTGTTCTGAGCAAGCTCACTATTTGGACCCCATAGGAAACACAGTAGAGTAGAAGAGTGCTCTTTTCTCAAAATCAGAGAGTCTTTCTTGTAAGGCGAGCTAGTGTTTGTTTCCCACTCAGAAATGGAGTTGAATCCCATGCAGTTTCTTGTCCTATGAGTAAGAGTTGTTTTCTGATAAGAAGAGTCACTATTGTGCTCCTATTGCCATACACAGGGCAAATAGCACTCGCGTCTGTTCCCAGCTAGTACACTGTATTGGACTGAAGAGGAGCTACCGTTCTTGTCAGTTTCCTAAGCAGAGTTGAACTAGATATGGCCCGTGTGTGTAGGAAGCACAGTTCTTTTGTTCTGAGCAAGCTCACTGTTCGGACCCCATAGGAAACACAGTAGAGTAGATGACTGCTCTTTACTCAAAAGCAGAGTGTTTCTTGTAAGGCGAGCTAGCGTTTGTTTCTAGTCCTAAATGGAGTTGAATCACATGCAGTTTTTGGTCCTCCGACCAAGAGTTGTTTTCTGGTAAGGAAAGTCACTATTGTGCTCCCATTTCCATACACAGTGCAAATAGCACTCGCGTCTGTTCCCAGCAATTACAGTGTATTGGACTGAAGCGGAGCTACTGTCCTTGTCAGTTTCCTAAGCAGAGTTGAACTAGATATGGCCCCTGTGTGTAGGAAGCACAGTTCTTTTGTTCTGAGCAAGCTCACTATTTGGACCCCATAGGAAACACAGTAGAGTAGAGGAGTGCTCTTTTCTCAAAATCAGAGAGTCTTTCTTGTAAGGCGAGCTAGTGTTTGTTTCCCAGTCAGAAATGGAGTTGAATCCCATGCAGTTTCTTGTCCTATGAGAAAGAGTTGTTTTCTGATAAGAAGAGTCACTATTGTGCTCCTATTGCCATACACAGGGCAAATAGCACTCGCGTCTGTTCCCAGCTAGTACACTGTATTGGACTGAAGAGGAGCTACCATTCTTGTCAGTTTCCTAAGCAGAGTTGAACTAGATATGGCCCGTGTGTGTAGGAAGCACAGTTCTTTTGTTCTGAGCAAGCTCACTGTTCGGACCCCATAGAAAACACAGTAGAGTAGAAGACTGCTCTTTTCTCAAAAGCAGAGTGTGATTCTTGTAAGGCGAGCTAGCGTTTGTTTCCAGTCCTAAATGGAGTTGAATCACATCCAGTTTTTGGTCCTACGAGCAAGAGTTGTTTTCTGGTAATAAAGTCACTATTGTGCTCCCATTTCCATACACAGTTCAAATAGCACTCGCGTCTGTTCCCAGCAAGTACAGTGTATTGGACTGAAGAGGAGCTACTGTTCTTGTCAGTTTCCTAAGCAGAGTTGAACTACATATGGTCCGTGTGTGTAGGAAGCACAGTTCTTTTGTTCTGAGCAAGCTCACTGTTCGGACCCCAAGGGAAACACAGTAGAGTAGAAGAGAGCTCTTTTCTCAAAAGCAGAGTGTGTTTCTTGTAAGGCGAGGTAGCATTTGTTTCCCAGTCCTAAATGGAGCTGAATCACATGCAGTTTCTGGTCCTACGAGCAAGAGTTGTTTTCTGGTAAGGAAAGTCACTATTGTACTCCCATTTCCATACACAGTGCAAATAGCACTCGCGACTGTTCCCAGCAATTACAGTGTATTGGACTGAAGCGGAGCTACTGTTCTTGTCAGTTTCCTAAGCAGAGTTGAACTAGATATGGCCCCTGTGTGTAGGAAGCACAGTTCTTTTGTTCTGACCAAGCACACTATTTGGACACCATAGGAAACACAGAAGAGTAGAAGAGTGCTCTTTTCTCAAAATCAGAGAGTCTTTCTTGTAAGGCGAGCTAGTGTTTGTTTCCCAGTCAGAAATGGAGTTGAATCCCATGCAGTTTCTTGTCCTATGAGTAAGAGTTGTTTTCTGATAAGAAGAGTCATTATTGTGCTCCTATTGCCATACACAGTGCAAATAGCACTCGTGTCTGTTCCCAGCTAGTACAGTGTATTGGACTGAAGAGGAGCTACCGTTGTTGTCAGTTTCCTAAGCAGAGTTGAACTAGATATGGCCCGTGTGTGTAGGAAGCACAGTTCTTTTGTTCTGAGCAAGCTCACTGTTCGGATCCCATAGGAAACACAGTAGAGTAGAAGACTGCTCTTTTCTCAAAAGCAGAGTGTGTTTCTTGTAAGGCGAGCTAGCGTTTGTTTCCCAGTCCTAAATGGAGTTGAATCACATGCAGTTTTTGGTCCTACGAGCAAGAGTTGTTTTCTGGTAATAAAGTCACTGTTGCGCTCCCTTTGCCACACAGTGTAAATAGCACTCGCATCTGTTCCCAGCAAGTACAGTGTATTGGACTGAAGCGGAGCTACTGTTCTTGTCAGTTTCCTAAGCAGAGTTGAACTAGATATGGCCCGTGTGTGTAGGAAGCCCAGTTCTTTTGTTCTGAGCAAGCTCATTATTTGGACCCCATAGGAAACACAGTCGAGTAGAAGAGTGCTCTTTTCTCAAAATCAGAGAGTCTTTCTTGTAAGGCGAGCTAGTGTTTGTTTCCCAGTCAGAAATGGAGTTGAATCCCATGCAGTTTCTTGTCCTATGAGTAAGAGTTGTTTTCTGATAAGAAGAGTCACTATTGTGCTCCTATTGCCATACACAGGGCAAATAGCACTCGCGTCTGCTCCCAGCTAGTCCACTGTATTGGACTGAAGAGGAGCTACCGTTCTTGTCAGTTTCCTAAGCAGAGTTGAACTAGATATGGCCCGTGTGTGTAGGAAGCACAGTTCTTTTGTTCTGAGCAAGCTCACTGTTCGGACCCCATAGGAAACACAGTAGAGTAGATGACTGCTCCTTTCTCAAAAGCAGAGTGTGTTTCTTGTAAGGCGAGCTAGCATTTGTTTCCAGTCCTAAATGGAGTTGAATCACATCCAGTTTTTGGTCCTATGAGCAAGAGTTGTTTTCTGGTAATAAAGTCACTATTGCGCTCCCATTGCCATACACAGTGCAAATATCACTCGCATCTGTTCCCAGCAAGTACAGTGTATTGGACTGAAGCGGAGCTACTGTTCTTGTCAGTTTCCTAAGCAGAGATGAACTAGATAAGGCCCGTGTGTGTAGGAAGCACAGTTCTTTTGTTCTGAGCAAGCTCACTGTTCGGACCCCATAGGATACACAGTCGAGTAGAATAGTTCTCTTTTCTCAAAAGCAGAGTGTGTTTCTTGTTAGGCGAGCTAGCGTTTGTTTCCCAGTCCTAAATGGAGTTGAATCACATGCAGATTCTTGTCCGACGAGCAAGAGTTGTTTTCTGGTAAGAAGAGTCACTATTGCGCTCCCATTGTCATACACAGGGCAAATAGCACTGGCGTCTGTTCCCAGCATGTACAGTGTATTGGACTGAACAGGAGCTACTGTTCTTTTCAGTTTCCTAAGCAGAATTGAACTAGATATGGCAGTATTTGTAGGAAGCACAGTTCTTTTGTTCTGAGCAAGCTCACTCTTCTGGCCCTATAAGAAACACAGTACAGTAGAAGAGTGCTCTTTTCTCAAAAGCAGAGTGTGTTTCTTGTAAGGGGAGCTAGCGTTTGTTTCCCAGTCCTAAATGGAGTTGAATCACATGCAGTTTTTGGTCCTACGAACAAGAATTGTTTTCTGGTAATAAAGTCACTATTGCGCTCCCATTGCAATACACAGTGCAAATAGCACTCGCATCTGTTCCCAGCAAGTACAGTGTATTGGACTGAAGCGGAGCTACTGTTCTTGTCAGTTTCCTAAGCAGATTTGAACTAGATATGGCCCGAGTGTGTAGGAAGCACAGTTCTTTTGTTCTGAGCAAGCTCACTGTTCGAACTCCATAGGAAACACAGTAGAGTAGAAGAGTGCTCTTTTCTCAAAAGCAGAGTGTGTTTCTTGTAAGGCGAGCTAGTGTTTGTTTCCCAGTCAGAAATGGAGTTGAATCCCATGCAGTTTCTGGTCCTAAGAGCAAGAGGTGTTTTCTGGTAAGGAAAGTCACTATTGCGCCCCCATTTCCATACACAGTGCAAATAGCACTCGCGTCTGTTCCCAGCAAGTACAGTGTATTGGACTGAAGCGGAGATACTGTTCTTGTCAGTTTCCTAAGCAGAGATGAACTAGATGTGGCCCGCGTTTGTAAGAAGCACAGTTCTTTTGTTCTGAGCCAGCTCACTGTTCAGACCCCCTAGGAAATACAGTAGAGTAGAAGAGTGCTCTTTTCTCCAAAGCAGAGTGTGTTTCTTGTAAGGCAAGCTAGCATTTGTTTCCCAGTCCTAAATGGAGTTGAATCACATGCAGTTTTTTGTCCTCCGACCAAGAGTTGTTTTTTGGTAAGGAAAGTCACTATTGCGCTCCCATTTCCATACACAGTGCAAATAGCACTCGCGACTGTTCCCAGCAATTACAGTGTATTGGACTGAAGCGGAGCTACTGTTCTTGTCAGTTTCCTAAGCAGAGTTGAACTAGATATGGCCCCTGTGTGTAGGAAGCACAGTACTTTTTTTCTGAGCAAGCTCACTATTTGGACCCCATAGGAAACACAGTAGAGTAGAAGAGTACTCTTTTCTCAAAATCAGCGAGTCTTTCTTGTAAGGCGAGCTAGTGTTTGTTTCCCAGTCAGAAATGGAGTTGAATCCCATGCAGTTTCTTGTCCTATGAGTAAGAGTTGTTTTCTGATAAGAAGAGTCACTATTGTGCTCCTATTGCCATACACAGGGCAAATAGCACTCGCGTCTGTTCCCAGCTAGTACACTGTATTGGACTGAAGAGGAACTACCGTTCTTGTCAGTTTCCTAAGCAGAGTTGAACTAGATATGGCCCGTGTGTGTAGGAAGCACAGTTCTTTTGTTCTGAGCAAGCTCACTGTTCGGACCCCATAGGAAACACAGTAGAGTAGAAGACTGCTCTTTTCTCAAAAGCAGAGTGTGATTCTTGTAAGGCGAGCTAGCGTTTGTTTCCAGTCCTAAATGGCGTTGAATCACATCCAGTTTTTGGTCCTACGAGCAAGAGTTGTTTTCTGGTAATAAAGTCACTATTGCGCTCCCATTTCCATACACTGTGCAAATAGCACTCGCGTCTGTTCCCAGCAAGTACAGTGTATTGGACTGAAGAGGAGCTACTGTTCTTCTCAGTTTCCTAAGCAGAGTTGAACTACATATGGTCCTTGTTGTAGGAAGCACAGTTCTTTTGTTCTGAGCAAGCTCACTGTTCGGACCCCAAGGGAAACACAGGTGAGTAGAAGAGAGCTCTTTTCTCAAAAGCAGAGTGTGTTTCTTGTAAGGCAAGCTAGCATTTGTTTCCCAGTCCTAAATGGAGCTGAATCACATGCAGTTTCTGGTCCTACGAGCAAGAGTTGTTTTCTGGTAAGGAAAGTCACTATTTTGCTCCCATTTCCATACACAGTGCAAATAGCACTCGCGACTGTTCCCAGCAATTACAGTGTATTGGACTGAAGCGGAGCTACTGTTCTTCTCAGTTTCCTAAGCAGAGTTGAACTAGATATGGCCCCTGTGTGTAGGAAGCACAGTTCTTTTGTTCTCACCAAGCACACTATTTGGACCCCACAGGAAACACAATAGAGTAGAAGAGTGCTCATTTCTCAAAATCAGAGAGTCTTTCTTGTAAGGCGAGCTAGTGTTTGTTTCCCAGTCAGAAATGGAGTTGAATCCCATGCAGTTTCTTGTCCTATGAGTAAGAGTTGTTTTCTGATAAGAAGAGTCATTATTGTGCTCCTATTGCCATACACAGTGCAAATAGCACTCGTGTCTGTTCCCAGCTAGTACAGTGTAATGGACTGAAGAGGAGCTACCGTTCTTGTCAGTTTCCTAAGCAGAGTTGAACTAGATATGGCCCGTGTGTTTAGGAAGCACAGTTCTTTTGTTCTGAGCAAGCTCACTGTTTGGACCCCATAGGAAACACAGTAGAGTAGAAGACTGCTCTTTTCTCAAAAGCAGAGTGTGTTTCTTGTAAGGCGAGCTAGCGTTTGTTTCCCAGTCCTAAATGGAGTTGAATCACATGCAGTTTTTGGTCCTACGAGCAAGAGTTGCTTTCTGGTAATAAAGTCACTGTTGCGCTCCCATTGCCATACACAGTGTAAATAGCACTCGCATCTGTTCCCAGCATGTACAGTGTATTGGACTGAAGCGGAGCTACTGTTCTTGTCAGTTTCCTAAGCAGAGTTGAACTAGATATGGCCCGTGTGTGTAGGAAGCCCAGTTCTTTTGTTCTGAGCAAGCTCACTGTTCGAACCCCATAGGATACACAGTCAAGTAGAAGAGTGCTCTTTTCTCAAAAGCAGAGTGTGTTTCTTGTTAGGCGAGCTAGCGTTTGTTTCCCAGTCCTAAATGGAGTTGAATCACATGCAGATTCTTGTCCGACGAGCAAGAGTTGTTTTCTGGTAAGAAGAGTCACTATTGCGCTCCCATTGTCATACACAGGGCAAATAGCACTGGCGTCTGTTCCCAGCATGTACAGTGTATTGGACTGAACAGGAGCTACTGTTCTTTTCAGTTTCCTAAGCAGAATTGAACTAGATATGGCAGTATTTGTAGGAAGCACAGTTCTTTTGTTCTGAGCAAGCTCACTCTTCTGGCCCTATAAGAAACACAGTACAGTAGAAGAGTGCTCTTTTCTCAAACGCAGAGTGTGTTTCTTGTAAGGGGAGCTAGTGTTTGTTTCCCAGTCCTAAATGGAGTTGAATCACATGCAGTTTTTGGTCCTACGAACAAGAGTTGTTTTCTGGTAATAAAGTCACTATTGCGCTCCCATTGCAATACACAGTGCAAATAGCACTCGCATCTGTTCCCAGCAAGTACAGTGTATTGGACTGAAGCGGAGCTACTGTTCTTGTCAGTTTCCTAAGCAGATTTGAACTAGATATGGCCCGTGTGTGTAGGAAGCACAGTTCTTTTGTTCTGAGCAAGCTCACTGTTCGAACTCCATAGGAAACACAGTAGAGTAGAAGAGTGCTCTTTTCTCAAAAGCAGAGTGTGTTTCTTGTAAGGCGAGCTAGTGTTTGTTTCCCAGTCAGAAATGGAGTTGAATCCCATGCAGTTTCTGGTCCTACGAGTAAGAGGTGTTTTCTGGTAAGGAAAGTCACTATTGTGCCCCCATTTCCATACACAGTGCAAATAGCACTCGCGTCTGTTCCCAGCAAGTACAGTGTATTGGACTGAAGCGGAGATACTGTTCTTGTCAGTTTCCTAAGCAGAGATGAACTAGATGTGGCCCGCGTGTGTAAGAAGCACAGTTCTTTTGTTCTGAGCAAGCTCACTGTTCAGACCCCCTAGGAAATACAGTAGAGTAGAAGAGTGCTCTTTTCTCCAAAGCAGAGTGTGTTTCTTGTAAGGCAAGCTAGCATTTGTTTCCCAGTCCTAAATGGAGTTGAATCACATGCAGTTTTTTGTCCTCCGACCAAGAGTTGTTTTCTGGTAAGGAAAGTCACTATTGCGCTCCCATTTCCATACACAGTGCAAATAGCACTCGCGACTGTTCCCAGCAATTACAGTGTATTGGACTGAAGCGGAGCTACTGTTCTTGTCAGTTTCCTAAGCAGAGTTGAACTAGATATGGCCCCTGTGTGTAGGAAGCACAGTTCTTTTGTTCTGAGCAAGCTCACTATTTGGACCCCATAGGAAACACAGTAGAGTAGAAGAGTGCTCTTTTCTCAAAATCAGAGAGTCTTTCTTGTAAGGCGAGCTAGTGTTTGTTTCCCAGTCAGAAATGGAGTTGAATCCCATGCAGTTTCTTGTCCTATGAGTAAGAGTTGTTTTCTGATAAGAAGAGTCACTATTGTGCTCCTATTGCCATACACAGGGCAAATAGCACTCGCGTCTGTTCCCAGCTAGTACACTGTATTGGACTGAAGAGGAGCTACCGTTCTTGTCAGTTTCCTAAGCAGAGTTGAACTAGATATAGCCCGTGTGTGTAGGAAGCACAGTTCTTTTGTTCTGAGCAAGCTCACTGTTCGGACCCCATAGGAAACACAGTAGAGTAGATGACTGCTCTTTACGCAAAAGCAGAGTGTGTTTCTTTTAAGGCGAGCTAGCGTTTGTTTCCAGTCCTAAATGGAGTTGAATCACATGCAGTTTTTGGTCCTCCGACCAAGAGTTGTTTTCTGGTAAGGAAAGTCACTATTGCGCTCCCATTTCCATACACAGTGCAAATAGCACTCGCGTCTGTTCCCAGCAATTACAGTGTATTGGACTGAAGCGGAGCTACTGTCCTTGTCAGTTTCCTAAGCAGAGTTGAACTAGATATGGCCCCTGTGTGTAGGAAGCACAGTTCTTTTGTTCTGAGCAAGCTCACTATTTGGACCCCATAGGAAACACAGTAGAGTAGAGGAGTGCTCTTTTCTCAAAATCAGAGAGTCTTTCTTGTAAGGCGAGCTAGTGTTTGTTTCCCAGTCAGAAATGGAGTTGAATCCCATGCAGTTTCTTGTCCTATGAGTAAGAGTTGTTTTCTGATAAGAAGAGTCACTATTGTGCTCCTATTGCCATACACAGGGCAAATAGCACTCGCGTCTGTTCCCAGCTAGTATACTGTATTGGACTGAAGAGGAGCTACCATTCTTGTCAGTTTCCTAAGCAGAGTTGAACTAGATATGGCCCGTGTGTGTAGGAAGCACAGTTCTTTTGTTCTGAGCAAGCTCACTCTTCGGACCCCATAGAAAACACAGTAGAGTAGAAGACTGCTCTTTTCTCAAAAGCAGAGTGTGATTCTTGTAAGGCGAGCTAGCGTTTGTTTCCAGTCCTAAATGGAGTTGAATCACATCCAGTTTTTGGTCCTACGAGCAAGAGTTGTTTTCTGGTAATAAAGTCACTATTGTGCTCCCATTTCCATACACAGTTCAAATAGCACTCGCGTCTGTTCCCAGCAAGTACAGTGTATTGGACTGAAGAGGAGCTACTGTTCTTGTCAGTTTCCTAAGCAGAGTTGAACTAGATATGGTCCGTGTGTGTAGGAAGCACAGTTCTTTTGTTCTGAGCAAGCTCACTGTTCGGACCCCAAGGGAAACACAGTAGAGTAGAAGAGAGCTCTTTTCTCAAAAGCAGAGTGTGTTGCTTGTAAGGCGAGGTAGCATTTGTTTCCCAGTCCTAAATGGAGCTGAATCACATGCAGTTTCTGGTCCTACGAGCAAGAGTTGTTTTCTGGTAAGGAAAGTCACTATTGTGCTCCCATTTCCATACACAGTGCAAATAGCACTCGCGACTGTTCCCAGCAATTACAGTGTATTGGACTGAAGCGAAGCTACTGTTCTTGTCAGTTTCCTAAGCAGAGTTGAACTAGATATGGCCCCTGTGTGTAGGAAGCACAGTTCTTTTGTTCTGACCAAGCACACTATTTGGACACCATAGGAAACACAGAAGAGTAGAAGAGTGCTCTTTTCTCAAAATCAGAGAGTCTTTCTTGTAAGGCGAGCTAGTGTTTGTTTCCCAGTCAGAAATGGAGTTGAATCCCATGGAGTTTCTTGTCCTATGAGTAAGAGTTGTTTTCATATAAGAAGAGTCATTATTGTGCTCCTATTGCCATACACATTGCAAATAGCACTCGTGTCTGTTCCCAGCTAGTACAGTGTATTGGACTGAAGAGGAGCTACCGTTGTTGTCAGTTTCCTAAGAAGAGTTGAACTAGATATGGCCCGTGTGTGTAGGAAGCACAGTTCTTTTGTTCTGAGCAAGCTCACTGTTTGGATCCCATAGGAAACACAGTAGAGTAGAAGACTGCTCTTTTCTCAAAAGCAGAGTGTGTTTCTTGTAAGGCGAGCTAGCGTTTGTTTCCCAGTCCTAAATGGAGTTGAATCACATGCAGTTTTTGGTCCTACTAGCAAGAGTTGTTTTCTGGTAATAAAGTCACTGTTGCGCTCCCATTGCCACACAGTGTAAATAGCACTCGCATCTGTTCCCAGCAAGTACAGTGTATTGGACTGAAGCGGAGCTACTGTTCTTGTCAGTTTCCTAAGCAGAGTTGAACTAGATATGGCCCGTGTGTGTAGGAAGCCCAGTTCTTTTGTTCTGAGCAAGCTCATTATTTGGACCCCATAGGAAACACAGTCGAGTAGAAGAGTGCTCTTTTCTCAAAATCAGAGAGTCTTTCTTGTAAGGCGAGCTAGTGTTTGTTTCCCAGTCAGAAATGGAGTTGAATCCCATGCAGTTTCTTGTCCTATGAGTAAGAGTTGTTTTCTGATAAGAAGAGTCACTATTGTGCTCCTATTGCCATACACAGGGCAAATAGCACTCGCGTCTGTTCCCAGCTAGTACACTGTATTAGACTGAAGAGGAGCTACCGTTCTTGTCAGTTTCCTAAGCAGAGTTGAACTAGATATGGCCCGTGTGTGTAGGAAGCACAGTTCTTTTGTTCTGAGCAAGCTCACTGTTCGGACCCCATAGGAAACACAGTAGAGTAGATGACTGCTCTTTACTCAAAAGCAGAGTGTGTTTCTTGTAAGGCGAGCTAGCGTTTGTTTCCAGTCCTAAATGGAGTTGAATCACATGCAGTTTTTGGTCCTCCGACCAAGAGTTGTTTTCTGGTAAGGAAAGTCACTATTGTGCTCCCATTTCCATACACAGTGCAAATAGCACTCGCGTCTGTTCCCAGCAATTACAGTGTATTGGACTGAAGCAGAGCTACTGTCCTTGTCAGTTTCCTAAGCAGAGTTGAACTAGATATGGCCCCTGTGTGTAGGAAGCACAGTTCTTTTGTTCTGAGCAAGCTCACTATTTGGACACCATAGGAAACACAGTAGAGTAGAGGAGTGCTCTTTTCTCAAAATCAGAGAGTCTTTCTTGTAAGGCGAGCTAGTGTTTGTTTCCCAGTCAGAAATGGAGTTGAATCCCATGCAGTTTCTTGTCCTATGAGTAAGAGTTGTTTTCTGATAAGAAGAGTCACTATTGTGCTCCTATTGCCATACACAGGGCAAATAGCACTCGCGTCTGTTCCCAGCTAGTACACTGTATTGGACTGAAGAGGAGCTACCATTCTTGTCAGTTTCCTAAGCAGAGTTGAACTAGATATGGCCCGTGTGTGTAGGAAGCACAGTTCTTTTGTTCTGAGCAAGCTCACTCTTCGGACCCCATAGAAAACACAGTAGAGTAGAAGACTGCTCTTTTCTCAAAAGCAGAGTGTGATTCTTGTAAGGCGAGCTAGCGTTTGTTTCCAGTCCTAAATGGAGTTGAATCACATCCAGTTTTTGGTCCTACGAGCAAGAGTTGTTTTCTGGTAATAAAGTCACTATTGTGCTCCCATTTCCATACACAGTTCAAATAGCACTCGCGTCTGTTCCCAGCAAGTACAGTGTATTGGACTGAAGAGGAGCTACTGTTCTTGTCAGTTTCCTAAGCAGAGTTGAACTACATATGGTCCGTGTGTGTAGGAAGCACAGTTCTTTTGTTCTGAGCAAGCTCACTGTTCGGACCCCAAGGGAAACACAGTAGAGTAGAAGAGAGCTCTTTTCTCAAAAGCAGAGTGTGTTTCTTGTAAGGCGAGGTAGCATTTGTTTCCCAGTCCTAAATGGAGCTGAATCACATGCAGTTTCTGGTCCTACGAGCAAGAGTTGTTTTCTGGTAAGGAAAGTCACTATTGTGCTCCCATTTCCATACACAGTGCAAATAGCACTCGCGACTGTTCCCAGCAATTACAGTGTATTGGACTGAAGCGGAGCTACTGTTCTTGTCAGTTTCCTAAGCAGAGTTGAACTAGATATGGCCCGTGTGTGTAGGAAGCCCAGTTCTTTTGTTCTGAGCAAGCTCACTGTTCGGACCCCATAGGATACACAGTCGAGTAGAAGAGTGCTCTTTTCTCAAAAGCAGAGTGTGTTTCTTGTTAGGCGAGCTAGCGTTTGTTTCCCAGTCCTAAATGGAGTTGAATCACATGCAGATTCTTGTCCGACGAGCAAGAGTTGTTTTCTGGTAAGAAGAGTCACTATTGCGCTCCCATTGTCATACACAGGGCAAATAGAACTGGCGTCTGTTCCCAGCATGTACAGTGTATTGGACTGAACAGGAGCTACTGTTCTTTTCAGTTTCCTAAGCAGAATTGAACTAGATATGGCAGTATTTGTAGGAAGCACAGTTCTTTTGTTCTGAGCAAGCTCACTCTTCTGGCCCTATAAGAAACACAGTACAGTAGAAGAGTGCTCTTTTCTCAAAAGCAGAGTGTGTTTCTTGTAAGGGGAGCTAGCGTTTGTTTCCCAGTCCTAAATGGAGTTGAATCACATGCAGTTTTTGGTCCTACGAACAAGAGTTGTTTTCTGGTAATAAAGTCACTATTGCGCTCCCATTGCAATACACAGTGCAAATAGCACTCGCATCTGTTCCCAGCAAGTACAGTGTATTGGGCTGAAGCGGAGCTACTGTTCTTGTCAGTTTCCTAAGCAGATTTGAACTAGATATGGCCCGTGTGTGTAGGAAGCACAGTTCTTTTGTTCTGAGCAAGCTCACTGTTCGAACTCCATAGGAAACACAGTAGAGTAGAAGAGTGCTCTTTTATCAAAAGCAGAGTGTGTTTCTTGTAAGGCGAGCTAGTGTTTGTTTCCCAGTCAGAAATGGAGTTGAATCCCATGCAGTTTCTGGTCCTACGAGCAAGAGGTGTTTTCTGGTAAGGAAAGTCACTATTGCGCCCCCATTTCCATACACAGTGCAAATAGCACTCGCGTCTGTTCCCAGCAAGTACAGTGTATTGGACTGAAGCGGAGATACTGTTCTTGTCAGTTTCCTAAGCAGAGATGAACTAGATGTGGCCCGCGTTTGTAAGAAGCACAGTTCTTTTGTTCTGAGCAAGCTCACTGTTCAGACCCCCTAGGAAATACAGTAGAGTAGAAGAGTGCTCTTTTCTCCAAAGCAGAGTGTGTTTCTTGTAAGGCAAGCTAGCATTTGTTTCCCAGTCCTAAATGGAGTTGAATCACATGCAGTTTTTTGTCCTCCGACCAAGAGTTGTTTTCTGGTAAGGAAAGTCACTATTGCGCTCCCATTTCCATACACAGTGCAAATAGCACTCGCGACTGTTCCCAGCAATTACAGTGTATTGGACTGAAGCGGAGCTACTGTTCTTGTCAGTTTCCTAAGCAGAGTTGAACTAGATATGGCCCCTGTGTGTAGGAAGCACAGTTCTTTTGTTCTGAGCAAGCTCACTATTTGGACCCCATAGGAAACACAGTAGAGTAGAAGAGTGCTCTTTTCTCAAAATCAGAGAGTCTTTCTTGTAAGGCGAGCTAGTGTTTGTTTCCCAGTCAGAAATGGAGTTGAATCCCATGCAGTTTCTTGTCCTATGAGTAAGAGTTGTTTTCTGATAAGAAGAGTCACTATTGTGCTCCTATTGCCATACACAGGGCAAATAGCACTCGCGTCTGTTCCCAGCTAGTACACTGTATTGGACTGAAGAGGAGCTACCGTTCTTGTCAGTTTCCTAAGCAGAGTTGAACTAGATATGGCCCGTGTGTGTAGGAAGCACAGTTCTTTTGTTCTGAGCAAGCTCACTGTTCGGACCCCATAGGAAACACAGTAGAGTAGATGACTGCTCTTTACTCAGAAGCAGAGTGTTTCTTGTAAGGCGAGCTAGCGTTTGTTTCTAGTGCTAAATGGAGTTGAATCACATGCAGTTTTTGGTCCTCCGACCAAGAGTTGTTTTCTGGTAAGGAAAGTCACTATTGTGCTCCCATTTCCATACACAGTGCAAATAGCACTCGCGTCTGTTCCCAGCAATTACAGTGTATTGGACTGAAGCGGAGCTACTGTCCTTGTCAGTTTCCTAAGCAGAGTTGAACTAGATATGGCCCCTGTGTGTAGGAAGCACAGTTCTTTTGTTCTGAGCAAGCTCACTATTTGGACCCCATAGGAAACACAGTAGAGTAGAGGAGTGCTCTTTTCTCAAAATCAGAGAGTCTTTCTTGTAAGGCGAGCTAGTGTTTGTTTCCCAGTCAGAAATGGAGTTGAATCCCATGCAGTTTCTTGTCCTATGAGAAAGAGTTGTTTTCTGATAAGAAGAGTCACTATTGTGCTCCTATTGCCATACACAGGGCAAATAGCACTCGTGTCTGTTCCCAGCTAGTACACTGTATTGGACTGAAGAGGAGCTACCATTCTTGTCAGTTTCCTAAGCAGAGTTGAACTAGATATGGCCCGTGTGTGTAGGAAGCACAGTTCTTTTGTTCTGAGCAAGCTCACTCTTCGGACCCCATAGAAAACACAGTAGAGTAGAAGACTGCTCTTTTCTCAAAAGCAGAGTGTGATTCTTGTAAGGCGAGCTAGCGTTTGTTTCCAGTCCTAAATGGAGTTGAATCACATCCAGTTTTTGGTCCTACGAGCAAGAGTTGTTTTCTGGTAATAAAGTCACTATTGTGCTCCCATTTCCATACACAGTTCAAATAGCACTCGCGTCTGTTCCCAGCAAGTACAGTGTATTGGACTGAAGAGGAGCTACTGTTCTTGTCAGTTTCCTAAGCAGAGTTGAACTACATATGGTCCGTGTGTGTAGGAAGCACAGTTCTTTTGTTCTGAGCAAGCTCACTGTTCGGACCCCAAGGGAAACACAGTAGAGTAGAAGAGAGCTCTTTTCTCAAAAGCAGAGTGTGTTTCTTGTAAGGCGAGGTAGCATTTGTTTCCCAGTCCTAAATGGAGCTGAATCACATGCAGTTTCTGGTCCTACGAGCAAGAGTTGTTTTCTGGTAAGGAAAGTCACTATTGTACTCCCATTTCCATACACAGTGCAAATAGCACTCGCGACTGTTCCCAGCAATTACAGTGTATTGGACTGAAGCGGAGCTACTGTTCTTGTCAGTTTCCTAAGCAGAGTTGAACTAGATATGGCCCCTGTGTGTAGGAAGCACAGTTCTTTTGTTCTGAACAAGCACACTATTTGGACACCATAGGAAACACAGAAGAGTAGAAGAGTGCTCTTTTCTCAAAATCAGAGAGTCTTTCTTGTAAGCGAGCTAGTGTTTGTTTCCCAGTCAGAAATGGAGTTGAATCCCATGCAGTTTCTTGTCCTATGAGTAAGAGTTGTTTTCTGATAAGAAGAGTCATTATTGTGCTCCTATTGCCATACACAGTGCAAATAGCACTCGTGTCTGTTCCCAGCTAGTACAGTGTATTGGACTGAAGAGGAGCTACCGTTGTTGTCAGTTTCCTAAGCAGAGTTGAACTAGATATGGCCCGTGTGTGTAGGAAGCACAGTTCTTTTGTTCTGAGCAAGCTCACTGTTCGGATCCCATAGGAAACACAGTAGAGTAGAAGACTGCTCTTTTCTCAAAAGCAGAGTGTGTTTCTTGTAAGGCGAGCTAGCGTTTGTTTCCCAGTCCTAAATGGAGTTGAATCACATGCAGTTTTTGGTCCTACGAGCAAGAGTTGTTTTCTGGTAATAAAGTCACTGTTGCGCTCCCTTTGCCACACAGTGTAAATAGCACTCGCATCTGTTCCCAGCAAGTACAGTGTATTGGACTGAAGCGGAGCTACTGTTCTTGTCAGTTTCCTAAGCAGAGTTGAACTAGATATGGCCCGTGTGTGTAGGAAGCCCAGTTCTTTTGTTCTGAGCAAGCTCATTATTTGGACCCCATAGGAAACACAGTCGAGTAGAAGAGTGCTCTTTTCTCAAAATCAGAGAGTCTTTCTTGTAAGGCGAGCTAGTGTTTGTTTCCCAGTCAGAAATGGAGTTGAATCCCATGCAGTTTCTTGTCCTATGAGTAAGAGTTGTTTTCTGATAAGAAGAGTCACTATTGTGCTCCTATTGCCATACACAGGGCAAATAGCACTCGCGTCTGCTCCCAGCTAGTACACTGTATTGGACTGAAGAGGAGCTACCGTTCTTGTCAGTTTCCTAAGCAGAGTTGAACTAGATATGGCCCCTGTGTGTAGGAAGCACAGTTCTTTTGTTCTGAGCAAGCTCACTATTTGGACCCCATAGGAAACACAGTAGAGTAGAGGAGTGCTCTTTTCTCAAAATCAGAGAGTCTTTCTTGTAAGGCGAGCTAGTGTTTGTTTCCCAGTCAGAAATGGAGTTGAATCCCATGCAGTTTCTTGTCCTATGAGAAAGAGTTGTTTTCTGATAAGAAGAGTCACTATTGTGCTCCTATTGCCATACACAGGGCAAATAGCACTCGTGTCTGTTCCCAGCTAGTACACTGTATTGGACTGAAGAGGAGCTACCATTCTTGTCAGTTTCCTAAGCAGAGTTGAACTAGATATGGCCCGTGTGTGTAGGAAGCACAGTTCTTTTGTTCTGAGCAAGCTCACTCTTCGGACCCCATAGAAAACACAGTAGAGTAGAAGACTGCTCTTTTCTCAAAAGCAGAGTGTGATTCTTGTAAGGCGAGCTAGCGTTTGTTTCCAGTCCTAAATGGAGTTGAATCACATCCAGTTTTTGGTCCTACGAGCAAGAGTTGTTTTCTGGTAATAAAGTCACTATTGTGCTCCCATTTCCATACACAGTTCAAATAGCACTCGCGTCTGTTCCCAGCAAGTACAGTGTATTGGACTGAAGAGGAGCTACTGTTCTTGTCAGTTTCCTAAGCAGAGTTGAACTACATATGGTCCGTGTGTGTAGGAAGCACAGTTCTTTTGTTCTGAGCAAGCTCACTGTTCGGACCCCAAGGGAAACACAGTAGAGTAGAAGAGAGCTCTTTTCTCAAAAGCAGAGTGTGTTTCTTGTAAGGCGAGGTAGCATTTGTTTCCCAGTCCTAAATGGAGCTGAATCACATGCAGTTTCTGGTCCTACGAGCAAGAGTTGTTTTCTGGTAAGGAAAGTCACTATTGTACTCCCATTTCCATACACAGTGCAAATAGCACACGCGACTGTTCCCAGCAATTACAGTGTATTGGACTGAAGCGGAGCTACTGTTCTTGTCAGTTTCCTAAGCAGAGTTGAACTAGATATGGCCCCTGTGTGTAGGAAGCACAGTTCTTTTGTTCTGAACAAGCACACTATTTGGACACCATAGGAAACACAGAAGAGTAGAAGAGTGCTCTTTTCTCAAAATCAGAGAGTCTTTCTTGTAAGCGAGCTAGTGTTTGTTTCCCAGTCAGAAATGGAGTTGAATCCCATGCAGTTTCTTGTCCTATGAGTAAGAGTTGTTTTCTGATAAGAAGAGTCATTATTGTGCTCCTATTGCCATACACAGTGCAAATAGCACTCGTGTCTGTTCCCAGCTAGTACAGTGTATTGGACTGAAGAGGAGCTACCGTTGTTGTCAGTTTCCTAAGCAGAGTTGAACTAGATATGGCCCGTGTGTGTAGGAAGCACAGTTCTTTTGTTCTGAGCAAGCTCACTGTTCGGATCCCATAGGAAACACAGTAGAGTAGAAGACTGCTCTTTTCTCAAAAGCAGAGTGTGTTTCTTGTAAGGCGAGCTAGCGTTTGTTTCCCAGTCCTAAATGGAGTTGAATCACATGCAGTTTTTGGTCCTACGAGCAAGAGTTGTTTTCTGGTAATAAAGTCACTGTTGCGCTCCCTTTGCCACACAGTGTAAATAGCACTCGCATCTGTTCCCAGCAAGTACAGTGTATTGGACTGAAGCGGAGCTACTGTTCTTGTCAGTTTCCTAAGCAGAGTTGAACTAGATATGGCCCGTGTGTGTAGGAAGCCCAGTTCTTTTGTTCTGAGCAAGCTCATTATTTGGACCCCATAGGAAACACAGTCGAGTAGAAGAGTGCTCTTTTCTCAAAATCAGAGAGTCTTTCTTGTAAGGCGAGCTAGTGTTTGTTTCCCAGTCAGAAATGGAGTTGAATCCCATGCAGTTTCTTGTCCTATGAGTAAGAGTTGTTTTCTGATAAGAAGAGTCACTATTGTGCTCCTATTGCCATACACAGGGCAAATAGCACTCGCGTCTGCTCCCAGCTAGTACACTGTATTGGACTGAAGAGGAGCTACCGTTCTTGTCAGTTTCCTAAGCAGAGTTGAACTAGATATGGCCCGTGTGTGTAGGAAGCACAGTTCTTTTGTTCTGAGCAAGCTCACTGTTCGGACCCCATAGGAAACACAGTAGAGTAGATGACTGCTCCTTTCTCAAAAGCAGAGTGTGTTTCTTGTAAGGCGAGCTAGCATTTGTTTCCAGTCCTAAATGGAGTTGAATCACATCCAGTTTTTGGTCCTATGAGCAAGAGTTGTTTTCTGGTAATAAAGTCACTATTGCGCTCCCATTGCCATACACAGTGCAAATATCACTCGCATCTGTTCCCAGCAAGTACAGTGTATTGGACTGAAGCGGAGCTACTGTTCTTGTCAGTTTCCTAAGCAGAGATGAACTAGATAAGGCCCGTGTGTGTAGGAAGCACAGTTCTTTTGTTCTGAGCAAGCTCACTGTTCGGACCCCATAGGATACACAGTCGAGTAGAATAGTTCTCTTTTCTCAAAAGCAGAGTGTGTTTCTTGTTAGGCGAGCTAGCGTTTGTTTCCCAGTCCTAAATGGAGTTGAATCACATGCAGATTCTTGTCCGACGAGCAAGAGTTGTTTTCTGGTAAGAAGAGTCACTATTGCGCTCCCATTGTCATACACAGGGCAAATAGCACTGGCGTCTGTTCCCAGCATGTACAGTGTATTGGACTGAACAGGAGCTACTGTTCTTTTCAGTTTCCTAAGCAGAATTGAACTAGATATGGCAGTATTTGTAGGAAGCACAGTTCTTTTGTTCTGAGCAAGCTCACTCTTCTGGCCCTATAAGAAACACAGTACAGTAGAAGAGTGCTCTTTTCTCAAAAGCAGAGTGTGTTTCTTGTAAGGGGAGCTAGCGTTTGTTTCCCAGTCCTAAATGGAGTTGAATCACATGCAGTTTTTGGTCCTACGAACAAGAATTGTTTTCTGGTAATAAAGTCACTATTGCGCTCCCATTGCAATACACAGTGCAAATAGCACTCGCATCTGTTCCCAGCAAGTACAGTGTATTGGACTGAAGCGGAGCTACTGTTCTTGTCAGTTTCCTAAGCAGATTTGAACTAGATATGGCCCGAGTGTGTAGGAAGCACAGTTCTTTTGTTCTGAGCAAGCTCACTGTTCGAACTCCATAGGAAACACAGTAGAGTAGAAGAGTGCTCTTTTCTCAAAAGCAGAGTGTGTTTCTTGTAAGGCGAGCTAGTGTTTGTTTCCCAGTCAGAAATGGAGTTGAATCCCATGCAGTTTCTGGTCCTACGAGCAAGAGGTGTTTTCTGGTAAGGAAAGTCACTATTGCGCCCCCATTTCCATACACAGTGCAAATAGCACTCGCGTCTGTTCCCAGCAAGTACAGTGTATTGGACTGAAGCGGAGATACTGTTCTTGTCAGTTTCCTAAGCAGAGATGAACTAGATGTGGCCCGCGTTTGTAAGAAGCACAGTTCTTTTGTTCTGAGCCAGCTCACTGTTCAGACCCCCTAGGAAATACAGTAGAGTAGAAGAGTGCTCTTTTCTCCAAAGCAGAGTGTGTTTCTTGTAAGGCAAGCTAGCATTTGTTTCCCAGTCCTAAATGGAGTTGAATCACATGCAGTTTTTTGTCCTCCGACCAAGAGTTGTTTTCTGGTAAGGAAAGTCACTATTGCGCTCCCATTTCCATACACAGTGCAAATAGCACTCGCGACTGTTCCCAGCAATTACAGTGTATTGGACTGAAGCGGAGCTACTGTTCTTGTCAGTTTCCTAAGCAGAGTTGAACTAGATATGGCCCCTGTGTGTAGGAAGCACAGTACTTTTTTTCTGAGCAAGCTCACTATTTGGACCCCATAGGAAACACAGTAGAGTAGAAGAGTACTCTTTTCTCAAAATCAGCGAGTCTTTCTTGTAAGGCGAGCTAGTGTTTGTTTCCCAGTCAGAAATGGAGTTGAATCCCATGCAGTTTCTTGTCCTATGAGTAAGAGTTGTTTTCTGATAAGAAGAGTCACTATTGTGCTCCTATTGCCATACACAGGGCAAATAGCACTCGCGTCTGTTCCCAGCTAGTACACTGTATTGGACTGAAGAGGAACTACCGTTCTTGTCAGTTTCCTAAGCAGAGTTGAACTAGATATGGCCCGTGTGTGTAGGAAGCACAGTTTTTTTGTTCTGAGCAAGCTCACTGTTCGGACCCCATAGGAAACACAGTAGAGTAGAAGACTGCTCTTTTCTCAAAAGCAGAGTGTGATTCTTGTAAGGCGAGCTAGCGTTTGTTTCCAGTCCTAAATGGCGTTGAATCACATCCAGTTTTTGGTCCTACGAGCAAGAGTTGTTTTCTGGTAATAAAGTCACTATTGCGCTCCCATTTCCATACACTGTGCAAATAGCACTCGCGTCTGTTCCCAGCAAGTACAGTGTATTGGACTGAAGAGGAGCTACTGTTCTTCTCAGTTTCCTAAGCAGAGTTGAACTACATATGGTCCTTGTTGTAGGAAGCACAGTTCTTTTGTTCTGAGCAAGCTCACTGTTCGGACCCCAAGGGAAACACAGGTGAGTAGAAGAGAGCTCTTTTCTCAAAAGCAGAGTGTGTTTCTTGTAAGGCAAGCTAGCATTTGTTTCCCAGTCCTAAATGGAGCTGAATCACATGCAGTTTCTGGTCCTACGAGCAAGAGTTGTTTTCTGGTAAGGAAAGTCACTATTGTGCTCCCATTTCCATACACAGTGCAAATAGCACTCGCGACTGTTCCCAGCAATTACAGTGTATTGGACTGAAGCGGAGCTACTGTTCTTCTCAGTTTCCTAAGCAGAGTTGAACTAGATATGGCCCCTGTGTGTAGGAAGCACAGTTCTTTTGTTCTCACCAAGCACACTATTTGGACCCCACAGGAAACACAATAGAGTAGAAGAGTGCTCATTTCTCAAAATCAGAGAGTCTTTCTTGTAAGGCGAGCTAGTGTTTGTTTCCCAGTCAGAAATGGAGTTGAATCCCATGCAGTTTCTTGTCCTATGAGTAAGAGTTGTTTTCTGATAAGAAGAGTCATTATTGTGCTCCTATTGCCATACACAGTGCAAATAGCACTCGTGTCTGTTCCCAGCTAGTACAGTGTAATGGACTGAAGAGGAGCTACCGTTCTTGTCAGTTTCCTAAGCAGAGTTGAACTAGATATGGCCCGTGTGTGTAGGAAGCACAGTTCTTTTGTTCTGAGCAAGCTCACTGTTCGGACCCCATAGGAAACACAGTAGAGTAGAAGACTGCTCTTTTCTCAAAAGCAGAGTGTGTTTCTTGTAAGGCGAGCTAGCGTTTGTTTCCCAGTCCTAAATGGAGTTGAATCACATGCAGTTTTTGGTCCTACGAGCAAGAGTTGTTTTCTGGTAATAAAGTCACTGTTGCGCTCCCATTGCCATACACAGTGTAAATAGCACTCGCATCTGTTCCCAGCATGTACAGTGTATTGGACTGAAGCGGAGCTACTGTTCTTGTCAGTTTCCTAAGCAGAGTTGAACTAGATATGGCCCGTGTGTGTAGGAAGCCCAGTTCTTTTGTTCTGAGCAAGCTCACTGTTCGAACCCCATAGGATACACAGTCAAGTAGAAGAGTGCTCTTTTCTCAAAAGCAGAGTGTGTTTCTTGTTAGGCGAGCTAGCGTTTGTTTCCCAGTCCTAAATGGAGTTGAATCACATGCAGATTCTTGTCAGACGAGCAAGAGTTGTTTTCTGGTAAGAAGAGTCACTATTGCGCTCCCATTGTCATACACAGGGCAAATAGCACTGGCGTCTGTTCCCAGCATGTACAGTGTATTGGACTGAACAGGAGCTACTGTTCTTTTCAGTTTCCTAAGCAGAATTGAACTAGATATGGCAGTATTTGTAGGAAGCACAGTTCTTTTGTTCTGAGCAAGCTCACTCTTCTGGCCCTATAAGAAACACAGTACAGTAGAAGAGTGCTCTTTTCTCAAAAGCAGAGTGTGTTTCTTGTAAGGGGAGCTAGCGTTTGTTTCCCAGTCCTAAATGGAGTTGAATCACATGCAGTTTTTGGTCCTACGAACAAGAGTTGTTTTCTGGTAATAAAGTCACTATTGCGCTCCCATTGCAATACACAGTGCAAATAGCACTCGCATCTGTTCCCAGCAAGTACAGTGTATTGGACTGAAGCGGAGCTACTGTTCTTGTCAGTTTCCTAAGCAGATTTGAACTAGATATGGCCCGTGTGTGTAGGAAGCACAGTTCTTTTGTTCTGAGCAAGCTCACTGTTCGAACTCCATAGGAAACACAGTAGAGTAGAAGAGTGCTCTTTTCTCAAAAGCAGAGTGTGTTTCTTGTAAGGCGAGCTAGTGTTTGTTTCCCAGTCAGAAATGGAGTTGAATCCCATGCAGTTTCTGGTCCTACGAGCAAGAGGTGTTTTCTGGTAAGGAAAGTCACTATTGCGCCCCCATTTCCATACACAGTGCAAATAGCACTCGCGTCTGTTCCCAGCAAGTACAGTGTATTGGACTGAAGCGGAGATACTGTTCTTGTCAGTTTCCTAAGCAGAGATGAACTAGATGTGGCCCGCGTTTGTAAGAAGCACAGTTCTTTTGTTCTGAGCAAGCTCACTGTTCAGACCCCCTAGGAAATACAGTAGAGTAGAAGAGTGCTCTTTTCTCCAAAGCAGAGTGTGTTTCTTGTAAGGCAAGCTAGCATTTGTTTCCCAGTCCTAAATGGAGTTGAATCACATGCAGTTTTTTGTCCTCCGACCAAGAGTTGTTTTCTGGTAAGGAAAGTCACTATTGCGCTCCCATTTCCATACACAGTGCAAATAGCACTCGCGACTGTTCCCAGCAATTACAGTGTATTGGACTGAAGCGGAGCTACTGTTCTTGTCAGTTTCCTAAGCAGAGTTGAACTAGATATGGCCCCTGTGTGTAGGAAGCACAGTTCTTTTGTTCTGAGCAAGCTCACTATTTGTACCCCATAGGAAACACAGTAGAGTAGAAGAGTGCTCTTTTCTCAAAATCAGAGAGTCTTTCTTGTAAGGCGAGCTAGTGTTTGTTTCCCAGTCAGAAATGGAGTTGAATCCCATGCAGTTTCTTGTCCTATGAGTAAGAGTTGTTTTCTGATAAGAAGAGTCACTATTGTGCTCCTATTGCCATACACAGGGCAAATAGCACTCGCGTCTGTTCCCAGCTAGTACACTGTATTGGACTGAAGAGGAGCTACCGTTCTTGTCAGTTTCCTAAGCAGAGTTGAACTAGATATGGCCCGTGTGTGTAGGAAGCACAGTTCTTTTGTTCTGAGCAAGCTCACTGTTCGGACCCCATAGGAAACACAGTAGAGTAGATGACTGCTCTTTACTCAAAAGCAGAGTGTTTCTTGTAAGGCGAGCTAGCGTTTGTTTCTAGTCCTAAATGGAGTTGAATCACATGCAGTTTTTGGTCCTCCGACCAAGAGTTGTTTTCTGATAAGGAAAGTCACTATTGTGCTCCCATTTCCATACACAGTGCAAATAGCACTCGCGTCTGTTCCCAGCAATTACAGTGTATTGGACTGAAGCGGAGCTACTGTCCTTGTCAGTTTCCTAAGCAGAGTTGAACTAGATATGGCCCCTGTGTGTAGGAAGCACAGTTCTTTTGTTCTGAGCAAGCTCACTATTTGGACCCCATAGGAAACACAGTAGAGTAGAGGAGTGCTCTTTTCTCAAAATCAGAGAGTCTTTCTTGTAAGGCGAGCTAGTGTTTGTTTCCCAGTCAGAAATGGAGTTGAATCCCATGCAGTTTCTTGTCCTATGAGAAAGAGTTGTTTTCTGATAAGAAGAGTCACTATTGTGCTCCTATTGCCATACACAGGGCAAATAGCACTCGTGTCTGTTCCCAGCTAGTACACTGTATTGGACTGAAGAGGAGCTACCATTCTTGTCAGTTTCCTAAGCAGAGTTGAACTAGATATGGCCCGTGTGTGTAGGAAGCACAGTTCTTTTGTTCTGAGCAAGCTCACTCTTCGGACCCCATAGAAAACACAGTAGAGTAGAAGACTGCTCTTTTCTCAAAAGCAGAGTGTGATTCTTGTAAGGCGAGCTAGCGTTTGTTTCCAGTCCTAAATGGAGTTGAATCACATCCAGTTTTTGGTCCTACGAGCAAGAGTTGTTTTCTGGTAATAAAGTCACTATTGTGCTCCCATTTCCATACACAGTTCAAATAGCACTCGCGTCTGTTCCCAGCAAGTACAGTGTATTGGACTGAAGAGGAGCTACTGTTCTTGTCAGTTTCCTAAGCAGAGTTGAACTACATATGGTCCGTGTGTGTAGGAAGCACAGTTCTTTTGTTCTGAGCAAGCTCACTGTTCGGACCCCAAGGGAAACACAGTAGAGTAGAAGAGAGCTCTTTTCTCAAAAGCAGAGTGTGTTTCTTGTAAGGCGAGGTAGCATTTGTTTCCCAGTCCTAAATGGAGCTGAATCACATGCAGTTTCTGGTCCTACGAGCAAGAGTTGTTTTCTGGTAAGGAAAGTCACTATTGTACTCCCATTTCCATACACAGTGCAAATAGCACTCGCGACTGTTCCCAGCAATTACAGTGTATTGGACTGAAGCGGAGCTACTGTTCTTGTCAGTTTCCTAAGCAGAGTTGAACTAGATATGGCCCCTGTGTGTAGGAAGCACAGTTCTTTTGTTCTGACCAAGCACACTATTTGGACACCATAGGAAACACAGAAGAGTAGAAGAGTGCTCTTTTCTCAAAATCAGAGAGTCTTTCTTGTAAGCGAGCTAGTGTTTGTTTCCCAGTCAGAAATGGAGTTGAATCCCATGCAGTTTCTTGTCCTATGAGTAAGAGTTGTTTTCTGATAAGAAGAGTCATTATTGTGCTCCTATTGCCATACACAGTGCAAATAGCACTCGTGTCTGTTCCCAGCTAGTACAGTGTATTGGACTGAAGAGGAGCTACCGTTGTTGTCAGTTTCCTAAGCAGAGTTGAACTAGATATGGCCCGTGTGTGTAGGAAGCACAGTTCTTTTGTTCTGAGCAAGCTCACTGTTCGGATCCCATAGGAAACACAGTAGAGTAGAAGACTGCTCTTTTCTCAAAAGCAGAGTGTGTTTCTTGTAAGGCGAGCTAGCGTTTGTTTCCCAGTCCTAAATGGAGTTGAATCACATGCAGTTTTTGGTCCTACGAGCAAGAGTTGTTTTCTGGTAATAAAGTCACTGTTGCGCTCCCTTTGCCACACAGTGTAAATAGCACTCGCATCTGTTCCCAGCAAGTACAGTGTATTGGACTGAAGCGGAGCTACTGTTCTTGTCAGTTTCCTAAGCAGAGTTGAACTAGATATGGCCCGTGTGTGTAGGAAGCCCAGTTCTTTTGTTCTGAGCAAGCTCATTATTTGGACCCCATAGGAAACACAGTCGAGTAGAAGAGTGCTCTTTTCTCAAAATCAGAGAGTCTTTCTTGTAAGGCGAGCTAGTGTTTGTTTCCCAGTCAGAAATGGAGTTGAATCCCATGCAGTTTCTTGTCCTATGAGTAAGAGTTGTTTTCTGATAAGAAGAGTCACTATTGTGCTCCTATTGCCATACACAGGGCAAATAGCACTCGCGTCTGCTCCCAGCTAGTACACTGTATTGGACTGAAGAGGAGCTACCGTTCTTGTCAGTTTCCTAAGCAGAGTTGAACTAGATATGGCCCGTGTGTGTAGGAAGCACAGTTCTTTTGTTCTGAGCAAGCTCACTGTTCGGACCCCATAGGGAACACAGTAGAGTAGATGACTGCTCCTTTCTCAAAAGCAGAGTGTGTTTCTTGTAAGGCGAGCTAGCATTTGTTTCCAGTCCTAAATGGAGTTGAATCACATCCAGTTTTTGGTCCTATGAGCAAGAGTTGTTTTCTGGTAATAAAGTCACTATTGCGCTCCCATTGCCATACACAGTGCAAATATCACTCGCATCTGTTCCCAGCAAGTACAGTGTATTGGACTGAAGCGGAGCTACTGTTCTTGTCAGTTTCCTAAGCAGAGATGAACTAGATAAGGCCCGTGTGTGTAGGAAGCACAGTTCTTTTGTTCTGAGCAAGCTCACTGTTCGGACCCCATAGGATACACAGTCGAGTAGAATAGTTCTCTTTTCTCAAAAGCAGAGTGTGTTTCTTGTTAGGCGAGCTAGCGTTTGTTTCCCAGTCCTAAATGGAGTTGAATCACATGCAGATTCTTGTCCGACGAGCAAGAGTTGTTTTCTGGTAAGAAGAGTCACTATTGCGCTCCCATTGTCATACACAGGGCAAATAGCACTGGCGTCTGTTCCCAGCATGTACAGTGTATTGGACTGAACAGGAGCTACTGTTCTTTTCAGTTTCCTAAGCAGAATTGAACTAGATATGGCAGTATTTGTAGGAAGCACAGTTCTTTTGTTCTGAGCAAGCTCACTCTTCTGGCCCTATAAGAAACACAGTACAGTAGAAGAGTGCTCTTTTCTCAAAAGCAGAGTGTGTTTCTTGTAAGGGGAGCTAGCGTTTGTTTCCCAGTCCTAAATGGAGTTGAATCACATGCAGTTTTTGGTCCTACGAACAAGAATTGTTTTCTGGTAATAAAGTCACTATTGCGCTCCCATTGCAATACACAGTGCAAATAGCACTCACATCTGTTCCCAGCAAGTACAGTGTATTGGACTGAAGCGGAGCTACTGTTCTTGTCAGTTTCCTAAGCAGATTTGAACTAGATATGGCCCGAGTGTGTAGGAAGCACAGTTCTTTTGTTCTGAGCAAGCTCACTGTTCGAACTCCATAGGAAACACAGTAGAGTAGAAGAGTGCTCTTTTCTCAAAAGCAGAGTGTGTTTCTTGTAAGGCGAGCTAGTGTTTGTTTCCCAGTCAGAAATGGAGTTGAATCCCATGCAGTTTCTGGTCCTACGAGCAAGAGGTGTTTTCTGGTAAGGAAAGTCACTATTGCGCCCCCATTTCCATACACAGTGCAAATAGCACTCGCGTCTGTTCCCAGCAAGTACAGTGTATTGGACTGAAGCGGAGATACTGTTCTTGTCAGTTTCCTAAGCAGAGATGAACTAGATGTGGCCCGCGTTTGTAAGAAGCACAGTTCTTTTGTTCTGAGCCAGCTCACTGTTCAGACCCCCTAGGAAATACAGTAGAGTAGAAGAGTGCTCTTTTCTCCAAAGCAGAGTGTGTTTCTTGTAAGGCAAGCTAGCATTTGTTTCCCGGTCCTAAATGGAGTTGAATCACATGCAGTTTTTTGTCCTCCGACCAAGAGTTGTTTTCTGGTAAGGAAAGTCACTATTGCGCTCCCATTTCCATACACAGTGCAAATAGCACTCGCGACTGTTCCCAGCAATTACAGTGTATTGGACTGAAGCGGAGCTACTGTTCTTGTCAGTTTCCTAAGCAGAGTTGAACTAGATATGGCCCCTGTGTGTAGGAAGCACAGTACTTTTTTTCTGAGCAAGCTCACTATTTGGACCCCATAGGAAACACAGTAGAGTAGAAGAGTACTCTTTTCTCAAAATCAGCGAGTCTTTCTTGTAAGGCGAGCTAGTGTTTGTTTCCCAGTCAGAAATGGAGTTGAATCCCATGCAGTTTCTTGTCCTATGAGTAAGAGTTGTTTTCTGATAAGAAGAGTCACTATTGTGCTCCTATTGCCATACACAGGGCAAATAGCACTCGCGTCTGTTCCCAGCTAGTACACTGTATTGGACTGAAGAGGAACTACCGTTCTTGTCAGTTTCCTAAGCAGAGTTGAACTAGATATGGCCCGTGTGTGTAGGAAGCACAGTTTTTTTGTTCTGAGCAAGCTCACTGTTCGGACCCCATAGGAAACACAGTAGAGTAGAAGACTGCTCTTTTCTCAAAAGCAGAGTGTGATTCTTGTAAGGCGAGCTAGCGTTTGTTTCCAGTCCTAAATGGCGTTGAATCACATCCAGTTTTTGGTCCTACGAGCAAGAGTTGTTTTCTGGTAATAAAGTCACTATTGCGCTCCCATTTCCATACACTGTGCAAATAGCACTCGCGTCTGTTTCCAGCAAGTACAGTGTATTGGACTGAAGAGGAGCTACTGTTCTTCTCAGTTTCCTAAGCAGAGTTGAACTACATATGGTCCTTGTTGTAGGAAGCACAGTTCTTTTGTTCTGAGCAAGCTCACTGTTCGGACCCCAAGGGAAACACAGGTGAGTAGAAGAGAGCTCTTTTCTCAAAAGCAGAGTGTGTTTCTTGTAAGGCAAGCTAGCATTTGTTTCCCAGTCCTAAATGGAGCTGAATCACATGCAGTTTCTGGTCCTACGAGCAAGAGTTGTTTTCTGGTAAGGAAAGTCACTATTGTGCTCCCATTTCCATACACAGTGCAAATAGCACTCGCGACTGTTCCCAGCAATTACAGTGTATTGGACTGAAGCGGAGCTACTGTTCTTCTCAGTTTCCTAAGCAGAGTTGAACTAGATATGGCCCCTGTGTGTAGGAAGCACAGTTCTTTTGTTCTCACCAAGCACACTATTTGGACCCCACAGGAAACACAATAGAGTAGAAGAGTGCTCATTTCTCAAAATCAGAGAGTCTTTCTTGTAAGGCGAGCTAGTGTTTGTTTCCCAGTCAGAAATGGAGTTGAATCCCATGCAGTTTCTTGTCCTATGAGTAAGAGTTGTTTTCTGATAAGAAGAGTCATTATTGTGCTCCTATTGCCATACACAGTGCAAATAGCACTCGCGACTGTTCCCAGCTAGTACAGTGTAATGGACTGAAGAGGAGCTACCGTTCTTGTCAGTTTCCTAAGCAGAGTTGAACTAGATATGGCCCGTGTGTGTAGGAAGCACAGTTCTTTTGTTCTGAGCAAGCTCACTGTTCGGACCCCATAGGAAACACAGTAGAGTAGAAGACTGCTCTTTTCTCAAAAGCAGAGTGTGTTTCTTGTAAGGCGAGCTAGCGTTTGTTTCCCAGTCCTAAATGGAGTTGAATCACATGCAGTTTTTGGTCCTACGAGCAAGAGTTGTTTTCTGGTAATAAAGTCACTGTTGCGCTCCCATTGCCATACACAGTGTAAATAGCACTCGCATCTGTTCCCAGCATGTACAGTGTATTGGACTGAAGCGGAGCTACTGTTCTTGTCAGTTTCCTAAGCAGAGTTGAACTAGATATGGCCCGTGTGTGTAGGAAGCCCAGTTCTTTTGTTCTGAGCAAGCTCACTGTTCGAACCCCATAGGATACACAGTCAAGTAGAAGAGTGCTCTTTTCTCAAAAGCAGAGTGTGTTTCTTGTTAGGCGAGCTAGCGTTTGTTTCCCAGTCCTAAATGGAGTTGAATCACATGCAGATTCTTGTCAGACGAGCAAGAGTTGTTTTCTGGTAAGAAGAGTCACTATTGTGCTCCTATTGCCATACACAGGGCAAATAGCACTCGCGTCTGCTCCCAGCTAGTACACTGTATTGGACTGAAGAGGAGCTACCGTTCTTGTCAGTTTCCTAAGCAGAGTTGAACTAGATATGGCCCGTGTGTGTAGGAAGCACAGTTCTTTTGTTCTGAGCAAGCTCACTGTTCGGACCCCATAGGAAACACAGTAGAGTAGATGACTGCTCCTTTCTCAAAAGCAGAGTGTGTTTCTTGTAAGGCGAGCTAGCATTTGTTTCCAGTCCTAAATGGAGTTGAATCACATCCAGTTTTTGGTCCTACGAGCAAGAGTTGTTTTCTGGTAATAAAGTCACTATTGTGCTCCCATTGCCATACACAGTGCAAATATCACTCGCATCTGTTCCCAGCAAGTACAGTGTATTGGACTGAAGCGGAGCTACTGTTCTTGTCAGTTTCCTAAGCAGAGATGAACTAGATAAGGCCCGTGTGTGTAGGAAGCACAGTTCTTTTGTTCTGAGCAAGCTCACTGTTCAGACCCCCTAGAAAACACAGTAGAGTAGAAGAGTGCTCTTTTCTCCAAAGCAGAGTGTGTTTTTTGTAAGGCGAGATAGCGTTTGTTTCCCAGTCCTAAATGGAGTTGAATCACATGCAGTTTCTTGTCCTACGACCAAGAGTTGTTTTCTGGTAAGGAAAGTCACTATTTCGCTCCCATTTACATACACAGTGCAAATAGCACTCGCGTCTGTTCCCAGCAAGTACAGTGTATTGGACTGAAGAGAAGCTACTGTTCTTGTCAGTTTCCTAAGCAGAGTTGAACTAGATATGGCCCCTGTGTGTAGGAAGCACAGTTCTTTTGTTGTGAGCAAGCTCACTGTTCGGACCCCTTAGGAAACACAGTAAAGTAGAAGAGTGCTCTTTTCTCAAAAGCAGAGTGTGTTTCTTGTAAGGCGAGCTAGCATTTGTTTCCCGTCCTAAATGGAGCTGAATCACATGCAGTTTCTGGTCCTACGAGCAAGAGTTGTTTTCTGGTAAGGAAAGTCACTATTGTGCTCCCATTGCCATACACAGTGCAAATAGCACTCGTGTCTGTTCCCAGCAAGTACAGTGTATTGGACTGAAGAGGAGCTACTGTTCTTGTCAGTTTCCTAAGCAGAGTTGAACTAGATATGGCCCGTGTGTGTAGGAAGCACAGTTCTTTTGTTCTGACCAAGCTCAAAGTTCGGACCCCATAGGAAACACAGTAGAGTAGAAGACTGCTCTTTTCTCAAAAGCAGAGTGTGTTTCTTTTAAGGCGAGCTAGCGTTTGTTTCCCAGTCCTAAATGGAGTTGAATCACATGCAGTTTTTGTTCCTACGAGCAAGAGTTGTTTTCTGGTAATAAAGTCATTGTTGCGCTCCAATTGCCAAACACAGTGTAAATAGAACTCGCATCTGTTCCCAGCAAGTACAGTGTATTGGACTGAAGCAGAGCTACTGTTCTTGTCAGTTTCCTAAGCAGAGTTGAACTAGATATGGCCCGTGTGTGTAGGAAGCCCAGGTCTTTTGTTCTGAGCAAGCTCACTGTTCGGACCCCATAGGATACACAGTCGAGTAGAAGAGTGCTCTTTTCTCAAAAGCAGAGTGTGTTTCTTGTTAGGCGAGCTAGCGTTTGTTTCCCAGTGCTAAATGGAGTTGAATCACATGCAGTTTCTTGTCCTACGAGCAAGAGTTGTTTTCTGGTAATAAGAGTCACTATTGCGCTTCCATTGTCATACAAAGGGCAAATAGCACTGACGTCTGTTCCCAGATTGTACAGTGTATTGGACTGAACAGGAGCTACTGTTCTTTTCAGTTTCTAAGCAGAATTGAACTAGATATGGCAGTATTTGTATGAAGCACAGTTCTTTTGTTCTGAGCAAGCTCACTGTTCTGGCCCTATAGGAAACATAGTAGAGTAGAAGAGTGCTCTTTTCTCAAAAGCAGAGTGTGTTTTTTGTAAGGCGAGCTACCGTTTGTTTCCCAGTCCTAAATGGAGGTGAATCACATGCAGTTTTTGGTCCTACGACCAAGAGTTCTTTTCTGGTAAGGAAAGTCACTATTGTGCTCCCATTGTCATAAACAGGGCAAATAGCTCTGGCATCTGTTCACAGCATGTACAGTGTATTGGACTGAACAGGAGCTACTGTTCTTTTCAGTTTCCTAAGCAGAATTGAACTAGATATGGCAGTATTTGTAGGAAGCACAGTTCTTTTGTTCTGAGCAAGCTCACTCTTCTGGCCCTATAGTAAACACAGTAGAGTAGAAGAGTGCTCTTTTCTCAAAAGCAGAGTGTGTTTCTTGTAAGGCGAGCTACCGTTTGTTTCCCAGTCCTAAATGGAGGTGAATCACATGCAGTTTTTGGTCCTACGAGCAAGAGTTGTTTTCTGGTAATAAAGTCACTATTGCGCTCCCATTGCCATACACAGTGCAAATAGCACTCGCATCTGTTCCCAGCAAGTACAGTGTATTGGACTGAAGCAGAGCTACTGTTTTTGTCAGTTTCCTAAGCAGAGTTGAACTAGATATGGCCCCTGTGTGTAGGAAGCACAGTTCTTTTGTTCTGAGCAAGCTCACTGTTCGGACCCTATAGGAAACACAGTAGAGTAGAAGAGTGCTCTTTTCTCAAAAGCAGAGTGTGTTTCTTGTAAGGCGAGCTAGTGTTTGTTTCCCAGTCAGAAATGGAGTTGAATCCCAGGCAGTTTCTGGTCCTAGGAGCAAGAGTTTTTTTCTGGTAAGGAAAGTCACTATTGCGCTCCCATTTCCATAAGAAGTGCAAATAGCACTCGCATCTGTTCCCAGCAAGTACAGTGTATTGGACTGAAGCGGAGCTACTGTTCTTGTCAGTTTCCTAAGCAGAGATGAACTAGATATGGCCCGTGTGTTTAGGAAGCACAGTTCTTTTGTTCTGAGCAAGCTCACTGTTCAGACTCCCTAGGAAACACAGTAGAGGAGAAGAGTGCTCTTTTCTCAAAAGCAGAGTGTGTTTTTTGTAAGGCGAGCTAGCGTTTGTTTCCCAGTCCTAAATGGAGTTGAATCACATGCAGTTTTTTGTCCTACGAGCAAGAGGTGTTTTCTGGTAAGGAAAGTCACTATTGCGCTCCCATTTACATACACAGTGCAAATAGCACTCGCGTCTGTTCCCAGCAAGTACAGTGTATTGGACTGAAGCGTAGCTACTGTTCTTGTCAGTTTCCTAAGCAGAGTTGAACTAGATATGGCCCCTGTGTGTAGGAAGCACAGTTCTTTTGTTCTGAGCAAGCTCACTATTTGGCCCCCATAGGAAACACAGTAGAGTAGAAGACTGCTCTTTTTTCAAAGCAGAGTGTGTTTCTTGTAAAGAGAGCTAGCATTTGTTTCCCAGTCCTAAATGGAGTTGAATCACATGCAGTTTCTTGACCTACGAGCAAGAGTTGTTTTCTGGTAAGAAGAGTCACTATTGTGCTCCCATTTTCATACAAAGGGCAAATAGCCCTGGCGTCTGTTCCCAGCATGTACAGTGTATTGGACTGAAGAGGAGCTACTGTTCTTGTCAGTTTCCTAAGCAGAGTATAATTAGATATGGCCCCTGTGTGTAGGAAGCACAGTTCTTTTGTTCTGAGCAAGCTTACTGTTCTGGCCCTATAGGAAACACAGTAGAGTAGAAGAGTGCTCTTTTCTCAAAAGCAGAGTGTGTTTTTTGTAAGGCGAGCTAGCGTTTGGTTCCCAGTCCTAAATGGAGTTGAATCACATGCAGTTTTTGGTCCTACGACCAAGAGTTGTTTTCTGGTAAGGAAAGTCACTATTGCTCTCCCTTTACATACACAGTGCAAATAGTACTCGCGTATGTTCCCAGCAAGTACAGTGTATTGGACTGAAGCAGAGCTACGGTTCTTGTCAGTTTCCTAAGCAGAGTTGAACGAGATATGTCCCGTGTGTGTAGGAATCACAGTTCTTTTTTTCTGAGCAAGCTCACTATTCAGACCCCATAGGAAACACAGTAGAGTAGAAGAGAGCTCTTTTCTCAAAATCAGAGAGTCTTTCTTGTAAGGCGAGCAAGTGTTTGTTTCCCAGTCAGAAATGGAGTTGAATCCCATGCAGTTTCTTGTCCTATGAGTAAGAGTTGTTTTCTGATAAGAAGAGTCACTATTGTGCTCCTATTGCCATACACAGTGCAAATAGCACTCGCGTCTTTTCCCAGCTAGTACAGTGTATTGGACTGAAGAGGAGCTACCGTTCTTGTCAGTTTCCTAAGCAGAGTTGAACTACATATGGCCCGTGTGTGTAGGAAGCACAGTTCTTTTGTTCTGAGCAAGCTCACTGTTCGGACCCCATAGGAAACACATTAGATTAGAAGATTTTTCTTTTCTCAAAAGCAGAGTGTGTTTCTTGTAAGGCGAGCTAGCGTTTGTTTCCCAGTCCTAAATGGAGTTGAATCACATCCAGTTTTTGGTCCTACGAGCAAGAGTTGTTTTCTGGTAAGGAAAATCACTATTGCGCTCCCAGTGCCATATACAGTGCAAATAGCACTCCCGTCTGTTCCCAGCAAGTACAGTGTATTGGACTGAACAGGAACTACTGTTCTTGTCAGTTTCCAAAGCAGAGTTGAACTAGATATGGCCCGTGAGTGTAGGAAGCACAGTTCTTTTGTTATGAGCAAGGTCAATGTTCGGGACCCATAGGAAACAGAGTAGAGTAGAAGACTGCTTTTTTCTCAAAAGCAGAGTGTGTTTCTTGTAAGGCGAGCTAGTGTTTGTTTCCCAGTCAGAAATGGAGTTGAATCCCATGCAGTTTCTGGTCCTATGAGCAAGAGGTGTTTTATGGTTAGGAAAGTCACTATTGCGCTCCCATTTCCATACACAGTGCAAATAGCACTCGCGTCTGTTCTTAGCAAGTACAGTGTATTGGACTGAAGAGGAGCTACTGTTCTTGTCAGTTTCCTAAGCAGAGATGAACTAGATATGGCCCGTGTGTGTAGGAAGCACAGTTCTTTTGTTCTGAGCAAGCTCACTGGTCAGTCCCCCTAGGAAACACAGTAGAGTAGAAGAGTGCTCTTTTCTCAAAAGCAGAGTGTGTTTTTTGTGAGGCGAGATAGCGTTGTTTTCCAGTCCTAAATGGAGTTGAATCTCATGCAGTTTTTGGTCCTACGACCAAGAGTTGTTTTCTGGTAAGGAAAGTCACTATTGCGCTCCCATTTCCATACACAGTGCAAATAGCACTCACGTCTGTTCCCAGGAAGTACAGTGTATTGGACTGAAGCGTAGCTACTGTTCCTGTCAGTTTCCTAAGCAGAGTTGAAGTAGATATGGCCCCTGTGCTTAGGAAGCACAGTTCTTTTGTTCTGACCAAGCTCACTATTCGGACCCCATAGGAAACGCAGTAGAGTAGAAGAGTGCTCTTTTCTCAAAATCAGAGTGTCTTTCTTGTAAGGCGAGCTAGTGTTTGTTTCCCAGTCAGAAATGGAGTTGAATTCCATGCAGTTTCTGGTCCTATGAGCAAGAGTTGTTTTCTGATAAGAAGAGTCACTATTGTGCTCCTATTGCCATACACAGTGCAAATAGCACTCGCGTCTGTTCTCAGCAATTACAGTGAATTGGACTGAATATGAGCTACTGTTCTTGTCAGTTTCCTAAGCAGAGTTGAACTAGATATGGCCCGTGTGTGTAGGAAGCACAGTTCTTTTGTTCTGAGCAAGCTCAATGTTCGGACCCCATATGAACCACAGTAGAATAGAAGACTGCTCTTTTCTCAAAAGCAGAGTGTGTTTCTTGTAAGGCGAGCTAGCATTTGTTTCCCAGTCCTAAATGGAGTTGAATCACATGCAGTTTCTTGTCCTATGAGCAGGAGTTGTTTTCTGGTAAGAAGAGTCACAATTGCGCTCCCATTGCCACACAGTGTAAATAGTACTGGCATCTATTCCCAGCATGTACAGTGTATTGGACTGAAGAGGATCTACTGTTCTTTTCAGTTTCCTAAGCAGAATTGAACTAGATATGGCCGTATTTTTTTGAAGCACAGTTCTTTTGTTCTGAGCAAGCTCACTGTTCTGGCCCTATAGGAAACACAGTAGAGTAGAAGAGTGCTCTTTTCTCAAAAGCAGAGTGTGTTTCCTGTAATGCGAGCTAGCATTTGTTTCCCAGTCCTAAATGGAGTTGAATCACATGCAGTTTTTGGTCTTAAGAGCAAGAGTTGTTTTCTGGTAAGGAAAGTCACTATTGTGCTCCCATTTCCATACACAGTGCAAATAGCACTCGCTTCTGTTCCAATCAAGTACAGTGTATTGGACTGAAGCGGAGCTACTGTTCTTGTCAGTTTCCTAAGCAGAGTTGAACTAGATATGGCCCATGTGTGTAGGAAGCACAGTTCTTTTGTTCTGAGCAAATTCACTGTTCTGGGCCAATAGGAAACACATTAGAGTAGAAGAGTGCTCTTTTCTCAAAAGCAGAGTGTGTTTCTTGTAAGGCGAGCTAGCGTTTCTTTCCCAGTCCTAAATGGAGTTGAATCACATGCAGTTTTTGGTCCTATGAGCAAGAGTTGTTTTCTGATAAGGAAAGTCACTATTGTGCTCCCGTTTACATACACAGTGCAAATAGCACTCGCGTCTGTTCCCAGCAAGTACAGAGTATCGGACTGAAGAGGTGCTACTGTTCTTGTCAGTTTCCTAAGCAGAGTTGAACTAGATATGGCCCCTGTGTGTAGGAAGCACAGTTCTTTTGTTCTGAGCAAGCTCACTGTTCGGACCCCATAGGAAACACAGTAGAGTAGAAGAGTGCTCTTTTCTCAAAAGCAGTGTGTGTTTCTTGTAAGGCGAGCTAGCGTTTGTTTCCCAGTTCTAAATGGAGTTGAATCACATGCAGTTTCTGTTCCTATGAGCAAGAATTGTTTTCTGGGAAGAAGAGTCACTATTGTGCTCCCATTGCCATACACAGTGCAAAAAGCACTCGCATCTGTTCCCAGCTAGTACAGTGTATTGGACTGAAGAGGAGCTACTGTTCTTGTCAGTTTCCTAAGCAGAGTTGAACTAGATATGGCCCGTGTGTGTAGGAATAACAGTTCTTTTGTTCTGACCAAGCTCACTGTTCGGACCCCATAGGAAACACAGTCGAGTAGAAGAGTGCACTTTTCTCCAAAGCAGAGTGTGTTTCTTGTAAGGCGAGCTAGCGTTTGTTAACCAGTCCTAAATGGAGTTGAATCACATGCAGTTTCTTGTGCTACGAGCAAGAGTTGTTTTCTGGTGAGAAGAGTCACTATTGCGGTCCCCTTGTCATACACAGGGCAAATAGCACTGGCGTCTGTTCCCAGCATGTACAGTGTATTGGACTGAAGAGGATCTACTGTTCTTGTCAGTTTCCTAAGCAGAGTTGAACTAGATATGGACCGTGTGTGTAGGAAGCACAGTTCTTTTGTTCTGAGCAAGCTCACTGTTCGGATCCCATAGGATACACAGTAGAGTAGAAGAGTGCTCTTTTCTCAAAAGCAGAGTGTGTTCCTTCTAAGGCGAGCTAGCGTTTGTTTACCAGTCCTAAATGGAGTTGAATCACATGCAGTTTCTGGTCCTACGAGCAAGAGTTGTTTTCTGGTAAGAAGAGTCACTATTGCGCTCCCATTGTCATAAACAGGGCAAATAGCACTGGCATCTATTCCCAGCAAGTACAGTGTATTGGACTGAAGAGGATCTACTGTTCTTGTTTGTTTCCTAAGCATAATTGAACTAGATATGGCTCGTGTTTGTAGGAAGCACAGTCCTTTTGTTCTGAGCAAGCTAACTGTTTTGGCCCTATAGGAAACACAGTAGAGTAGAAGAGTGATCATTTCTCAAAAGCAGAGTGTGTTTCTTGTAAGGCGAGCTAGCGTTTGTTTCCCAGTCCTAAATGGAGTTGAATCACATGCAGTTTTTGGTTTTACGAGCAAGAGTTGTTTTCTGGTAAGGAAAGTCACTATTGTGCTCCCTCTGGCATACACAGTGCAAATAGCACTCCCGTCTGTTCCCAGCAAGTACAGTGTATTGGACTGAAGAGAAGCTACTGTTCTTGTCAGTTTCCTAAGCAGAGTTGAACTAGATATGGCCCGTGTTTGTAGGAAGCACAGTTCTTTTGTTCTGAGCAAGCTCACTGTTCGGATCCCATAGGATACACAGTAGAGTAGAAGAGTGCTCTTTTCTCAAAAGCAGAGTGTGTTCCTTCTAAGGCGAGCTAGCGTTTGTTTACCAGTCCTAAATGGAGTTGAATCACATGCAGTTTCTTATCCTATGAGCAAGAGTTGTTTTCTGGTAAGAAGAGTCACTATTGTGCTCCCAATGCCATACACAGTGCAAATAGCACTCGCGTCTCTTCCCAGCAAGTACAGTGTATTGGGCTGAAGCGGAGCTACTGTTCTTGTCAGTTTCCTAAGCAGAGTTGATCTAGATATGGCCCATGTGTATAGGAAGCACAGTTCTTTTATTCTGAGCAAGCTCACTGTTCTGATTCCATAGGATACACAGTAGAGAAGAAGAGTGCTCTTTTCTCCAAAGCAGAGTGTGTTTCTTGTAAGGCGAGCTAGCATTTGTTTCCCTGTCCTAAAGGGAGTTGAATCACATGCAGTTTCCTGTCCTACGAGCAAGAGTTGTTTTCTGGTAAGAAGAGTCACTATTGCGCTCCCATTGTCATACACAGTCCAAATAGCACTGGCGTCTGTTCCCAGCATGTACAGTTTATTGGACTGAAGAGGACCTACTGTTCTTGTCATTTTCCTAAGCAGAATTGAACTAGATAAGGCGGTATTTGTAGGAAGCACAGTTCTTTTTTTCTGAGCAAACTCACTGTTCTGGCCCTATAGGAAACACGGTAGAGTAGAAGAGTCCTCTTTTCTCAAAAGCAGAGTGTGTTTCTTGTAAGGTGAGCTAGCGTTTGTTTCCCAGTCCTAAATGGAGTTGAATCACATAGAGTTTTTGGTCCTTTGACCAAGAGATGTTTTCTGGTAAGGAAAGTCACTATTGCGCTCCCATTGCCATACACAGTGCAAATAGCACTCACGTCTGTTCCCAGCAAGAACAGTGTATTGGACTGAAGAGGAGCTACTGTTCTTGTCAGTTTCCAAAGCAGAGTTGAACTAGATATGGCCCGTGTGTGTTGGAAAAACAGTTCTTTTGTTCTGAGCAAGCTCACTGTTCAGACCCCATAGGAAACACAGTCGAGTAGAAGAGTGCACTTTTCTCAAAAGCAGAGTGTGTTTCTTGTAAGGCGAGCTAGCGTTTGTTTCCCAGTCCTAAATGGAGTTGAATCACATGCAGTTTCTTGTCCTACGAGCAAGAGTTGTTTTCTGGTAAGGAAAGTCACTATTGCGCTCCCATTGCCATACACAGTGCAAATATCATTCGCGTCTGTTCCCAGCAAGTACAGTGTATTGGACTAAAGCGGAGCTACTGTTCTTGTCAGTTTCCTAAGCAGAGTTGAACTAGATATGGCCCATGTGTGTAGGAAGCACAGTCCTTTTGTTCTGAGAATGCTCATCTGTTCTGGCCTTATAGGAAAGACATTAGAGTAGAAGAGTGCTCTTTTCTCAGAAGCAGAGTGTGTTTCTTGTAAGGCGAGCTAGCGTTTGTTTCCCAGTCCTAAATGGAGTTGAATCACATGCAGTTTCTGGTCCTACGAGCAAGAGTTGTTTTCTGGTAAGAAGAGTCACTATTGCGCTCCCATTGTCATAAACAGGGCAAATAGCACTGGCATCTATTCCCAGCAAGTACAGTGTATTGGACTGAAGAGGATCTACTGTTCTTGTCAGTTTCCTAAGCATAATTGAACTAGATATGGCCCGTGTGTGTAGGAAGCACAGTCCTTTTCTTCTGAGCAAGCTAACTGTATTGGCCCTATAGGAAACACAGTAGAGTAGAAGAGTGATCATTTCTCAAAAGCAGAGTGTGTTTCTTGTAAGGCGAGCTAGCGTTTGTTTCCAAGTCCTAAATGGAGTTTAATCACATGCAGTTTTTGGTCCTACGAGCAAGAGTTGTTTTCTGGTAAGGAAAGTCACTATTGTGCTCCCATTGGCATACACAGTGCAAATAGCACTCGCGTCTGTTCCCAGCAAGTACAGTGTATTGGACTGAAGAGAAGCTACTGTTCTTGTCAGTTTCCTAAGCAGAGTTGAACTAGATATGGCCCGTGTTTGTAGGAAGCACAGTTCTTTTGTTCTGAGCAAGCTCACTGTTCGGATCCCATAGGATACACAGTAGAGTAGAAGAGTGCTCTTTTCTCAAAAGCAGAGTGTGTTCCTTCTAAGGCGAGCTAGCGTTTGTTTACCAGTCCTAAATGGAGTTGAATCACATGCAGTTTATTGTCCTACGAGCAAGAGTTGTTTTCTGGTAAGAAGAGTCACTATTGTGCTCCCATTGCCATACACAGTGCAAATAGCACTCGCGTCTCTTCCCAGCAAGTACAGTGTATTGGACTGAAGCGGAGCTACTGTTCTTGTCAGTTTCCTAAGCAGAGTTGATCTAGATATGGCCCATGTGTATAGGAAGCACAGTTCTTTTATTCTGAGCAAGCTCACTGTTCTGATTCCATAGGATACACAATAGAGAAGAAGAGTGCTCTTTTCTCCAAAGCAGAGTGTGTTTCTTGTAAGGCGAGCTAGCATTTGTTTCCCAGTCCTAAAGGGAGTTGAATCACCTGCAGTTTCCTGTCCTACGAGCAAGAGTTGTTTTCTGGTAAGAAGAGTCACTATTGCGCTCCCATTGTCATACACAGTCCAAATAGCACTGGCGTCTGTTCCCAGCATGTACAGTTTATTGGACTGAAGAGGACCTACTGTTCTTGTCATTTTCCTAAGCAGAATTGAACTAGATAAGGCGGTATTTGTAGGAAGCACAGTTCTTTTTTTCTGAGCAAACTCACTGTTCTGGCCCTATAGGAAACACAGTAGAGTAGAAGAGTCCTCTTTTCTCAAAAGCAGAGTGTGTTTCTTGTAATGTGAGCTAGCGTTTGTTTCCCAGTCCTAAATGGAGTTGAATCACATAGAGTTTTTGGTCTTTTGACCAAGAGATGTTTTCTGGTAAGGAAAGTCACTATTGCGCTCCCATTGCCATACACAGTGCAAATAGCACTCACGTCTGTTCCCAGCAAGAACAGTGTATTGGACTGAAGAGGAGCTACTGTTCTTGTCAGTTTCCAAAGCAGAGTTGAACTAGATATGGCCCGTGTGTGTTGGAAAAACAGTTCTTTTGTTCTGAGCAAGCTCACTGTTCAGACCCCATAGGAAACACAGTCGAGTAGAAGAGTGCACTTTTCTCAAAAGCAGAGTGTGTTTCTTGTAAGGCGAGCTAGCGTTTGTTTCCCAGTCCTAAATGGAGTTGAATCACATGCAGTTTCTTGTCCTACGAGCAAGATTTGTTTTCTGGTAAGAAGAGTCACTATTGCGCTCCCATTGTCATACACAGGGCAAATAGCACTGGCGTCTGTTCCCAGCATGTACAGTATATTGGACTGAAGAGGATCTACTGTTCTTGTCAGTTTCCTAAGCAGAATTGAACTAGATATGGCCGTATTTGTAGGAAGCACAGTTCTTTTGTTCTGAGCAAACTCACTGTTCTGGCCATATAGGAAACACAGTAGAGTAGAAGAGTGCTCTTTTCTCAAAAGCAGAGTGTGTTTCTTGTAAGGTGAGCAAGCGTTTTTTTCCCAGTCCTAAATGGAGTTGAATCACATGCAGGTTTGGTCCTTTGACCAAGAGTTGTTTTCTGGTAAGGAAAGTCACTATTGCGCTCCCATTGCCATACACAGTGCAAATAGCACTCGTGTATGTTCCCAGCAAGTACAGTGAATTGGACTGAAGCAGAGCTAATGCTCTTGTCAGTTTCCTAAGCAGAGTTGAACTAGATATGGCCCGTGTTTGTAGGAAGCACAGTTCTTTTGTTCTGAGCAAGCTCACTGTTCGGACCCCATAGGAAACACAGTCGAGGAGAAGAGTGCTCTTTTCTCAAAATCAGAGAGTGTTCCTTCTAAGGCGAGCTAGCGTTTGTTTACCAGTCCTAAATGGAGTTGAATCACATGCAGTTTCTTGTCCTATGAGCAAGAGTTGTTTTCTGGTAAGAAGAGTCACTATTGTGCTCCCATTGCCATACACAGTGCAAATAGCACTCGCGTCTCTTCCCAGCAAGTACAGTGTATTGGACTGAAGCAGAGCTACTGTTCTTGTCAGTTTCCTAAGCAGAGTTGAACTAGATATGGCCCACGTGTATAGGAAGCACAGTTCTTTTATTCTGAGCAAGCTCACTGTTCTGATTCCATAGGATACACAGTAGAGAAGAAGAGTGCTCTTTTCTCCAAAGCAGAGTGTCTTTCTTGTAAGGCGAGCTAGCATTTGTTTCCCAGTCCTAAAGGGAGTTGAATCACATGCAGTTTCCTGTCCTACGAGCAAGAGTTGTTTTCTGGTAAGAAGAGTCACTATTGCGCTCCCATTGTCATACACAGTCCAAATAGCACTGGCGTCTTTTCCCAGCATGTACAGTTTATTGGACTGAAGAGGACCTACTGTTCTTGTCATTTTCCTAAGCAGAATTGAACTAGATAAGGCGGTATTTGTAGGAAGCACAGTTCTTTTTTTCTGAGCAAACTCACTGTTCTGACCCTATAGGAAACACAGTAGAGTAGAAGAGTCTTCTTTTCTCAAAAGCAGAGTGTGTTTCTTGTAAGGTGAGCTAGCGTTTGTTTCCCAGTCCTAAATGGAGTTGAATCACATAGAGTTTTTGGTCCTTTGACCAAGAGATGTTTTCTGGTAAGGAAAGTCACTATTGCGCTCCCATTGCCATACACAGTGCAAATAGCACTCGTGTCTGTTCCCAGCAAGTACAGTGAAATGGACTGAAGCAGAGCTAATGCTCTTGTCAGTTTCCTAAGCAGAGTTGAACTAGATATGGCCCGTGTTTGTAGGAAGCACAGTTCTTTTGTTCTGAGCAAGCTCACTGTTCGGACCCCATAGGAAACACAGTCGAGGAGAAGAGTGCTCTTTTCTCAAAATCAGAGTGTCTTTCTTGTAAGGCGAGCTAGCGTTTGTTTCCCATTCCTAAATGGAGTTGAATCACATCCAGTTTTTGGTCCTACGAGCAACAGTTGTTTTCTGGTAAGGAAAGTCACTATTGTGCTCCCATTGCCATACACAGTGCAAATAGCACTCTCGTCCGTTCCCAGCAAGTACAGTGTATTGGACTGAAAAAGAGCTACTGTTCTTGTCAGTTTCCTAAGCAGAGTTGAACTAGATATGGCCCATGTGTGTAGGAAGCACAGTTCTTTTGTTCTGAGCAAGCTCACTGTTCGGACACCATAGGAAACACAGTAGAGTAGAAGAGTGCTCTTTTCTCAAAAGCAGAGTATGTTTCTTGTAAGGCGAGCTAGCGTTTGTTTCCCAATCCTAAATGGAGTTGAATCACATGCAGTTCCTGGTACTACGAGCAAGAGTTTTTTTCTGGTAAGAAGAGTCACTATTGTGCTCCCATTGTCATACACAGGGCAAATAGCACTGGCATCTGTTCCCAGCATGTACAGTGTTTCGGACTGAAGAGGATCTACTGTTCTTGTCAGTTTCCTAAGCAGAGTTGAACTAGATATGGACCGTGTGTGTAGGAAGCACAGTTCTTTTGTTCTGAGCAAGCTCACTGTGCGGACCCCTTGGATAAAAAGTAGAGTAGAAGAGTGCTATTTTCTCAAAAGCAGAGTGTGTTTCTTGTAAGGCGAGCTAGCGTTTGTTTCCCAGTCTTAATGGAGTTGAATCACATGCAGTTTCTTGTCCTACGAGCAAGAGTAGTTTTCTGGGAAGAAGAGTCACTATTGCGTTCCCATTGTCATACAAAGGGCAAATAGCACTGGCGTCTGTTCCCAGCATGTACAGTGTATTGGACTGAAGAGGAGCTACTGTTCTTGTCACTTTCCTAAGCAGAATTGAACTGGATAAGGCGGTATTTGTAGGAAGCACAGTTCTTTTTTTCTGAGCAAACTCACTGTTCTGCCACTATAGGAAACACAGTAGAGTAGAAGAGTGCTCTTTTCTCAAAAGCAGAGTGTGTTTCTTGTAAGGCGAGCTAGCGTTTGTTTTCCAGTCCTAAATGGAGTTGAATCACATGCAGTTTCTTGTCCTACGAGCAAGAGTTGTTTTCTGGTAAGGAAAGTCACTATTGCGCTCCCATTGCCATACACAGTGCAAATATCATTCGCGTCTGTTCCCAGCAATTACAGTGTATTGGACTAAAGCGGAGCTACTGTTCTTGTCAGTTTCCAAAGCAGAGTTGAACTAGATATGGCCCTTGTGTGTAGGAAGCACAGTTCTTTTGTTCTGAGAATGCTCATCTGTTCTGGCCTTATAGGAAAGACATTAGAGTAGAAGAGTGCTCTTTTCTCAGAAGCAGAGTGTGTTTCTTGTAAGGCGAGCTAGCTTTTGTTTCCCAGTCCTAAATGGAGTTGAATCACATGCAGTTTCTGGTCCTACGAGCAAGAGTTGTTTTCTGGTAAGAAGAGTCACTATTGCGCTCCCATTGTCATAAACAGGGCAAATAGCACTGGCATCTATTCCCAGCAAGTACAGTGTATTGGACTGAAGAGGATCTACTGTTCTTGTTTGTTTCCTAAGCATAATTGAACTAGATATGGCTCGTGTTTGTAGGAAGCACAGTCCTTTTGTTCTGAGCAAGCTAACTGTTTTGGCCCTATAGGAAACACAGTAGAGTAGAAGAGTGATCATTTCTCAAAAGCAGAGTGTGTTTCTTGTAAGGCGAGCTAGCGTTTGTTTCCCAGTCCTAAATGGAGTTGAATCACATGCAGTTTTTGGTTTTACGAGCAAGAGTTGTTTTCTGGTAAGGAAAGTCACTATTGTGCTCCCTCTGGCATACACAGTGCAAATAGCACTCCCGTCTGTTCCCAGCAAGTACAGTGTATTGGACTGAAGAGAAGCTACTGTTCTTGTCAGTTTCCTAAGCAGAGTTGAACTAGATATGGCCCGTGTTTGTAGGAAGCACAGTTCTTTTGTTCTGAGCAAGCTCACTGTTCGGATCCCATAGGATACACAGTAGAGTAGAAGAGTGCTCTTTTCTCAAAAGCAGAGTGTGTTCCTTCTAAGGCGAGCTAGCGTTTGTTTACCAGTCCTAAATGGAGTTGAATCACATGCAGTTTCTTATCCTATGAGCAAGAGTTGTTTTCTGGTAAGAAGAGTCACTATTGTGCTCCCAATGCCATACACAGTGCAAATAGCACTCGCGTCTCTTCCCAGCAAGTACAGTGTATTGGACTGAAGCGGAGCTACTGTTCTTGTCAGTTTCCTAAGCAGAGTTGATCTAGATATGGCCCATGTGTATAGGAAGCACAGTTCTTTTATTCTGAGCAAGCTCACTGTTCTGATTCCATAGGATACACAGTAGAGAAGAAGAGTGCTCTTTTCTCCAAAGCAGAGTGTGTTTCTTGTAAGGCGAGCTAGCATTTGTTTCCCTGTCCTAAAGGGAGTTGAATCACATGCAGTTTCCTGTCCTACGAGCAAGAGTTGTTTTCTGGTAAGAAGAGTCACTATTGCGCTCCCATTGTCATACACAGTCCAAATAGCACTGGCGTCTGTTCCCAGCATGTACAGTTTATTGGACTGAAGAGGACCTACTGTTCTTGTCATTTTCCTAAGCAGAATTGAACTAGATAAGGCGGTATTTGTAGGAAGCACAGTTCTTTTTTTCTGAGCAAACTCACTGTTCTGGCCCTATAGGAAACACAGTAGAGTAGAAGAGTCCTCTTTTCTCAAAAGCAGAGTGTGTTTCTTGTAAGGTGAGCTAGCGTTTGTTTCCCAGTCCTAAATGGAGTTGAATCACATAGAGTTTTTGGTCCTTTGACCAAGAGATGTTTTCTGGTAAGGAAAGTCACTATTGCGCTCCCATTGCCATACACAGTGCAAATAGCACTCACGTCTGTTCCCAGCAAGAACAGTGTATTGGACTGAAGAGGAGCTACTGTTCTTGTCAGTTTCCAAAGCAGAGTTGAACTAGATATGGCCCGTGTGTGTTGGAAAAGCAGTTCTTTTGTTCTGAGCAAGCTCACTGTTCAGACCCCATAGGAAACACAGTCGAGTAGAAGAGTGCACTTTTCTCAAAAGCAGAGTGTGTTTCTTGTAAGGCGAGCTAGCGTTTGTTTCCCAGTCCTAAATGGAGTTGAATCACATGCAGTTTCTTGTCCTACGAGCAAGAGTTGTTTTCTGGTAAGGAAAGTCACTATTGCGCTCCCATTGCCATACACAGTGCAAATATCATTCGCGTCTGTTCCCAGCAAGTACAGTGTATTGGACTAAAGCGGAGCTACTGTTCTTGTCAGTTTCCTAAGCAGAGTTGAACTAGATATGGCCCATGTGTGTAGGAAGCACAGTCCTTTTGTTCTGAGAATGCTCATCTGTTCTGGCCTTATAGGAAAGACATTAGAGTAGAAGAGTGCTCTTTTCTCAGAAGCAGAGTGTGTTTCTTGTAAGGCGAGCTAGCGTTTGTTTCCCAGTCCTAAATGGAGTTGAATCACATGCAGTTTCTGGTCCTACGAGCAAGAGTTGTTTTCTGGTAAGAAGAGTCACTATTGCGCTCCCATTGTCATAAACAGGGCAAATAGCACTGGCATCTATTCCCAGCAAGTACAGTGTATTGGACTGAAGAGGATCTACTGTTCTTGTCAGTTTCCTAAGCATAATTGAACTAGATATGGCCCGTGTGTGTAGGAAGCACAGTCCTTTTCTTCTGAGCAAGCTAACTGTATTGGCCCTATAGAAAACACAGTAGAGTAGAAGAGTGCTCTTTTCTCAAAAGCATAGTGTGTTTCTTGTAAGATGAGCTAGCGTTTGTTTCCCAGTCCTAAATGGAGTTGAATCACATGCAGTTTCTGGTCCTACGAGCAAGAGTTTTTTTCTGGTAAGGAAAGACACTATTGCGCTCCCATTGCCATACACAGTGCAAATAGCACTCGCGTCTGTTCACAGCAAGTACAGTGTATCTCACTGAAGAGGAGCTACTGTTCTTGTCAGTTTCCTAAGCAGAGTTGAACTAGATATGGCCCGTGTGTGTAGGAAGCACATTTCTTATGTTCTGAGCAAGCTCACTCTTCTGGCCCTATAGGAAACACAGTAGAGTAGATGAGTGCTCTTTTCTCAAAAGCAGAGTGTGTTTCTTGTAAAGCGAGCTAGAGTTTGTTTCCCAGTCTTAATGGAGTTGAATCACATGCAGTTTCTGGTCCTACGAGCAAGAGTTGTTTTATGGTAAGAAGAGTCACTATTGCGCTGCCATTGCCATACACAGGACAAATTGCACTGGCGTCTGTTCCCAGCAAGTACAGTGTATTGGACTGAAGAGGATCTACTGTTCTTGTCAGGTTCCTAAGCAGACTTGAACTAGATATGGCCGTGTGTGTAGGAAGCACATTTCTTTTGTTCTGAGCAAGCTCACTGTTCTGTCCCAATAGGAAACACAGTAGAGTAGAAGAGTGCTCTTTTCTCAAAAGCAGAGTGTGTTTCTTGTAAGGTGAGCTAACTTTTGTTTCACAGTCCTAAATGGAGTTGAATCACATGCAGTTTCTGGTCCTACGAGCAAGAGTTGTTTTCTGGTAAGACAAGTCACTATTGGGCTCCAATATCCATACACAGTGCAAATAGCACTTGCGTCTGTTCCCCGCAAGTACAGTGTATTGGACTGAAGAGGATCTAGTGTTCTTGTCAGTTTCCTAAGCAGAGTTGAACTAGAAATGGCCCGTGTGTGTAGGAATCACAGTTCTTTTGTTCTGAGCAAGCTCACTGTTCAGACACCATAGGAAACACAGTAGAGCAGAAGAGTGCTCTTTTCTCAAAAGCAGAGTGTGTTTCTTGTAAGGCGAGCTAGCGTTTGTTTCCCAGTTCTAAATGGAGTTGAATCACATGCAGTTTCTGGTCCTACGAGCAAGAGTTGTTTTCTGGTAAGGAAAGTCACTATTGCGCTCCCCTTGCCATACACATTGCAAATAGCTCTCGCGTCTGTTCCCAGCAAGTACAGTGTATCAGACTGAAGAGGAGCTACTGTTCTTGTCAGTTTCCTAAGCAGAGTTGAACTAGATATGGCCCGTGTGTGTAGGAAGCACAGTTCTTATGTTCTGAGCAAGCTCACTGTTCAGACACCATAGGAAACACAGTAGAGTAGAAGAGTGCTCTTTTCTCAAAAGCAGAGTGTGTTTCTTGTAAGGCGAGCTAGCGTTTGTTTCCCAGTTCTAAATGGAGTTGAATCACATGCAGTTTCTGGTCCTACAAGCAAGAGTTGTTTTAAGGTAAGGAAAGTCACTATTGCGCTCCCCTTGCCATACACATTGCAAATAGCACTCGCGTCTGTTCCCAGCAAGTACAGTGTATCAGACTGAAGAGGAGCTACTGTTCTTGTCAGATTCCTAAGCAGAGTTGAACTAGATATGGCCCGTGTGTGTAGGAAGCACAGTTCTTATGTTCTGAGCAAGTTCACTCTTCTGGCCCTATAGGAAACACAGGAGAGTAGAAGAGTGCTCTTTTCTCAAAAGCAGAGTGTGTTTTTGTAAGGCGAGCTAGCGTTTGTTTCCTAGTCCTAAATGGAGTTGAATCACATGCAGTTTCTGGTCCTATGAACAAGAGTTGTTTTCTGGTAAGGAAAGTCACTATTGCGTTCCCATTGCCCTTCACAAAGCAAATAGCACTCGCGTCTTTTCCCAGCAAGTACAGTGTATTGGACTGAATAGGAGCTACTCTTCTTGTCAGTTTACTAAGCAGAGATGAACTAGATATGGTCCGTGTGTGTAGGAAGCACATTTCTTTTGTTCTGAGCAAGCTCACTGTTTGGACCCCATAGGAAACACAGTAGAGTAGAAGAGTGCTCTTTTCTCTAAAGCAGAGTGTGTTTCTTGTAAGGCAAGCTACCGTTTGTTTCCCAGTCCTAAATGGAGTGGAATCAAATGCAGTTTCTGGTCCTACGAGCAAGAGTTGTTTTCTGGTAAGGAAAGTCACTATTGCGCTCCCTTTGCCATACACAGTGCAAATAGCCCTCCCGTCTGTTCCCAGCAAGTACAGTGTATTGGACTGAAGAGGAGCTACTGTTCTTCTCAGTTTCCTAAGCAGAGTTGAACTAGATATGGCCCGTGTGTGTAGGAAGCACAGTTCTTTTTTTCTGAGCAAGCTCACTGTTCTGGCCCTATAGGAAATACAATAGAGTAGAAGAGTGCTCTTTTCGCAAAAGCAGAGTGTGTTTCTTGTAAAGCGAGCTAGAGTTTGTTTCCCAGTCCTAAATGGAGTTGAATCACATGCAGTTTCTGGTCCTACGAGCAAGAGTTGTTTTCTGGTAAGAAGAGTCACTATTGCGCTGCCATTGCCATACACAGGACAAATAGCACTGGCGTCTATTCCCAGCAAGTACAGTGTATTGGACTGAAGAGGATCTACTGTTCTTGTCAGGTTCCTAAGCAGACTTGAACTAGATATGGTCCGTGTGTGTAGGAAGCACAGTTCTTTTGTTCTGAGCAAGCTCACTGTTTGGACCCCATAGGAAACACAGTAGAGTACAAGAGTGCTCTTTTCTCAAAAGCAGAGTATGTTTCCTGTAAGGCAAGCTACCGTTTGTTTCCCAGTCCTAAATGGAGTGGAATCACATGCAGTTTCTGGTCCTATGAGCAAGAGTTGTTTTCTGGTAAGGAAAGTCACTATTGGGCTCCCATTGCCATACACAGTGCAAATAGCCCTCCCGTCTTTTCCAAGAAAGTACAGTGTATTGGGCTGAAGAGGAGCTACTGTTCTTCTCAGTTTCCTAAGCAGAGTTGAACTAGATATGGCCCGTGTGTGTAGGAAGCACAGTTCTTTTTTTCTGAGCAAGCTCACTGTTCTGGCCCTATAGGAAACACAGTAGAGTAGAAGAGTGCTCTTTTCTCAAAAGCAGAGTGTGTTTCTTGTAAAGCGAGCTAGAGTTTGTTTCCCAGTCCTAAATGGAGTTGAATCACATGCAGTTTCTGGTCCTACGAGCAAGAGTTGTTTTCTGGTAATAAGAGTCACTATTGCGCTGCCATTGCCATACACAGGACAAATAGCACTGGCGTCTATTCCCAGCAAGTACAGTGTATTGGACTGAAGAGGATCTACTGTTCTTGTCAGGTTCCTAAGCAGACTTGAACTAGATATGGCCGTGTGTGTAGGAAGCACATTTCTTTTGTTCTGAGCAAGCTCACTGTTCTGTCCCAATAGGAAACACAGTAGAGTAGAAGAGTGCTCTTTTCTCAAAAGCAGAGTGTGTTTCTTGTAAGGTGAGCTAGCTTTTGTTTCACAGTCCTAAATGGAGTTGAATCACATGCAGTTTCTGGTCCTACGAGCAAGAGTTGTTTTCTGGTAAGACAAGTCACTATTGGGCTCCAATATCCATACACAGTGCAAATAGCACTTGCGTCTGTTCCCCGCAAGTACAGTGTATTGGACTGAAGAGGATCTAGTGTTCTTGTCAGTTTCCTAAGCAGAGTTGAACTAGAAATGGCCCGTGTGTGTAGGAATCACAGTTCTTTTGTTCTGAGCAAGCTCACTGTTCAGACACCATAGGAAACACAGTAGAGCAGAAGAGTGCTCTTTTCTCAAAAGCAGAGTGTGTTTCTTGTAAGGCGAGCTAGCGTTTGTTTCCCAGTTCTAAATGGAGTTGAATCACATGCAGTTTCTGGTCCTACGAGCAAGAGTTGTTTTCTGGTAAGGAAAGTCACTATTGCGCTCCCCTTGCCATACACATTGCAAATAGCTCTCGCGTCTGTTCCCAGCAAGTACAGTGTATCAGACTGAAGAGGAGCTACTGTTCTTGTCAGTTTCCTAAGCAGAGTTGAACTAGATATGGCCCGTGTGTGTAGGAAGCACAGTTCTTATGTTCTGAGCAAGCTCACTGTTCAGACACCATAGGAAACACAGTAGAGTAGAAGAGTGCTCTTTTCTCAAAAGCAGAGTGTGTTTCTTGTAAGGCGAGCTAGCGTTTGTTTCCCAGTTCTAAATGGAGTTGAATCACATGCAGTTTCTGGTCCTACAAGCAAGAGTTGTTTTAAGGTAAGGAAAGTCACTATTGCGCTCCCCTTGCCATACACATTGCAAATAGCACTCGCGTCTGTTCCCAGCAAGTACAGTGTATCAGACTGAAGAGGAGCTACTGTTCTTGTCAGTTTCCTAAGCAGAGTTGAACTAGATATGGCCCGTGTGTGTAGGAAGCACAGTTCTTATGTTCTGAGCAAGTTCACTCTTCTGGCCCTATAGGAAACACAGGAGAGTAGAAGAGTGCTCTTTTCTCAAAAGCAGAGTGTGTTTTTGTAAGGCGAGCTAGCGTTTGTTTCCTAGTCCTAAATGGAGTTGAATCACATGCAGTTTCTGGTCCTATGAACAAGAGTTGTTTTCTGGTAAGGAAAGTCACTATTGCGCTCCCATTGCCCTTCACAAAGCAAATAGCACTCGCGTCTTTTCCCAGCAAGTACGGTGTATTGGACTGAATAGGAGCTACTCTTCTTGTCAGTTTACTAAGCAGAGTTGAACTAGATATGGCCCGTGTGTGTAGGAAGCACATTTCTTTTGTTCTGAGCAAGCTCACTGTTTGGACCCCATAGGAAACACAGTAGAGTAGAAGAGTGCTCTTTTCGCTAAAGCAGAGTGTGTTTCTTGTAAGGCAAGCTACCGTTTGTTTCCCAGTCCTAAATGGAGTGGAATCACATGCAGTTTCTGGTCCTACGAGCAAGAGTTGTTTTCTGGTAAGGAAAGTCACTATTGCGCTCCCTTTGCCATACACAGTGCAAATAGCCCTCCCGTCTGTTCCCAGCAAGTACAGTGTATTGGACTGAAGAGGAGCTACTGTTCTTCTCAGTTTCCTAAGCAGAGTTGAACTAGATATGGCCCGTGTGTGTAGGAAGCACAGTTCTTTTTTTCTGAGCAAGCTCACTGTTCTGGCCCTATAGGAAATACAGTAGAGTAGAAGAGTGCTCTTTTCGCAAAAGCAGAGTGTGTTTCTTGTAAAGCGAGCTAGAGTTTGTTTCCCAGTCCTAAATGGAGTTGAATCACATGCAGTTTCTGGTCCTACGAGCAAGAGTTGTTTTCTGGTAAGAAGAGTCACTATTGCGCTGCCATTGCCATACACAGGACAAATAGCACTGGCGTCTATTCCCAGCAAGTACAGTGTATTGGACTGAAGAGGATCTACTGTTCTTGTCAGGTTCCTAAGCAGACTTGAACTAGATATGGTCCGTGTGTGTAGGAAGCACAGTTCTTTTGTTCTGAGCAAGCTCACTGTTTGGACCCCGTAGGAAACACAGTAGAGTTCAAGAGTGCTCTTTTCTCAAAAGCAGAGTATGTTTCCTGTAAGGCAAGCTACCGTTTGTTTCCCAGTCCTAAATGGAGTGGAATCACATGCAGTTTCTGTTCCTATGAGCAAGAGTTGTTTTCTGGTAAGGAAAGTCACTACTGGGCTCCCATTGCCATACACAGTGCAAATAGCCCTCCCGTCTTTTCCCAGAAAGTACAGTGTATTGGGCTGAAGAGGAGCTACTGTTCTTCTCAGTTTCCTAAGCAGAGTTGAACTAGATATGGCCCGTGTGTGTAGGAAGCACAGTTCTTTTTTTCTGAGCAAGCTCACTGTTCTGGCCCTATAGGAAACACAGTAGAGTAGAAGAGTGCTCTTTTCTCAAAAGCAGAGTGTGTTTCTTGTAAAGCGAGCTAGAGTTTGTTTCCCAGTCCTAAATGGAGTTGAATCACATGCAGTTTCTGGTCCTACGAGCAAGAGTTGTTTTCTGGTAATAAGAGTCACTATTGCGATGCCATTGCCATACACAGGACAAATAGCACTGGCGTCTGTTCCCAGCAAGTACAGTGTATTGGACTGAAGAGGATCTAGTGTTCTTGTCAGCTTCCTAAGCAGACTTGAACTAGATATGGCCGTGTGAGTAGGAAGTACAGTTTTTTTGTTCTGAGCAAGCTCACTGTTCGGAACACATAGGAAACACAGTAGAGTAGAAGAGTGCTCTGTTCTCAAAAGCAGAGTGTGTTTCTTGTAAGGCGACCTAGCATTTGATTCCCACTCCTAAGTGGAGTTGAATCACATGCAGTTTCTGGTCCTATGATCAAGAGTTGTTTTCTGGTAAAAAAAGTCACTATTGCGCTCCCATTGCCATACACAGTACAATTAGCACTCGCGTCTGTTCCCACCAAGTACAGTGTATCGGACTGAAGAGGAGCTACTGTTCTTGTTGGTTTCCTAAGCAGAGTTGAACTAGATATGTCCCGTGTGTGTAGGAAGCACAGTTATTTTGTTCTGTGCAAACTCACTGTTCGGACCACAAAGGAAACACAGTAGAGTAGAAGAGTACTCTTTTCTCAAAAGCAGACTGTGTTTCATGTATGCGAGCTAGCATTTGTTTCCCAGTCCTAAATGGAGTTGAATCACATGCAGTTTCTGGTCCTACGAGCAAGAGTTGTTTTCTGGTAAGGAAAGTAACTATTGCGCTCCCATTGCCATACACAGTGCAAATAGCACTCTCGTCTTTTCCCAGCAAGTACAGTGTATTGGACTGAATAGGAGCTACTGTTCTTGTCAGGTTCCTAAGCAGACTTGAACTAGATATGGTCCGTGTGTGTAGGAAGCACAGTTCTTTTGTTCTGAGCAAGCTCACTGTTTGGACCCCATAGGAAACATAGTAGAGTAGAAGAGTGCTCTTTTCTCTAAAGCAGAGTGTGTTTCTTGTAAGGCAAGCTACCATTTGTTTTCCAGTCCTAAATGGAGTGGAATCACATGCAGTTTCTGGTCCTACGAGCAAGAGTTGTTTTCTGGTAAGGAAAGTCACTATTGTGCTCCCATTGCCATACACAGTGCAAATAGCCCTCCCGTCTGTTCCCAGCAAGTACAGTGTATTGGACTGAAGAGGAGCTACTGTTCTTCTCAGTTTCCTAAGCAGAGTTGAACTAGATATGGCCCGTGTGTGTAGGAAGCACAGTTCTTTTTTTCCGAGCAAGCTCACTGTTCTGGCCCTATAGGAAACACAGTAGAGTAGAAGAGTGCTCTTTTCTCAAAAGCAGAGTGTGTTTCTTGTAAAGCGAGCTAGAGTTTGTTTCCCAGTCCTAAATGGAGTTGAATCACATGCAGTTTCTGGTCCTACGAGCAAGAGTTGTTTTCTGGTAAGAAGAGTCACTATTGCACTGCCATTGCCATACACAGGACAAATAGCACTGGCGTCTGTTCCCAGCAAGTACAGTGTATTGGACTGAAGAGGATATACTGTTCTTGTCAGGTTCCTAAGCAGACTTGAACTAGATATGGCCGTGTGAGTAGGAAGTACAGTTTTTTGTTCTGAGCAAGCTCACTGTTCGGAACACATAGGAAACACAGTAGAGTAGAAGAGTGCTCTTTTCTCAAAAGCAGAGTGTGTTTCATGTAAGGCGAGCTAGCGTTTGTTTCCCAGTCCTAAATGGAGTTGAGTCACATGCGGTTTCTGGTCCTACGAGCAAGAGTTGTTTTTTGGTAAGACAAGTCACTATTGTGCTCCAATGCCATACACAGTGCAAATAGCACTCGCGTCTGTTCACCGCAAGTACAGTGTATTGGACTGAAGAGGAGCTACTGTTCTTGTTGGTTTTTTAAGCAGAGTTGAACTAGATATGGCCCGTGTGTGTAGGAAGCACAGTTCTTTTGTTCTGAGCAAGCTCACTGTTCGGACCCGATAGGAAACACAATAGAGTAGAAGAGTGCTCTTTTCTCAAATGCAGAGTGTGTTTCATGTAAGGCGAGCTAGCATTTGTTTCCCAGTCCTAAATGGAGTTGAATCACATGCAGTTTCTGGTCCTACGAGCAAGAGTTGTTTTCTGGTAAGAAGAGTCAGTATTGCGCTGCCATTGCCATACACAGGACTAATAGCACTGGTGTCTGTTCCCAGCAAATACAGTGTACTGGACTGTAGAGGATCTACTGTTCTTGTCAGGTTCCTAAGCAGAATTGAACTAGATATGGCCGTGTGTGTAGTAAGCACAGTTCTTTTGTTCTGAGCAAGCTCACTGTTCGGACCCCAGAGGAAACACAGTAGAGTAGAAGAGTGCTCTTTTCTCAAAAGCAGAGTGTGTTTCTTGCAAGGAGAGCTAGCGTTTGTTTCCCAGTCCTAAATGGAGTTGAGTCACATGCAGTTTTTTGTCCTACGAGCAAGAGATGTTTTCTGGTAAGACGAGTCACTATTGTGCTCCCATTGCCATACACAGTGCAAATAGCACTCACGTCTGTTCCCCGCAAGTACAGTGTATTGGACGGAAGAGGAGCTACTGTTCTTGTCAGTTTCCTAAGCAGAGTTGAAATAGATATGGCCCATGTGTGTAGGAAGCACAGTTCTTTTGTTCTGAACAAGCTCACTGTTTGGACCCCATAGGAAACACAGTAGAGTAGAAGAGTGCTCTTTTCTCTAAAGCAGAGTGTGTTTCTTGTAAGGCGAGCTACCGTTTGATTCCCAGTCCTAAATGGAGTGGAGTCACATGCAGTTTCTGGTCCTACGAGCAAGAATTGTTTTCTGGTAAGGAAAGTCACTATTGCGCTCCCATTGCCATACACAGTGCAAATAGCCTTCCCGTCTGTTCCCAGCAAGTACAGTGTATTGGACTGAAGAGGATATACTGTTCTTGTCAGGTTCCTAAGCAGACTTAAACTAGATTTGGCCATGTGAGTAGGAAGTACAGTTTTTTTGTTCTGAGCAAGCTCACTGTTCGGAACACATAGGAAACACAGTAGAGTAGAAGAGTGCTCTTTTTTCAAAAGCAGAGTGTGTTTAATGTAAGGCGACCTAGCATTTGTTTCCCACTCCTAAGTGGAGTTGAATCACATGCAGTTTCTGGTCCTACGAGCAAGAGTTGTTTTCTGGTAAGGAAAGTCACTATTGCGCTCCCATTGCCATACACAGTGCAAATAGCCCTCCCGTCTGTTCCCAGCAAGTACAGTGTTGGACTGAAGAGGAGCTACTGTTCTTGTCAGGTTCCTAAGCAGACTTGAACTAGATATGGCCGTGTGAGTAGGAAGTACAGTTTTTTGTTCTGAGCAAGCTCACTGTTCGGAACACATAGGAAACACAGTAGAGTAGAAGAGTGCTCTTTTCTCAAAAGCAGAGTGTGTTTCATGTAAGGCGAGCTAGCGTTTGTTTCCCAGTCCTAAATGTAGTTGAGTCACATGCGGTTTCTGGTCCTACGAGCAAGAGTTGTTTTTTGGTAAGACAAGTCACTATTGTGCTCCAATGCCATACACAGTGCAAATAGCACTCGCGTCTGTTCACCGCAAGTACAGTGTATTGGACTGAAGAGGAGCTACTGTTCTTGTTGGTTTCCTAAGCAGAGTTGAACTAGATATGGCCCGTGTGTGTAGGAAGCACAGTTCTTTTGTTCTGAGCAAGCTCACTGTTCGGACCCGATAGGAAACACAATAGAGTAGAAGAGTGCTCTTTTCTCAAATGCAGAGTGTGTTTCATGTAAGGCGAGCTAGCATTTGTTTCCCAGTCCTAAATGGAGTTGAGTCACATGCAGTTTTTTGTCCTACGAGCAAGAGATGTTTTCTGGTAAGACGAGTCACTATTGTGCTCCCATTGCCATACACAGTGCAAATAGCACTCACGTCTGTTCCCCGCAAGTACAGTGTATTGGACGGAAGAGGAGCTACTGTTCTTGTCAGTTTCCTAAGCAGAGTTGAAATAGATATGGCCCATGTGTGTAGGAAGCACAGTTCTTTTGTTCTGAACAAGCTCACTGTTTGGACCCCATAGGAAACACAGTAGAGTAGAAGAGTGCTCTTTTCTCTAAAGCAGAGTGTGTTTCTTGTAAGGCGAGCTACCGTTTGATTCCCAGTCCTAAATGGAGTGGAGTCACATGCAGTTTCTGGTCCTACGAGCAAGAATTGTTTTCTGGTAAGGAAAGTCACTATTGCGCTCCCATTGCCATACACAGTGCAAATAGCCTTCCCGTCTGTTCCCAGCAAGTACAGTGTATTGGACTGAAGAGGATATACTGTTCTTGTCAGGTTCCTAAGCAGACTTAAACTAGATTTGGCCATGTGAGTAGGAAGTACAGTTTTTTTGTTCTGAGCAAGCTCACTGTTCGGAACACATAGGAAACACAGTAGAGTAGAAGAGTGCTCTTTTTTCAAAAGCAGAGTGTGTTTAATGTAAGGCGACCTAGCATTTGTTTCCCACTCCTAAGTGGAGTTGAATCACATGCAGTTTCTGGTCCTACGAGCAAGAGTTGTTTTCTGGTAAGGAAAGTCACTATTGCGCTCCCATTGCCATACACAGTGCAAATAGCCCTCCCGTCTGTTCCCAGCAAGTACAGTGTTGGACTGAAGAGGAGCTACTGTTCTTGTCAGGTTCCTAAGCAGACTTGAACTAGATATGGCCGTGTGAGTAGGAAGTACAGTTTTTTGTTCTGAGCAAGCTCACTGTTCGGAACACATAGGAAACACAGTAGAGTAGAAGAGTGCTCTTTTCTCAAAAGCAGAGTGTGTTTCATGTAAGACGAGCTAGCGTTTGTTTCCCAGTCCTAAATGTAGTTGAGTCACATGCGGTTTCTGGTCCTACGAGCAAGAGTTGTTTTTTGGTAAGACAAGTCACTATTGTGCTCCAATGCCATACACAGTGCAAATAGCACTCGCGTCTGTTCACCGCAAGTACAGTGTATTGGACTGAAGAGGAGCTACTGTTCTTGTTGGTTTCCTAAGCAGAGTTGAACTAGATATGGCCCGTGTGTGTAGGAAGCACAGTTCTTTTGTTCTGAGCAAGCTCACTGTTCGGACCCGATAGGAAACACAATAGAGTAGAAGAGTGCTCTTTTCTCAAATGCAGAGTGTGTTTCATGTAAGGCGAGCTAGCATTTGTTTCCCAGTCCTAAATGGAGTTGAATCACATGCAGTTTCTGGTCCTACGAGCAAGAGTTGTTTTCTGGTAAGAAGAGTCAGTATTGCGCTGCCATTGCCATACACAGGACTAATAGCACTGGTGTCTGTTCCCAGCAAATACAGTGTACTGGACTGTAGAGGATCTACTGTTCTTGTCAGGTTCCTAAGCAGAATTGAACTAGATATGGCCGTGTGTGTAGTAAGCACAGTTCTTTTGTTCTGAGCAAGCTCACTGTTCGGACCCCAGAGGAAACACAGTAGAGTAGAAGAGTGCTCTTTTCTCAAAAGCAGAGTGTGTTTCTTGCAAGGAGAGCTAGCGTTTGTTTCCCAGTCCTAAATGGAGTTGAGTCACATGCAGTTTCTGGTCCTACGAGCAAGAGTTGTTTTCTGGTAAGGAAAGTAACTATTGCGCTCCCATTGCCATACACAGTGCAAATAGCACTCTCGTCTTTTCCCAGCAAGTACAGTGTATTGGACTGAATAGGAGCTACTGTTCTTGTCAGGTTCCTAAGCAGACTTGAACTAGATATGGTCCGTGTGTGTAGGAAGCACAGTTCTTTTGTTCTGAGCAAGCTCACTGTTTGGACCCCATAGGAAACATAGTAGAGTAGAAGAGTGCTCTTTTCTCTAAAGCAGAGTGTGTTTCTTGTAAGGCAAGCTACCATTTGTTTTCCAGTCCTAAATGGAGTGGAATCACATGCAGTTTCTGGTCCTACGAGCAAGAGTTGTTTTCTGGTAAGGAAAGTCACTATTGTGCTCCCATTGCCATACACAGTGCAAATAGCCCTCCCGTCTGTTCCCAGCAAGTACAGTGTATTGGACTGAAGAGGAGCTACTGTTCTTCTCAGTTTCCTAAGCAGAGTTGAACTAGATATGGCCCGTGTGTGTAGGAAGCACAGTTCTTTTTTTCCGAGCAAGCTCACTGTTCTGGCCCTATAGGACACAGTAGAGTAGAAGAGTGCTCTTTTCTCAAAAGCAGAGTGTGTTTCTTGTAAAGCGAGCTAGAGTTTGTTTCCCAGTCCTAAATGGAGTTGAATCACATGCAGTTTCTGGTCCTACGAGCAAGAGTTGTTTTCTGGTAAGAAGAGTCACTATTGCACTGCCATTGCCATACACAGGACAAATAGCACTGGCGTCTGTTCCCAGCAAGTACAGTGTATTGGACTGAAGAGGATATACTGTTCTTGTCAGGTTCCTAAGCAGACTTGAACTAGATATGGCCGTGTGAGTAGGAAGTACAGTTTTTTGTTCTGAGCAAGCTCACTGTTCGGAACACATAGGAAACACAGTAGAGTAGAAGAGTGCTCTTTTCTCAAAAGCAGAGTGTGTTTCATGTAAGGCGAGCTAGCGTTTGTTTCCCAGTCCTAAATGGAGTTGAGTCACATGCGGTTTCTGGTCCTACGAGCAAGAGTTGTTTTTTGGTAAGACAAGTCACTATTGTGCTCCAATGCCATACACAGTGCAAATAGCACTCGCGTCTGTTCACTGCAAGTACAGTGTATTGGACTGAAGAGGAGCTACTGTTCTTGTTGGTTTCCTAAGCAGAGTTGAACTAGATATGGCCCGTGTGTGTAGGAAGCACAGTTCTTTTGTTCTGAGCAAGCTCAGTGTTCGGACCCGATAGGAAACACAATAGAGTAGAAGAGTGCTCTTTTCTCAAATGCAGAGTGTGTTTCATGTAAGGCGAGCTAGCATTTGTTTCCCAGTCCTAAATGGAGTTGAATCACATGCAGTTTCTGGTCCTACGAGCAAGAGTTGTTTTCTGGTAAGAAGAGTCAGTATTGCGCTGCCATTGCCATACACAGGACTAATAGCACTGGTGTCTGTTCCCAGCAAATACAGTGTACTGGACTGTAGAGGATCTACTGTTCTTGTCAGGTTCCTAAGCAGAATTGAACTAGATATGGCCGTGTGTGTAGTAAGCACAGTTCTTTTGTTCTGAGCAAGCTCACTGTTCGGACCCCAGAGGAAACACAGTAGAGTAGAAGAGTGCTCTTTTCTCAAAAGCAGAGTGTGTTTCTTGCAAGGAGAGCTAGCGTTTGTTTCCCAGTCCTAAATGGAGTTGAGTCACATGCAGTTTTTTGTCCTACGAGCAAGAGATGTTTTCTGGTAAGACGAGTCACTATTGTGCTCCCATTGCCATACACAGTGCAAATAGCACTCACGTCTGTTCCCCGCAAGTACAGTGTATTGGACGGAAGAGGAGCTACTGTTCTTGTCAGTTTCCTAAGCAGAGTTGAAATAGATATGGCCCATGTGTGTAGGAAGCACAGTTCTTTTGTTCTGAACAAGCTCACTGTTTGGACCCCATAGGAAACACAGTAGAGTAGAAGAGTGCTCTTTTCTCTAAAGCAGAGTGTGTTTCTTGTAAGGCGAGCTACCGTTTGATTCCCAGTCCTAAATGGAGTGGAGTCACATGCAGTTTCTGGTCCTACGAGCAAGAATTGTTTTCTGGTAAGGAAAGTCACTATTGCGCTCCCATTGCCATACACAGTGCAAATAGCCTTCCCGTCTGTTCCCAGCAAGTACAGTGTATTGGACTGAAGAGGATATACTGTTCTTGTCAGGTTCCTAAGCAGACTTAAACTAGATTTGGCCATGTGAGTAGGAAGTACAGTTTTTTTGTTCTGAGCAAGCTCACTGTTCGGAACACATAGGAAACACAGTAGAGTAGAAGAGTGCTCTTTTTTCAAAAGCAGAGTGTGTTTAATGTAAGGCGACCTAGCATTTGTTTCCCACTCCTAAGTGGAGTTGAATCACATGCAGTTTCTGGTCCTACGAGCAAGAGTTGTTTTCTGGTAAGGAAAGTCACTATTGCGCTCCCATTGCCATACACAGTGCAAATAGCCCTCCCGTCTGTTCCCAGCAAGTACAGTGTTGGACTGAAGAGGAGCTACTGTTCTTCTCAGTTTCCTAAGCAGAGTTGAACTAGATATGGCCCGTGTGTGTATGAAGCACAGTTCTTTTTTTCCGAGCAAGCTCACTGTTCTGGCCCTATAGGAAACACAGTAGAGTAGAAGAGTGCTCTTTACTCAAAAGCAGAGTGTGTTTCTTGTAAAGCGAGCTAGAGTTTGTTTCCCAGTCGTAAATGGCGTTGAATCACATGCAGTTTCTGGTCCTACGAGCAAGAGTTGTTTTCTGGTAAGAAGAGTCACTATTGCGCTGCCATTGCCATACACAGGACAAATAGCACTGGCGTCTGTTTCCAGCAAGTACAGTGTATTGGACTGAAGAGGATATACTGTTCTTGTCAGGTTCCTAAGCACACTTGAACTAGATATGGCCGTGTGAGTAGGAAGTACAGTTTTTTTGTTCTGAGCAAGCTCACTGTTCGGAAAACATAGGAAACACAGTAGAGTAGAAGAGTGCTCTTTTCTCAAAAGCAGAGTGTGTTTCCTGTAAGGCGAGCTAGCGTTTGTTTCCCAGTCCTAAATGGAGTTGAGTCACATGCGGTTTCTGGTCCTACGAGCAAGAGTTGTTTTCTGGTAAGACAAGTCACTATTGTGCTCCAATGCCATACACAGTGCAAATAGCACTCGCGTCTGTTCCCCGCAAGTACAGTGTATTGGACTGAAAAGGAGCTACTGTTCTTCTCAGTTTCCTAAGCAGAGTTGAACTAGATATGGCCCGTGTGTGTAGGAAGCACAGTTCTTTTGTTCTGAGCAAGCTCACTGTTCGGACCCGATAGGAAACACAATAGAGTAGAAGAGTGCTCTTTTCTCAAATGCAGAGTGTGTTTCATGTAAGGCGAGCTAGCATTTGTTTCCCAGTCCTAAATGGAGTTGAATCACATGCAGTTTCTGGTCCTATGAGCAAGAGTTGTTTTCTGGTAAGAAGAGTCACTATTGCGCTGCCATTGCCATACACAGGACTAATAGCACTGGTGTCTGTTCCCAGCAAGTACAGTGTATTGGACTGTAGAGGATCTACTGTTCTTGTCAGGTTCCTAAGCAGAATTGAACTAGATATGGCCGTGTGTGTAGGAAGCACAGTTCTTTTGTTCTGAGCAAGCTCACTGTTCGTACCCCAGAGGAAACACAGTAGAGTAGAAGAGTGCTCTTTTCTCGAAAGCATAGTGTGTTTCTTGTAAGGCAAGCTAGCGTTTGTTTCCCAGTCCTAAATGGAGTTGAGTCACATGCAGTTTCTGGTCCTACGAGCAAGAGTTGTTTTCTGGTAAGGAAAGTCACTGTTGCGCTCCCATTGCCATACACAGTACAAATAGCCTTCCCGTTTGTTCCCAGCAAGTACAGTGTATTGGATTGAAAAGGAGCTACTGTTCTTCTCAGTTTCCTAAGCAGAGTTGAACTAGATTTGGCCCGTGTGTGTAGGAAGTACAGTTCTTTTTTTCTGAGCAAGCTCACTGTTCTGGTCATATTAGAAACACAGTAGAGTAGAAGAGTGCTCTTTTCTCAAAAGCAGAGTGTGATTCTTGTAAAGCGAGCTAGAGTTTGTTTCCCAGTCCTAAATGGAGTTGAATCACATGCAATTTCTGGTCCTACGAGCAAGAGTTGTTTTCTGGTAAGAAGAGTCACTATTGCGCTGCCATTGCCATACACAGGAAAAATAGCACTGGCGTCTGTTCCCAGCAAGTACAGTGTATTGGACTGAAAAGGATCTACTGTTCTTGTCAGGTTCCTAAGCAGACTTGAACTAGATATGGCCGTGTGTAGGAAGCACAGTTCTTTGTTCTGAGCAAGCTCACTGATCTGGCCCTATAGGAAACACAGTAGAGTAGAAGAGTGCTCTTTTCTCAAAAGCAGAGTGTGTTTCATGTAAGGCGAGCTAGCGTTTGTTTCCCAGTCCTAAATGGAGTGGAATCACATGCAGTTTCTGGTCCTACGAGCAAGAGTTGTTTTCTGGTAAGAAGAGTCACTATTGCACTGCCATTGCCATACACAGGACAAATAGCACTGGCGTCTGTTCCCAGCAAGTACAGTGTATTGGACTGAAGAGGATCTAGTGTTCTTGTCAGTTTCCTAAGCAGAGTTGAACTAGATATGGCCGTGTGTGTAGGAAGCACAGTTTTTTTGTTCTGAGCAAGCTCACTGTTTGGAACACATAGGAAACACAGTAGAGTAGAAGAGTGCTCTTTTCTCAAAAGCAGAGTGTGTTTCTTGTAAGGCGAGCTAGCATTTGTTTCCCAGTCCTAAATGGAGTTGAGTCACATGCAGTTTTTTGTACTATGAGAAAAAGTTGTTTTCTGGTAAGACAAGTCACTATTGTGCTCCAATTGCCATACACAGTGCAAATAGCACTCGCATCTGTTCCCCGCAAGTACAGTGTATTGGACGGAAGAGGAGCTACTGTTCTTGTCAGTTTCCTAAGCAGAGTTGAACTAGATATGGCCGTGTGTGTAGGAAGCACAGTTTTTTTGTTCTGAGCAAGCTCACTGTTTGGAACACATAGGAAACACAGTAGAGTATAAGAGTGCTCTTTTCTCAAAAGCAGAGTGTGTTTCATGTAAGGCGAGCTAGCATTTGTTTCCCAGTCCTAAATGGAGTTGAATCACATGCAGTTTTGGTCTTACGAGCAAGAGTTGTTTTCTGGTAAGGAAAGTAACTATTGCGCTCCCATTGCCATACACAGTGCAAATAGCACTCGCGTCTGTTTTCAGCAAGTACAGTGTATCGGACTGAAGAGGAGCTACTGTTCTTGTCAGTTTTCTAAGCAGAGTTGAACTAGATATGGCCCGTGTGTAGGAAGCACAGTTCTATTGTTCTGAGCAAGCTCACTGTTCTGGCCCTATAGGAAACACAGTAGAGTAGAAGAGTGCCCTTTTCTCTAAAGCAGAGTGTATTTCTTGTAAGGTGAGCTAGCTTTTGTTTCCCAGTCCTAAATGGAGTTGAATCACATGCAGTTTCTGGTCCTACGAGCAAGAGTTGTTTTCTGTTAAGAAGAGTCACTATTGCGCTGCAACTGCCATACACAGGACAAATATCACTGGCGTCTGTTCCCAGCAAGTACAGTGTATTGGACTGAAGAGGATCTACTGTTCTTGTCAGGTTCCTAAGCAGACTTGAACTAGATATGGCCGTGTGTGTAGGAAGCACAGTTTTTTTGTTCTGAGCAAGCTCACTGTTTGGAACACATAGGAAACACAGTAGAGTAGAAGAGTGCTCTTTTCTCAAAAGCAGAGTTTGTTTCTTGTAAGGCGAGCTAGCGTTTGTTTCCCAGTCCTAAATGGAGTTGAGTCACATGCAGTTTTTTGTCCTATGAGCAAAAGTTGTTTTCTGGTAAGACCAGTCACTATTGTTCTCCAATTGCCATACACAATGCAAATAGCACTCGCGTCTGTTCCCCGCAAGTACAGTGTATTGGAAGGAAGAGGAGCTACTGTTCTTGTCAGTTTCCTAAGCACAGTTGAACTAGATATGGCCCGTGTGTGTAGGAAGCACAGTTCTTTTGTTCTGAGCAAGCTCACTGTTCGGACCCCATAGGAAACACAGTAGAGTAGAAGAGTGCTCTTTTCTCAAAGGCAGAGTGTGTTTCATGTAAGGCGAGCTTGAGTTTGTTTCCCAGTCCTAAATGGAGTTGAGTCACATGCAGTGTTTTGTCCTACGAGCAAGAGTTGTTTTCTGGTAAGACGAGTCACTATTGTGCTCCAATTGCCATTCACAGTGCAGATAGCACTCCGTCTGTTCCCCGCAAGTACATTGTATTGTACTGAAGAGGAGCTACTGTTTTTGTCAGTTTCCTAAGCAGAGTTGAACTAGATATGGACCGTGTGTGTAGGAAGCACAGTTCTTTTGTTCTGAGCAAGTTCACTATTCGGACCCCATAGGAAGCACAGTAGAGTAGAAGAGTGCTCTTTTCTCAAAAGCAGAGTGTGTTTCATGTAAGGCGAGCTAGCATTTGTTTCCCAGTCCTAAATGGAGTTGAATCACATGAAGTTTCTGGTCTTACGAGCAAGAGTTGTTTTAAGGTAAGGAAAGTCACTATTGCGCTCCCCTTGCCATACACATTGCAAATAGCACTCGCGTCTGTTCCCAGCAAGTACAGTGTATCAGACTGAAGAGAAGCTACTGTTCTTGTCAGTTTCCTAAGCAGAGTTGAACTAGATATGGCCCATGTGTGTAGGAAGCACAGTTCTTATGTTCTGAGCAAGTTCACTCTTCTGGCCCTATAGGAAACACAGTAGAGTTGAAGAGTGCTCTTTTCTCAAAAGCAGAGTGTGTTTTTGTAAGGCGAGCTAGCGTTTGTTTCCCAGTCCTAAATGGAGTTGAATCACATGCAGTTTCTGGTCCTATGCACAAGAGTTGTTTTCTGGTAAGGAAAGTCACTATTGCGCTCCCATTGCCCTTCACAAAGCAAATAGCACGCGCGTCTTTTCCCAGCATGTACAGTGTATTGGACTGAATAGGAGCTACTCTTCTTGTCAGTTTACTAAGCAGAGTTGAACTAGATATGGTCCGTGTGTATAGGAAGCACAGTTCTATTGTTCTGAGCAAGCTCACTGTTTGGACCCCATAGGAAACACAGTAGAGTAGAAGAGTGCTCTTTTCTCTAAAGCAGAGTGTGTTTCTTGTAAGGCAAGCTACCGTTTGTTTCCCAGTCCTAAATGGAGTGGAATCACATGCAGTTTCTGGTCCTACGAGCAAGAGTTGTTTTCTGGTAGGGAAAGTCACTATTGCGCTCCCATTGCCATACACAGTGCAAATAGCCCTCCCGTCTGTTCCCAGCAAGTACAGTGTATTGGACTGAAGAGGAGCTACTGTTCTTCTCAGTTTCCTAAGCAGAGTTGAACTAGAAATGGCCCGTGTGTGTAGGAAGCACAGTTCTTTTTTTCTGAGCAAGCTCACTGTTCTGGCCCTATAGGAAATACAGTAGAGTACAAGAGTGCTCTTTTCTCAAAAGCATAGTGTGTTTCTTGTAAGATGAGCTAGCGTTTGTTTCCCAGTCCTAAATGGAGTTGAATCACATGCAGTTTCTGGTCCTACGAGCAAGAGTTTTTTTCTGGTAAGGAAAGACACTATTGCGCTCCCATTGCCATACACAGTGCAAATAGCACTCGCGTCTGTTCACAGCAAGTACAGTGTATCTCACTGAAGAGGAGCTACTGTTCTTGTCAGTTTCCTAAGTAGAGTTGAACTAGATATGTCCCGTGTGTGTAGGAAGCACATTTCTTATGTTCTGAGCAAGCTCACTCTTCTGGCCCTATAGGAAACACAGTAGAGTAGATGAGTGCTCTTTTCTCAAAAGCAGAGTGTGTTTCTTGTAAAGCGAGCTAGAGTTTGTTTCCCAGTCTTAATGGAGTTGAATCACATGCAGTTTCTGGTCCTACGAGCAAGAGTTGTTTTATGGTAAGAAGAGTCACTATTGCGCTGCCATTGCCATACACAGGACAAATTGCACTGGCGTCTGTTCCCAGCAAGTACAGTGTATTGGACTGAAGAGGATCTACTGTTGTTGTCAGGTTCCTAAGCAGACTTGAACTAGATATGGCCGTGTGTGTAGGAAGCACATTTCTTTTGTTCTGAGCAAGCTCACTGTTCTGGCCCAATAGGAAACACAGTAGAGTAGAAGAGTGCTCTTTTCTCAAAAGCAGAGTGTGTTTCTTGTAAGGTGAGCTAGCTTTTGTTTCCCAGTCCTAAATGGAGTTGAATCACATGCAGTTTCTGGTCCTACGAGCAAGAGTTGTTTTCTGGTAAGACAAGTCACTATTGGGCTCCAATATCCATACACAGTGCAAATAGCACTTGCGTCTGTTCCCCGAAAGTACAGTGTATTGGACTGAAGAGGATCTAGTGTTCTTGTCAGTTTCCTAAGCAGAGTTGAACTAGAAATGGCCCGTGTGTGTAGGAATCACAGTTCTTTTGTTCTGAGCAAGCTCACTGTTCAGACACCATAGGAAACACAGTAGAGCAGAAGAGTGCTCTTTTCTCAAAAGCAGAGTGTGTTTCTTGTAAGGCGAGCTAGCGTTTGTTTCCCAGTTCTAAATGGAGTTGAATCACATGCAGTTTCTGGTCCTACGAGCAAGAGTTGTTTTCTGGTAAGGAAAGTCACTATTGCGCTCCCCTTGCCATACACATTGCAAATAGCTCTCGCGTCTGTTCCCAGCAAGTACAGTGTATCAGACTGAAGAGGAGCTACTGTTCTTGTCAGTTTCCTAAGCAGAGTTGAACTAGATATGGCCCGTGTGTGTAGGAAGCACAGTTCTTATGTTCTGAGCAAGTTCACTCTTCTGGCCCTATAGGAAACACCGTAGAGTAGAAGAGTGCTCTTTTCTCAAAAGCAGAGTGTGTTTTTGTAATGCGAGCTAGCGTTTGTTTCCCAGTCCTAAATGGAGTTGAATCACATGCAGTTTCTGGTCCTACGAAGAAGAGTTGTTTTCTGGTAAAGAAAGTCACTATTGCGCTCCCATTGCCATACACAGTGCAAATAGCACTCGCGTCTGTTCCCAGCAAGTACAGTGTATTGGACTGAAGAGGAGCTACTGTTCTTGTTGGTTTCCTAAGCAGAGTTGAACTAGATATGGCCCGTGTGTGTAGGAAGCACAGTTCTTTTGTTCTGAGCAAGCTCACTGTTCGGACCCGATAGGAAACACAATAGAGTAGAAGAGTGCTCTTTTCTCAAATGCAGAGTGTGTTTCATGTAAGGCTAGCTAGCATTTGTTTCCCAGTCCTAAATGGAGTTGAATCACATGCAGTTTCTGGTCCTACGAGCAAGAGTTGTTTTCTGGTAAGAAGAGTCAGTATTGCGCTGCCATTGCCATACACAGGACTAATAGCACTGGTGTCTGTTCCCAGCAAATACAGTGTACTGGACTGTAGAGGATCTACTGTTCTTGTCAGGTTCCTAAGCAGAATTGAACTAGATATGGCCGTGTGTGTAGTAAGCACAGTTCTTTTGTTCTGAGCAAGCTCACTGTTCGGACCCCAGAGGAAACACAGTAGAGTAGAAGAGTGCTCTTTTCTCAAAAGCAGAGTGTGTTTCTTGCAAGGAGAGCTAGCGTTTGTTTCCCAGTCCTAAATGGAGTTGAGTCACATGCAGTTTTTTGTCCTACGAGCAAGAGATGTTTTCTGGTAAGACGAGTCACTATTGTGCTCCCATTGCCATACACAGTGCAAATAGCACTCACGTCTGTTCCCCGCAAGTACAGTGTATTGGACGGAAGAGGAGCTACTGTTCTTGTCAGTTTCCTAAGCAGAGTTGAAATAGATATGGCCCATGTGTGTAGGAAGCACAGTTCTTTTGTTCTGAACAAGCTCACTGTTTGGACCCCATAGGAAACACAGTAGAGTAGAAGAGTGCTCTTTTCTCTAAAGCAGAGTGTGTTTCTTGTAAGGCGAGCTACCGTTTGATTCCCAGTCCTAAATGGAGTGGAGTCACATGCAGTTTCTGGTCCTACGAGCAAGAATTGTTTTCTGGTAAGGAAAGTCACTATTGCGCTCCCATTGCCATACACAGTGCAAATAGCCTTCCCGTCTGTTCCCAGCAAGTACAGTGTATTGGACTGAAGAGGATATACTGTTCTTGTCAGGTTCCTAAGCAGACTTAAACTAGATTTGGCCATGTGAGTAGGAAGTACAGTTTTTTTGTTCTGAGCAAGCTCACTGTTCGGAACACATAGGAAACACAGTAGAGTAGAAGAGTGCTCTTTTTTCAAAAGCAGAGTGTGTTTCTTGTAAGGCAAGCTACCATTTGTTTTCCAGTCCTAAATGGAGTGGAATCACATGCAGTTTCTGGTCCTACGAGCAAGAGTTGTTTTCTGGTAAGGAAAGTCACTATTGTGCTCCCATTGCCATACACAGTGCAAATAGCCCTCCCGTCTGTTCCCAGCAAGTACAGTGTATTGGACTGAAGAGGAGCTACTGTTCTTCTCAGTTTCCTAAGCAGAGTTGAACTAGATATGGCCCGTGTGTGTAGGAAGCACAGTTCTTTTTTTCCGAGCAAGCTCACTGTTCTGGCCCTATAGGACACAGTAGAGTAGAAGAGTGCTCTTTTCTCAAAAGCAGAGTGTGTTTCTTGTAAAGCGAGCTAGAGTTTGTTTCCCAGTCCTAAATGGAGTTGAATCACATGCAGTTTCTGGTCCTACGAGCAAGAGTTGTTTTCTGGTAAGAAGAGTCACTATTGCACTGCCATTGCCATACACAGGACAAATAGCACTGGCGTCTGTTCCCAGCAAGTACAGTGTATTGGACTGAAGAGGATATACTGTTCTTGTCAGGTTCCTAAGCAGACTTGAACTAGATATGGCCGTGTGAGTAGGAAGTACAGTTTTTTGTTCTGAGCAAGCTCACTGTTCGGAACACATAGGAAACACAGTAGAGTAGAAGAGTGCTCTTTTCTCAAAAGCAGAGTGTGTTTCATGTAAGGCGAGCTAGCGTTTGTTTCCCAGTCCTAAATGGAGTTGAGTCACATGCGGTTTCTGGTCCTACGAGCAAGAGTTGTTTTTTGGTAAGACAAGTCACTATTGTGCTCCAATGCCATACACAGTGCAAATAGCACTCGCGTCTGTTCACTGCAAGTACAGTGTATTGGACTGAAGAGGAGCTACTGTTCTTGTTGGTTTCCTAAGCAGAGTTGAACTAGATATGGCCCGTGTGTGTAGGAAGCACAGTTCTTTTGTTCTGAGCAAGCTCAGTGTTCGGACCCGATAGGAAACACAATAGAGTAGAAGAGTGCTCTTTTCTCAAATGCAGAGTGTGTTTCATGTAAGGCGAGCTAGCATTTGTTTCCCAGTCCTAAATGGAGTTGAATCACATGCAGTTTCTGGTCCTACGAGCAAGAGTTGTTTTCTGGTAAGAAGAGTCAGTATTGCGCTGCCATTGCCATACACAGGACTAATAGCACTGGTGTCTGTTCCCAGCAAATACAGTGTACTGGACTGTAGAGGATCTACTGTTCTTGTCAGGTTCCTAAGCAGAATTGAACTAGATATGGCCGTGTGTGTAGTAAGCACAGTTCTTTTGTTCTGAGCAAGCTCACTGTTCGGACCCCAGAGGAAACACAGTAGAGTAGAAGAGTGCTCTTTTCTCAAAAGCAGAGTGTGTTTCTTGCAAGGAGAGCTAGCGTTTGTTTCCCAGTCCTAAATGGAGTTGAGTCACATGCAGTTTTTTGTCCTACGAGCAAGAGATGTTTTCTGGTAAGACGAGTCACTATTGTGCTCCCATTGCCATACACAGTGCAAATAGCACTCACGTCTGTTCCCCGCAAGTACAGTGTATTGGACGGAAGAGGAGCTACTGTTCTTGTCAGTTTCCTAAGCAGAGTTGAAATAGATATGGCCCATGTGTGTAGGAAGCACAGTTCTTTTGTTCTGAACAAGCTCACTGTTTGGACCCCATAGGAAACACAGTAGAGTAGAAGAGTGCTCTTTTCTCTAAAGCAGAGTGTGTTTCTTGTAAGGCGAGCTACCGTTTGATTCCCAGTCCTAAATGGAGTGGAGTCACATGCAGTTTCTGGTCCTACGAGCAAGAATTGTTTTCTGGTAAGGAAAGTCACTATTGCGCTCCCATTGCCATACACAGTGCAAATAGCCTTCCCGTCTGTTCCCAGCAAGTACAGTGTATTGGACTGAAGAGGATATACTGTTCTTGTCAGGTTCCTAAGCAGACTTAAACTAGATTTGGCCATGTGAGTAGGAAGTACAGTTTTTTTGTTCTGAGCAAGCTCACTGTTCGGAACACATAGGAAACACAGTAGAGTAGAAGAGTGCTCTTTTTTCAAAAGCAGAGTGTGTTTAATGTAAGGCGACCTAGCATTTGTTTCCCACTCCTAAGTGGAGTTGAATCACATGCAGTTTCTGGTCCTACGAGCAAGAGTTGTTTTCTGGTAAGGAAAGTCACTATTGCGCTCCCATTGCCATACACAGTGCAAATAGCCCTCCCGTCTGTTCCCAGCAAGTACAGTGTTGGACTGAAGAGGAGCTACTGTTCTTCTCAGTTTCCTAAGCAGAGTTGAACTAGATATGGCCCGTGTGTGTATGAAGCACAGTTCTTTTTTTCCGAGCAAGCTCACTGTTCTGGCCCTATAGGAAACACAGTAGAGTAGAAGAGTGCTCTTTACTCAAAAGCAGAGTGTGTTTCTTGTAAAGCGAGCTAGAGTTTGTTTCCCAGTCGTAAATGGCGTTGAATCACATGCAGTTTCTGGTCCTACGAGCAAGAGTTGTTTTCTGGTAAGAAGAGTCACTATTGCGCTGCCATTGCCATACACAGGACAAATAGCACTGGCGTCTGTTTCCAGCAAGTACAGTGTATTGGACTGAAGAGGATATACTGTTCTTGTCAGGTTCCTAAGCACACTTGAACTAGATATGGCCGTGTGAGTAGGAAGTACAGTTTTTTTGTTCTGAGCAAGCTCACTGTTCGGAAAACATAGGAAACACAGTAGAGTAGAAGAGTGCTCTTTTCTCAAAAGCAGAGTGTGTTTCCTGTAAGGCGAGCTAGCGTTTGTTTCCCAGTCCTAAATGGAGTTGAGTCACATGCGGTTTCTGGTCCTACGAGCAAGAGTTGTTTTCTGGTAAGACAAGTCACTATTGTGCTCCAATGCCATACACAGTGCAAATAGCACTCGCGTCTGTTCCCCGCAAGTACAGTGTATTGGACTGAAAAGGAGCTACTGTTCTTCTCAGTTTCCTAAGCAGAGTTGAACTAGATATGGCCCGTGTGTGTAGGAAGCACAGTTCTTTTGTTCTGAGCAAGCTCACTGTTCGGACCCGATAGGAAACACAATAGAGTAGAAGAGTGCTCTTTTCTCAAATGCAGAGTGTGTTTCATGTAAGGCGAGCTAGCATTTGTTTCCCAGTCCTAAATGGAGTTGAATCACATGCAGTTTCTGGTCCTATGAGCAAGAGTTGTTTTCTGGTAAGAAGAGTCACTATTGCGCTGCCATTGCCATACACAGGACTAATAGCACTGGTGTCTGTTCCCAGCAAGTACAGTGTATTGGACTGTAGAGGATCTACTGTTCTTGTCAGGTTCCTAAGCAGAATTGAACTAGATATGGCCGTGTGTGTAGGAAGCACAGTTCTTTTGTTCTGAGCAAGCTCACTGTTCGTACCCCAGAGGAAACACAGTAGAGTAGAAGAGTGCTCTTTTCTCGAAAGCATAGTGTGTTTCTTGTAAGGCAAGCTAGCGTTTGTTTCCCAGTCCTAAATGGAGTTGAGTCACATGCAGTTTCTGGTCCTACGAGCAAGAGTTGTTTTCTGGTAAGGAAAGTCACTGTTGCGCTCCCATTGCCATACACAGTACAAATAGCCTTCCCGTTTGTTCCCAGCAAGTACAGTGTATTGGATTGAAAAGGAGCTACTGTTCTTCTCAGTTTCCTAAGCAGAGTTGAACTAGATTTGGCCCGTGTGTGTAGGAAGTACAGTTCTTTTTTTCTGAGCAAGCTCACTGTTCTGGTCATATTAGAAACACAGTAGAGTAGAAGAGTGCTCTTTTCTCAAAAGCAGAGTGTGATTCTTGTAAAGCGAGCTAGAGTTTGTTTCCCAGTCCTAAATGGAGTTGAATCACATGCAATTTCTGGTCCTACGAGCAAGAGTTGTTTTCTGGTAAGAAGAGTCACTATTGCGCTGCCATTGCCATACACAGGACTAATAGCACTGGTGTCTGTTCCCAGCAAGTACAGTGTATTGGACTGTAGAGGATCTACTGTTCTTGTCAGGTTCCTAAGCAGAATTGAACTAGATATGGCCGTGTGTGTAGGAAGCACAGTTCTTTTGTTCTGAGCAAGCTCACTGTTCGTACCCCAGAGGAAACACAGTAGAGTAGAAGAGTGCTCTTTTCTCAAAAGCAGAGTGTGATTCTTGTAAAGCGAGCTAGAGTTTGTTTCCCAGTCCTAAATGGAGTTGAATCACATGCAATTTCTGGTCCTACGAGCAAGAGTTGTTTTCTGGTAAGAAGAGTCACTATTGCGCTGCCATTGCCATACACAGGACTAATAGCACTGGTGTCTGTTCCCAGCAAGTACAGTGTATTGGACTGTAGAGGATCTACTGTTCTTGTCAGGTTCCTAAGCAGAATTGAACTAGATATGGCCGTGTGTGTAGGAAGCACAGTTCTTTTGTTCTGAGCAAGCTCACTGTTCGTACCCCAGAGGAAACACAGTAGAGTAGAAGAGTGCTCTTTTCTCAAAAGCAGAGTGTGATTCTTGTAAAGCGAGCTAGAGTTTGTTTCCCAGTCCTAAATGGAGTTGAATCACATGCAATTTCTGGTCCTACGAGCAAGAGTTGTTTTCTGGTAAGAAGAGTCACTATTGCGCTGCCATTGCCATACACAGGACTAATAGCACTGGTGTCTGTTCCCAGCAAGTACAGTGTATTGGACTGTAGAGGATCTACTGTTCTTGTCAGGTTCCTAAGCAGAATTGAACTAGATATGGCCGTGTGTGTAGGAAGCACAGTTCTTTTGTTCTGAGCAAGCTCACTGTTCGTACCCCAGAGGAAACACAGTAGAGTAGAAGAGTGCTCTTTTCTCGAAAGCATAGTGTGTTTCTTGTAAGGCAAGCTAGCGTTTGTTTCCCAGTCCTAAATGGAGTTGAGTCACATGCAGTTTCTGGTCCTACGAGCAAGAGTTGTTTTCTGGTAAGGAAAGTCACTGTTGCGCTCCCATTGCCATACACAGTACAAATAGCCTTCCCGTTTGTTCCCAGCAAGTACAGTGTATTGGATTGAAAAGGAGCTACTGTTCTTCTCAGTTTCCTAAGCAGAGTTGAACTAGATTTGGCCCGTGTGTGTAGGAAGTACAGTTCTTTTTTTCTGAGCAAGCTCACTGTTCTGGTCATATTAGAAACACAGTAGAGTAGAAGAGTGCTCTTTTCTCAAAAGCAGAGTGTGATTCTTGTAAAGCGAGCTAGAGTTTGTTTCCCAGTCCTAAATGGAGTTGAATCACATGCAATTTCTGGTCCTACGAGCAAGAGTTGTTTTCTGGTAAGAAGAGTCACTATTGCGCTGCCATTGCCATACACAGGAAAAATAGCACTGGCGTCTGTTCCCAGCAAGTACAGTGTATTGGACTGAAAAGGATCTACTGTTCTTGTCAGGTTCCTAAGCAGACTTGAACTAGATATGGCCGTGTGTAGGAAGCACAGTTCTTTGTTCTGAGCAAGCTCACTGATCTGGCCCTATAGGAAACACAGTAGAGTAGAAGAGTGCTCTTTTCTCAAAAGCAGAGTGTGTTTCATGTAAGGCGAGCTAGCGTTTGTTTCCCAGTCCTAAATGGAGTGGAATCACATGCAGTTTCTGGTCCTACGAGCAAGAGTTGTTTTCTGGTAAGAAGAGTCACTATTGCACTGCCATTGCCATACACAGGACAAATAGCACTGGCGTCTGTTCCCAGCAAGTACAGTGTATTGGACTGAAGAGGATCTAGTGTTCTTGTCAGTTTCCTAAGCAGAGTTGAACTAGATATGGCCGTGTGTGTAGGAAGCACAGTTTTTTTGTTCTGAGCAAGCTCACTGTTTGGAACACATAGGAAACACAGTAGAGTAGAAGAGTGCTCTTTTCTCAAAAGCAGAGTGTGTTTCTTGTAAGGCGAGCTAGCATTTGTTTCCCAGTCCTAAATGGAGTTGAGTCACATGCAGTTTTTTGTACTATGAGAAAAAGTTGTTTTCTGGTAAGACAAGTCACTATTGTGCTCCAATTGCCATACACAGTGCAAATAGCACTCGCATCTGTTCCCCGCAAGTACAGTGTATTGGACGGAAGAGGAGCTACTGTTCTTGTCAGTTTCCTAAGCAGAGTTGAACTAGATATGGCCGTGTGTGTAGGAAGCACAGTTTTTTTGTTCTGAGCAAGCTCACTGTTTGGAACACATAGGAAACACAGTAGAGTATAAGAGTGCTCTTTTCTCAAAAGCAGAGTGTGTTTCATGTAAGGCGAGCTAGCATTTGTTTCCCAGTCCTAAATGGAGTTGAATCACATGCAGTTTTGGTCTTACGAGCAAGAGTTGTTTTCTGGTAAGGAAAGTAACTATTGCGCTCCCATTGCCATACACAGTGCAAATAGCACTCGCGTCTGTTTTCAGCAAGTACAGTGTATCGGACTGAAGAGGAGCTACTGTTCTTGTCAGTTTTCTAAGCAGAGTTGAACTAGATATGGCCCGTGTGTAGGAAGCACAGTTCTATTGTTCTGAGCAAGCTCACTGTTCTGGCCCTATAGGAAACACAGTAGAGTAGAAGAGTGCCCTTTTCTCTAAAGCAGAGTGTATTTCTTGTAAGGTGAGCTAGCTTTTGTTTCCCAGTCCTAAATGGAGTTGAATCACATGCAGTTTCTGGTCCTACGAGCAAGAGTTGTTTTCTGTTAAGAAGAGTCACTATTGCGCTGCAACTGCCATACACAGGACAAATATCACTGGCGTCTGTTCCCAGCAAGTACAGTGTATTGGACTGAAGAGGATCTACTGTTCTTGTCAGGTTCCTAAGCAGACTTGAACTAGATATGGCCGTGTGTGTAGGAAGCACAGTTTTTTTGTTCTGAGCAAGCTCACTGTTTGGAACACATAGGAAACACAGTAGAGTAGAAGAGTGCTCTTTTCTCAAAAGCAGAGTTTGTTTCTTGTAAGGCGAGCTAGCGTTTGTTTCGCAGTCCTAAATGGAGTTGAGTCACATGCAGTTTTTTGTCCTATGAGCAAAAGTTGTTTTCTGGTAAGACCAGTCACTATTGTTCTCCAATTGCCATACACAATGCAAATAGCACTCGCGTCTGTTCCCCGCAAGTACAGTGTATTGGAAGGAAGAGGAGCTACTGTTCTTGTCAGTTTCCTAAGCACAGTTGAACTAGATATGGCCCGTGTGTGTAGGAAGCACAGTTCTTTTGTTCTGAGCAAGCTCACTGTTCGGACCCCATAGGAAACACAGTAGAGTAGAAGAGTGCTCTTTTCTCAAAGGCAGAGTGTGTTTCATGTAAGGCGAGCTTGAGTTTGTTTCCCAGTCCTAAATGGAGTTGAGTCACATGCAGTGTTTTGTCCTACGAGCAAGAGTTGTTTTCTGGTAAGACGAGTCACTATTGTGCTCCAATTGCCATTCACAGTGCAGATAGCACTCCGTCTGTTCCCCGCAAGTACATTGTATTGTACTGAAGAGGAGCTACTGTTTTTGTCAGTTTCCTAAGCAGAGTTGAACTAGATATGGACCGTGTGTGTAGGAAGCACAGTTCTTTTGTTCTGAGCAAGTTCACTATTCGGACCCCATAGGAAGCACAGTAGAGTAGAAGAGTGCTCTTTTCTCAAAAGCAGAGTGTGTTTCATGTAAGGCGAGCTAGCATTTGTTTCCCAGTCCTAAATGGAGTTGAATCACATGAAGTTTCTGGTCTTACGAGCAAGAGTTGTTTTAAGGTAAGGAAAGTCACTATTGCGCTCCCCTTGCCATACACATTGCAAATAGCACTCGCGTCTGTTCCCAGCAAGTACAGTGTATCAGACTGAAGAGAAGCTACTGTTCTTGTCAGTTTCCTAAGCAGAGTTGAACTAGATATGGCCCATGTGTGTAGGAAGCACAGTTCTTATGTTCTGAGCAAGTTCACTCTTCTGGCCCTATAGGAAACACAGTAGAGTTGAAGAGTGCTCTTTTCTCAAAAGCAGAGTGTGTTTTTGTAAGGCGAGCTAGCGTTTGTTTCCCAGTCCTAAATGGAGTTGAATCACATGCAGTTTCTGGTCCTATGCACAAGAGTTGTTTTCTGGTAAGGAAAGTCACTATTGCGCTCCCATTGCCCTTCACAAAGCAAATAGCACGCGCGTCTTTTCCCATCATGTACAGTGTATTGGACTGAATAGGAGCTACTCTTCTTGTCAGTTTACTAAGCAGAGTTGAACTAGATATGGTCCGTGTGTATAGGAAGCACAGTTCTATTGTTCTGAGCAAGCTCACTGTTTGGACCCCATAGGAAACACAGTAGAGTAGAAGAGTGCTCTTTTCTCTAAAGCAGAGTGTGTTTCTTGTAAGGCAAGCTACCGTTTGTTTCCCAGTCCTAAATGGAGTGGAATCACATGCAGTTTCTGGTCCTACGAGCAAGAGTTGTTTTCTGGTAGGGAAAGTCACTATTGCGCTCCCATTGCCATACACAGTGCAAATAGCCCTCCCGTCTGTTCCCAGCAAGTACAGTGTATTGGACTGAAGAGGAGCTACTGTTCTTCTCAGTTTCCTAAGCAGAGTTGAACTAGAAATGGCCCGTGTGTGTAGGAAGCACAGTTCTTTTTTTCTGAGCAAGCTCACTGTTCTGGCCCTATAGGAAATACAGTAGAGTACAAGAGTGCTCTTTTCTCAAAAGCATAGTGTGTTTCTTGTAAGATGAGCTAGCGTTTGTTTCCCAGTCCTAAATGGAGTTGAATCACATGCAGTTTCTGGTCCTACGAGCAAGAGTTTTTTTCTGGTAAGGAAAGACACTATTGCGCTCCCATTGCCATACACAGTGCAAATAGCACTCGCGTCTGTTCACAGCAAGTACAGTGTATCTCACTGAAGAGGAGCTACTGTTCTTGTCAGTTTCCTAAGTAGAGTTGAACTAGATATGTCCCGTGTGTGTAGGAAGCACATTTCTTATGTTCTGAGCAAGCTCACTCTTCTGGCCCTATAGGAAACACAGTAGAGTAGATGAGTGCTCTTTTCTCAAAAGCAGAGTGTGTTTCTTGTAAAGCGAGCTAGAGTTTGTTTCCCAGTCTTAATGGAGTTGAATCACATGCAGTTTCTGGTCCTACGAGCAAGAGTTGTTTTATGGTAAGAAGAGTCACTATTGCGCTGCCATTGCCATACACAGGACAAATTGCACTGGCGTCTGTTCCCAGCAAGTACAGTGTATTGGACTGAAGAGGATCTACTGTTGTTGTCAGGTTCCTAAGCAGACTTGAACTAGATATGGCCGTGTGTGTAGGAAGCACATTTCTTTTGTTCTGAGCAAGCTCACTGTTCTGGCCCAATAGGAAACACAGTAGAGTAGAAGAGTGCTCTTTTCTCAAAAGCAGAGTGTGTTTCTTGTAAGGTGAGCTAGCTTTTGTTTCCCAGTCCTAAATGGAGTTGAATCACATGCAGTTTCTGGTCCTACGAGCAAGAGTTGTTTTCTGGTAAGACAAGTCACTATTGGGCTCCAATATCCATACACAGTGCAAATAGCACTTGCGTCTGTTCCCCGAAAGTACAGTGTATTGGACTGAAGAGGATCTAGTGTTCTTGTCAGTTTCCTAAGCAGAGTTGAACTAGAAATGGCCCGTGTGTGTAGGAATCACAGTTCTTTTGTTCTGAGCAAGCTCACTGTTCAGACACCATAGGAAACACAGTAGAGCAGAAGAGTGCTCTTTTCTCAAAAGCAGAGTGTGTTTCTTGTAAGGCGAGCTAGCGTTTGTTTCCCAGTTCTAAATGGAGTTGAATCACATGCAGTTTCTGGTCCTACGAGCAAGAGTTGTTTTCTGGTAAGGAAAGTCACTATTGCGCTCCCCTTGCCATACACATTGCAAATAGCTCTCGCGTCTGTTCCCAGCAAGTACAGTGTATCAGACTGAAGAGGAGCTACTGTTCTTGTCAGTTTCCTAAGCAGAGTTGAACTAGATATGGCCCGTGTGTGTAGGAAGCACAGTTCTTATGTTCTGAGCAAGTTCACTCTTCTGGCCCTATAGGAAACACCGTAGAGTAGAAGAGTGCTCTTTTCTCAAAAGCAGAGTGTGTTTTTGTAATGCGAGCTAGCGTTTGTTTCCCAGTCCTAAATGGAGTTGAATCACATGCAGTTTCTGCTCCTACGAAGAAGAGTTGTTTTCTGGTAAAGAAAGTCACTATTGCGCTCCCATTGCCATACACAGTGCAAATAGCACTCGCGTCTGTTCCCAGCAAGTACAGTGTATTGGACTGAAGAGGAGCTACTGTTCTTGTTGGTTTCCTAAGCAGAGTTGAACTAGATATGGCCCGTGTGTGTAGGAAGCACAGTTCTTTTGTTCTGAGCAAGCTCACTGTTCGGACCCGATAGGAAACACAATAGAGTAGAAGAGTGCTCTTTTCTCAAATGCAGAGTGTGTTTCATGTAAGGCTAGCTAGCATTTGTTTCCCAGTCCTAAATGGAGTTGAATCACATGCAGTTTCTGGTCCTACGAGCAAGAGTTGTTTTCTGGTAAGAAGAGTCAGTATTGCGCTGCCATTGCCATACACAGGACTAATAGCACTGGTGTCTGTTCCCAGCAAATACAGTGTACTGGACTGTAGAGGATCTACTGTTCTTGTCAGGTTCCTAAGCAGAATTGAACTAGATATGGCCGTGTGTGTAGTAAGCACAGTTCTTTTGTTCTGAGCAAGCTCACTGTTCGGACCCCAGAGGAAACACAGTAGAGTAGAAGAGTGCTCTTTTCTCAAAAGCAGAGTGTGTTTCTTGCAAGGAGAGCTAGCGTTTGTTTCCCAGTCCTAAATGGAGTTGAGTCACATGCAGTTTTTTGTCCTACGAGCAAGAGATGTTTTCTGGTAAGACGAGTCACTATTGTGCTCCCATTGCCATACACAGTGCAAATAGCACTCACGTCTGTTCCCCGCAAGTACAGTGTATTGGACGGAAGAGGAGCTACTGTTCTTGTCAGTTTCCTAAGCAGAGTTGAAATAGATATGGCCCATGTGTGTAGGAAGCACAGTTCTTTTGTTCTGAACAAGCTCACTGTTTGGACCCCATAGGAAACACAGTAGAGTAGAAGAGTGCTCTTTTCTCTAAAGCAGAGTGTGTTTCTTGTAAGGCGAGCTACCGTTTGATTCCCAGTCCTAAATGGAGTGGAGTCACATGCAGTTTCTGGTCCTACGAGCAAGAATTGTTTTCTGGTAAGGAAAGTCACTATTGCGCTCCCATTGCCATACACAGTGCAAATAGCCTTCCCGTCTGTTCCCAGCAAGTACAGTGTATTGGACTGAAGAGGATATACTGTTCTTGTCAGGTTCCTAAGCAGACTTAAACTAGATTTGGCCATGTGAGTAGGAAGTACAGTTTTTTTGTTCTGAGCAAGCTCACTGTTCGGAACACATAGGAAACACAGTAGAGTAGAAGAGTGCTCTTTTTTCAAAAGCAGAGTGTGTTTAATGTAAGGCGACCTAGCATTTGTTTCCCACTCCTAAGTGGAGTTGAATCACATGCAGTTTCTGGTCCTACGAGCAAGAGTTGTTTTCTGGTAAGGAAAGTCACTATTGCGCTCCCATTGCCATACACAGTGCAAATAGCCCTCCCGTCTGTTCCCAGCAAGTACAGTGTTGGACTGAAGAGGAGCTACTGTTCTTCTCAGTTTCCTAAGCAGAGTTGAACTAGATATGGCCCGTGTGTGTATGAAGCACAGTTCTTTTTTTCCGAGCAAGCTCACTGTTCTGGCCCTATAGGAAACACAGTAGAGTAGAAGAGTGCTCTTTACTCAAAAGCAGAGTGTGTTTCTTGTAAAGCGAGCTAGAGTTTGTTTCCCAGTCGTAAATGGCGTTGAATCACATGCAGTTTCTGGTCCTACGAGCAAGAGTTGTTTTCTGGTAAGAAGAGTCACTATTGCGCTGCCATTGCCATACACAGGACAAATAGCACTGGCGTCTGTTTCCAGCAAGTACAGTGTATTGGACTGAAGAGGATATACTGTTCTTGTCAGGTTCCTAAGCACACTTGAACTAGATATGGCCGTGTGAGTAGGAAGTACAGTTTTTTTTGTTCTGAGCAAGCTCACTGTTCGGAACACATAGGAAACACAGTAGAGTAGAAGAGTGCTCTTTTCTCAAAAGCAGAGTGTGTTTCCTGTAAGGCGAGCTAGCGTTTGTTTCCCAGTCCTAAATGGAGTTGAGTCACATGCGGTTTCTGGTCCTACGAGCAAGAGTTGTTTTCTGGTAAGACAAGTCACTATTGTGCTCCAATGCCATACACAGTGCAAATAGCACTCGCGTCTGTTCCCCGCAAGTACAGTGTATTGGACTGAAAAGGAGCTACTGTTCTTCTCAGTTTCCTAAGCAGAGTTGAACTAGATATGGCCCGTGTGTGTAGGAAGCACAGTTCTTTTGTTCTGAGCAAGCTCACTGTTCGGACCCGATAGGAAACACAATAGAGTAGAAGAGTGCTCTTTTCTCAAATGCAGAGTGTGTTTCATGTAAGGCGAACTAGCATTTGTTTCCCAGTCCTAAATGGAGTTGAATCACATGCAGTTTCTGGTCCTATGAGCAAGAGTTGTTTTCTGGTAAGAAGAGTCACTATTGCGCTGCCATTGCCATACACAGGACTAATAGCACTGGTGTCTGTTCCCAGCAAGTACAGTGTATTGGACTGTAGAGGATCTACTGTTCTTGTCAGGTTCCTAAGCAGAATTGAACTAGATATGGCCGTGTGTGTAGGAAGCACAGTTCTTTTGTTCTGAGCAAGCTCACTGTTCGTACCCCAGAGGAAACACAGTAGAGTAGAAGAGTGCTCTTTTCTCGAAAGCATAGTGTGTTTCTTGTAAGGCAAGCTAGCGTTTGTTTCCCAGTCCTAAATGGAGTTGAGTCACATGCAGTTTCTGGTCCTACGAGCAAGAGTTGTTTTCTGGTAAGGAAAGTCACTGTTGCGCTCCCATTGCCATACACAGTACAAATAGCCTTCCCGTCTGTTCCCAGCAAGTACAGTGTATTGGATTGAAAAGGAGCTACTGTTCTTCTCAGTTTCCTAAGCAGAGTTGAACTAGATTTGGCCCGTGTGTGTAGGAAGTACAGTTCTTTTTTTCTGAGCAAGCTCACTGTTCTGGTCATATTAGAAACACAGTAGAGTAGAAGAGTGCTCTTTTCTCAAAAGCAGAGTGTGATTCTTGTAAAGCGAGCTAGAGTTTGTTTCCCAGTCCTAAATGGAGTTGAATCACATGCAATTTCTGGTCCTACGAGCAAGAGTTGTTTTCTGGTAAGAAGAGTCACTATTGCGCTGCCATTGCCATACACAGGAAAAATAGCACTGGCGTCTGTTCCCAGCAAGTACAGTGTATTGGACTGAAAAGGATCTACTGTTCTTGTCAGGTTCCTAAGCAGACTTGAACTAGATATGGCCGTGTGTAGGAAGCACAGTTCTTTGTTCTGAGCAAGCTCACTGATCTGGCCCTATAGGAAACACAGTAGAGTAGAAGAGTGCTCTTTTCTCAAAAGCAGAGTGTGTTTCATGTAAGGCGAGCTAGCGTTTGTTTCCCAGTCCTAAATGGAGTGGAATCACATGCAGTTTCTGGTCCTACGAGCAAGAGTTGTTTTCTGGTAAGAAGAGTCACTATTGCACTGCCATTGCCATACACAGGACAAATAGCACTGGCGTCTGTTCCCAGCAAGTACAGTGTATTGGACTGAAGAGGATCTAGTGTTCTTGTCAGTTTCCTAAGCAGAGTTGAACTAGATATGGCCGTGTGTGTAGGAAGCACAGTTTTTTTGTTCTGAGCAAGCTCACTGTTTGGAACACATAGGAAACACAGTAGAGTAGAAGAGTGCTCTTTTCTCAAAAGCAGAGTGTGTTTCTTGTAAGGCGAGCTAGCATTTGTTTCCCAGTCCTAAATGGAGTTGAGTCACATGCAGTTTTTTGTACTATGAGAAAAAGTTGTTTTCTGGTAAGACAAGTCACTATTGTGCTCCAATTGCCATACACAGTGCAAATAGCACTCGCATCTGTTCCCCGCAAGTACAGTGTATTGGACGGAAGAGGAGCTACTGTTCTTGTCAGTTTCCTAAGCAGAGTTGAACTAGATATGGCCGTGTGTGTAGGAAGCACAGTTTTTTTGTTCTGAGCAAGCTCACTGTTTGGAACACATAGGAAACACAGTAGAGTATAAGAGTGCTCTTTTCTCAAAAGCAGAGTGTGTTTCATGTAAGGCGAGCTAGCATTTGTTTCCCAGTCCTAAATGGAGTTGAATCACATGCAGTTTTGGTCTTACGAGCAAGAGTTGTTTTCTGGTAAGGAAAGTAACTATTGCGCTCCCATTGCCATACACAGTGCAAATAGCACTCGCGTCTGTTTTCAGCAAGTACAGTGTATCGGACTGAAGAGGAGCTACTGTTCTTGTCAGTTTTCTAAGCAGAGTTGAACTAGATATGGCCCGTGTGTAGGAAGCACAGTTCTATTGTTCTGAGCAAGCTCACTGTTCTGGCCCTATAGGAAACACAGTAGAGTAGAAGAGTGCCCTTTTCTCTAAAGCAGAGTGTATTTCTTGTAAGGTGAGCTAGCTTTTGTTTCCCAGTCCTAAATGGAGTTGAATCACATGCAGTTTCTGGTCCTACGAGCAAGAGTTGTTTTCTGTTAAGAAGAGTCACTATTGCGCTGCAACTGCCATACACAGGACAAATATCACTGGCGTCTGTTCCCAGCAAGTACAGTGTATTGGACTGAAGAGGATCTACTGTTCTTGTCAGGTTCCTAAGCAGACTTGAACTAGATATGGCCGTGTGTGTAGGAAGCACAGTTTTTTTGTTCTGAGCAAGCTCACTGTTTGGAACACATAGGAAACACAGTAGAGTAGAAGAGTGCTCTTTTCTCAAAAGCAGAGTTTGTTTCTTGTAAGGCGAGCTAGCGTTTGTTTCGCAGTCCTAAATGGAGTTGAGTCACATGCAGTTTTTTGTCCTATGAGCAAAAGTTGTTTTCTGGTAAGACCAGTCACTATTGTTCTCCAATTGCCATACACAATGCAAATAGCACTCGCGTCTGTTCCCCGCAAGTACAGTGTATTGGAAGGAAGAGGAGCTACTGTTCTTGTCAGTTTCCTAAGCACAGTTGAACTAGATATGGCCCGTGTGTGTAGGAAGCACAGTTCTTTTGTTCTGAGCAAGCTCACTGTTCGGACCCCATAGGAAACACAGTAGAGTAGAAGAGTGCTCTTTTCTCAAAGGCAGAGTGTGTTTCATGTAAGGCGAGCTTGAGTTTGTTTCCCAGTCCTAAATGGAGTTGAGTCACATGCAGTGTTTTGTCCTACGAGCAAGAGTTGTTTTCTGGTAAGACGAGTCACTATTGTGCTCCAATTGCCATTCACAGTGCAGATAGCACTCCGTCTGTTCCCCGCAAGTACATTGTATTGTACTGAAGAGGAGCTACTGTTTTTGTCAGTTTCCTAAGCAGAGTTGAACTAGATATGGACCGTGTGTGTAGGAAGCACAGTTCTTTTGTTCTGAGCAAGTTCACTATTCGGACCCCATAGGAAGCACAGTAGAGTAGAAGAGTGCTCTTTTCTCAAAAGCAGAGTGTGTTTCATGTAAGGCGAGCTAGCATTTGTTTCCCAGTCCTAAATGGAGTTGAATCACATGAAGTTTCTGGTCTTACGAGCAAGAGTTGTTTTAAGGTAAGGAAAGTCACTATTGCGCTCCCCTTGCCATACACATTGCAAATAGCACTCGCGTCTGTTCCCAGCAAGTACAGTGTATCAGACTGAAGAGAAGCTACTGTTCTTGTCAGTTTCCTAAGCAGAGTGGAACTAGATATGGCCCCTGTGTGTAGGAAGCACAGTTCTTATGTTCTGAGCAAGTTCACTCTTCTGGCCCTATAGGAAACACAGTAGAGTTGAAGAGTGCTCTTTTCTCAAAAGCAGAGTGTGTTTTTGTAAGGCGAGCTAGCGTTTGTTTCCCAGTCCTAAATGGAGTTGAATCACATGCAGTTTCTGGTCCTATGCACAAGAGTTGTTTTCTGGTAAGGAAAGTCACTATTGCGCTCCCATTGCCCTTCACAAAGCAAATAGCACGCGCGTCTTTTCCCAGCATGTACAGTGTATTGGACTGAATAGGAGCTACTCTTCTTGTCAGTTTACTAAGCAGAGTTGAACTAGATATGGTCCGTGTGTGTAGGAAGCACAGTTCTATTGTTCTGAGCAAGCTCACTGTTTGGACCCCATAGGAAACACAGTAGAGTAGAAGAGTGCTCTTTTCTCTAAAGCAGAGTGTGTTTCTTGTAAGGCAAGCTACCGTTTGTTTCCCAGTCCTAAATGGAGTGGAATCACATGCAGTTTCTGGTCCTACGAGCAAGAGTTGTTTTCTGGTAAGGAAAGTCACTATTGCGCTCCCATTGCCATACACAGTGCAAATAGCCCTCCCGTCTGTTCCCAGCAAGTACAGTGTATTGGACTGAAGAGGAGCTACTGTTCTTCTCAGTTTCCTAAGCAGAGTTGAACTAGAAATGGCCCGTGTGTGTAGGAAGCACAGTTCTTTTTTTCTGAGCAAGCTCACTGTTCTGGCCCTATAGGAAATACAGTAGAGTACAAGAGTGCTCTTTTCTCAAAAGCATAGTGTGTTTCTTGTAAGATGAGCTAGCGTTTGTTTCCCAGTCCTAAATGGAGTTGAATCACATGCAGTTTCTGGTCCTACGAGCAAGAGTTTTTTTCTGGTAAGGAAAGACACTATTGCGCTCCCATTGCCATACACAGTGCAAATAGCACTCGCGTCTGTTCACAGCAAGTACAGTGTATCTCACTGAAGAGGAGCTACTGTTCTTGTCAGTTTCCTAAATAGAGTTGAACTAGATATGTCCCGTGTGTGTAGGAAGCACATTTCTTATGTTCTGAGCAAGCTCACTCTTCTGGCCCTATAGGAAACACAGTAGAGTAGATGAGTGCTCTTTTCTCAAAAGCAGAGTGTGTTTCTTGTAAAGCGAGCTAGAGTTTGTTTCCCAGTCTTAATGGAGTTGAATCACATGCAGTTTCTGGTCCTACGAGCAAGAGTTGTTTTATGGTAAGAAGAGTCACTATTGCGCTGCCATTGCCATACACAGGACAAATTGCACTGGCGTCTGTTCCCAGCAAGTACAGTGTATTGGACTGAAGAGGATCTACTGTTGTTGTCAGGTTCCTAAGCAGACTTGAACTAGATATGGCCGTGTGTGTAGGAAGCACATTTCTTTTGTTCTGAGCAAGCTCACTGTTCTGGCCCAATAGGAAACACAGTAGAGTAGAAGAGTGCTCTTTTCTCAAAAGCAGAGTGTGTTTCTTGTAAGGTGAGCTAGCTTTTGTTTCCCAGTCCTAAATGGAGTTGAATCACATGCAGTTTCTGGTCCTACGAGCAAGAGTTGTTTTCTGGTAAGACAAGTCACTATTGGGCTCCAATATCCATACACAGTGCAAATAGCACTTGCGTCTGTTCCCCGAAAGTACAGTGTATTGGACTGAAGAGGATCTAGTGTTCTTGTCAGTTTCCTAAGCAGAGTTGAACTAGAAATGGCCCGTGTGTGTAGGAATCACAGTTCTTTTGTTCTGAGCAAGCTCACTGTTCAGACACCATAGGAAACACAGTAGAGTAGAAGAGTGCTCTTTTCTCTATAGCAGAGTGTGTTTCTTGTAAGGCGAGCTAGCGTTTGTTTCCCAGCCCTAAATGGAGTTGAATCACATGCAGTTTCTGGTCCGAAGAGCAAGAGTTTTTTTCTGGTAAGGAAAGTCACTATTGCGCTCCCCTTGCCATACACAGTGCAAATAGCTCTCGCGTCTGTTCCCAGCAAGTACAGTGTATTGGACTGAAGAGGAGCTACCGTTCTTGTCAGTTTCCTAAGCAGAGTTGAACATGATATGGCCCGTGTGTGTAGGAAGCACAGTTCTTATGTTCTGAGCAAGCTCACTGTTCTGGCCCTATAGGAAAAACAGTAGAGTAGAAGCGTGCTCTTTTCTCAAAAGCAGAGTGTGTTTTTGTAAGGCGAGCTAGCGTTTGTTTCCTAGTCCTAAATGGAGTTGAATCACATGCAGTTTCTGGTCTTACGAACAGGAGTTGTTTTCTGGTAAGGAAAGTCACTATTGCGCTCCCATTGCCCTACACAAGGCAAATAGCACTCGCGTCTTTTCCCAGCAAGTACAGTGTATTGGACTGAATAGGAGCTACTGTTCTTGTCAGTTTCCTAAGCAGAGTTGAACTAGATATGGTCCGTGTGTGTAGGAAGCACAGTTCTTTTGTTCTGAGCAAGCTCACTGTTTGGACCCCATAGGAAACACAGTAGAGTAGAAGAGTGCTCTTTTCTCTAAAGCAGAGTGTGTTTCTTGTAAGGAGAGCTAGCATTTGTTTCCCAGTCCTAAATGGAGTTGAATCACATGCAGTTTCTGGTCCTAAGAGCAAGAGTTTTTTTCTGGTAAGGAAAGACACTATTGCGCTCCCATTGCCATACACAGTGCAAATCGCACATGCGTCTGTTCCCAGCAAGTACAGTGTATTGGACTGAAGAGGAGCTACTGTTCTTGTCAGTTTCCTAAGCAGAGTTGAACTAGATATGGCCGTGTGTGTAGGAAGCACAGTTCTTTTGTTCTGAGCAAGCTCACTGTTCGGACCCTATAGGAAACACAGTAGAGTAGAAGAGTGCTCTTTTCTCAAAAGCATAGTGTGTTTCTTGTAAGACGAGCTAGCGTTTGTTTCCCAGTCCTAAATGGAGTTGAATCACATGCAGTTTCTGGTCCTAAGAGCAAGAGTTTTTTTCTGGTAAGGAAAGACACTATTGCGCTCCCATTGCCATACACAGTGCAAATAGCACTCGCGTCTGTTCACAGCAAGTACAGTGTATCGCACTGAAAAGGAGCTACGGTTCTTGTCAGTTTCCTAAGCAGAGTTGAACTAGATATGGCCCGTGTGTGTAGGAAGCACATTGCTTATGTTCTGAGCAAGCTCACTCTTCTGACCCTATAGGAAACACAGTAGAGTAGATGAGTGCTCTTTTCTCAAAAGCAGAGTGTGTTTCTTGTAAAGCGAGCTAGAGTTTGTTTCCCAGTCTTAATGGAGTTGAATCACATGCAGTTTCTGGTCCTACGAGCAAGAGTTGTTTTATGGTAAGAAGAGTCACTATTGCGCTGCCATTGCCATACACAGGACAAATTGCACTGGCGTCTGTTCCCAGCAAGTACAGTGTATTGGACTGAAGAGGATCTACTGTTGTTGTCAGGTTCCTAAGCAGACTTGAACTAGATATGGCCGTGTGTGTAGGAAGCACATTTCTTTTGTTCTGAGCAAGCTCACTGTTCTGGCCCAATAGGAAACACAGTAGAGTAGAAGAGTGCTCTTTTCTCAAAAGCAGAGTGTGTTTCTTGTAAGGTGAGCTAGCTTTTGTTTCCCAGTCCTAAATGGAGTTGAATCACATGCAGTTTCTGGTCCTACGAGCAAGAGTTGTTTTCTGGTAAGACAAGTCACTATTGGGCTCCAATATCCATACACAGTGCAAATAGCACTTGCGTCTGTTCCCCGCAAGTACAGTGTATTGGACTGAAGAGGATCTAGTGTTCTTGTCAGTTTCCTAAGCAGAGTTGAACTAGAAATGGCCCGTGTGTGTAGGAATCACAGTTCTTTTGTTCTGAGCAAGCTCACTGTTCAGACACCATAGGAAACACAGTAGAGCAGAAGAGTGCTCTTTTCTCAAAAGCAGAGTGTGTTTCTTGTAAGGCGAGCTAGCGTTTGTTTCCCAGTTCTAAATGGAGTTGAATCACATGCAGTTTCTGGTCCTACGAGCAAGAGTTGTTTTCTGGTAAGGAAAGTCACTATTGCGCTCCCCTTGCCATACACATTGCAAATAGCTCTCGCGTCTGTTCCCAGCAAGTACAGTGTATCAGACTGAAGAGGAGCTACTGTTCTTGTCAGTTTCCTAAGCAGAGTTGAACTAGATATGGCCCGTGTGTGTAGGAAGCACAGTTCTTATGTTCTGAGCAAGTTCACTCTTCTGGCCCTATAGGAAACACAGTAGAGTTGAAGAGTGCTCTTTTCTCAAAAGCAGAGTGTGTTTTTGTAAGGCGAGCTAGCGTTTGTTTCCTAGTCCTAAATGGAGTTGAATCACATGCAGTTTCTGGTCCTATGCACAAGAGTTGTTTTCTGGTAAGGAAAGTCACTATTGCGCTCCCATTGCCCTTCACAAAGCAAATAGCACTCGCGTCTTTTCCCAGCAAGTACAGTGTATTGGACTGAATAGGAGCTACTCTTCTTGTCAGTTTACTAAGCAGAGTTGAACTAGATATGGTCCGTGTGTGTAGGAAGCACAGTTCTATTGTTCTGAGCAAGCTCACTGTTTGGACCCCATAGGAAACACAGTAGAGTAGAAGAGTGCTCTTTTCTCTAAAGCAGAGTGTGTTTCTTGTAAGGCAAGCTACCGTTTGTTTCCCAGTCCTAAATGGAGTTGAATCACATGCAGTTTCTGGTCCTACGAGCAAGAGTTGTTTTCTGGTAAGGAAAGTCACTATTGCGCTCCCATTGCCATACACAGTGCAAATAGCCCTCCCGTCTGTTCCCAGCAAGTACAGTGTATTGGACTGAAGAGGAGCTACTGTTCTTCTCAGTTTCCTAAGCAGAGTTGAACTAGATATGGCCCGTGTGTGTAGGAAGCACAGTTCTTTTTTTCTGAGCAAGCTCACTGTTCTGGCCCTATAGGAAATACAGTAGAGTAGAAGAGTGCTCTTTTCTCAAAAGCATAGTGTGTTTCTTGTAAGATGAGCTAGCGTTTGTTTCCCAGTCCTAAATGGAGTTGAATCACATGCAATTTCTGGTCCTACGAGCAAGAGTTTTTTTCTGGTAAGGAAAGACACTATTGCGCTCCCATTGCCATACACAGTGCAAATAGCACTCGCGTCTGTTCACAGCAAGTACAGTGTATCGCACTGAAGAGGAGCTACTGTTCTTGTCAGTTTCCTAAGCAGAGTTGAACTAGATATGGCCCGTGTGTGTAGGAAGCACATTTCTTATGTTCTGAGCAAGCTCACTCTTCTGGCCCTATAGGAAACACAGTAGAGAAGAAGAGTGCTCTTTTCTCAAAAGCAGAGTGTGTTTCTTGTAAAGCGAGCTAGAGTTTGTTTCCCAGTCTTAATGGAGTTGAATCACATGCAGTTTCTGGTCCTACGAGCAAGAGTTGTTTTATGGTAAGAAGAGTCACTATTGTGCTGCCATTGCCATACACAGGACAAATTGCACTGGCATCTGTTCCCAGCAAGTACAGTGTATTGGACTGAAGAGGATCTACTGTTCTTGTCAGGTTCCTAAGCAGACTTGAACTAGATATGGCCGTGTGTGTAGGAAGCACATTTCTTTTGTTCTGAGCAAGCTCACTGTTCTGTCCCAATAGGAAACACAGTAGAGTAGAAGAGTGCTCTTTTCTCAAAAGCAGAGTGTGTTTCTTGTAAGGTGAGCTAGCTTTTGTTTCCCAGTCCTAAATGGAGTTGAATCTCATGCAGTTTCTGGTCCTACGAGCAAGAGTTGTTTTCTGGTAAGACAAGTCACTATTGGGCTCCAATATCCATACACAGTGCAAATAGCACTTGCGTCTGTTCCCCGCAAGTACAGTGTATTGGACTGAAGAGGATCTAGTGTTCTTGTCAGTTTCCTAAGCAGAGTTGAACTAGAAATGGCCCGTGTGTGTAGGAATCACAGTTCTTTTGTTCTGAGCAAGCTCACTGTTCAGACACCATAGGAAACACAGTAGAGCAGAAGAGTGCTCTTTTCTCAAAAGCAGAGTGTGTTTCTTGTAAGGCGAGCTAGCGTTTGTTTCCCAGTTCTAAATGGAGTTGAATCACATGCAGTTTCTGGTCCTACGAGCAAGAGTTGTTTTCTGGTAAGGAAAGTCACTATTGCGCTCCCCTTGCCATACACATTGCAAATAGCTCTCGCGTCTGTTCCCAGCAAGTACAGTGTATCAGACTGAAGAGGAGCTACTGTTCTTGTCAGTTTCCTAAGCAGAGTTGAACTAGATATGGCCCGTGTGTGTAGGAAGCACAGTTCTTATGTTCTGAGCAAGTTCACTCTTCTGGCCCTATAGGAAACACAGTAGAGTAGAAGAGTGCTCTTTTCTCAAAAGCAGAGTGTGTTTTTGTAAGGCGAGCTAGCGTTTGTTTCCTAGTCCTAAATGGAGTTGAATCACATGCAGTTTCTGGTCCTATGAACAAGAGTTGTTTTCTGGTAAGGAAAGTCACTATTGCGCTCCCATTGCCCTTCACAAAGCAAATAGCACTCGCGTCTTTTCCCAGCAAGTACAGTGTATTGGACTGAATAGGAGCTACTCTTCTTGTCAGTTTACTAAGCAGAGTTGAACTAGATATGGTCCGTGTGTGTAGGAAGCACATTTCTTTTGTTCTGAGCAAGCTCACTGTTTGGACACCATAGGAAACACAGTAGAGTAGAAGAGTGCTCTTTTCTCTAAAGCAGAGTGTGTTTCTTGTAAGGCAAGCTACCGTTTGTTTCCCAGTCCTAAATGGAGTGGAATCACATGCAGTTTCTGGTCCTACGAGCAAGAGTTGTTTTCTGGTAAGGAAAGTCACTATTGCGCTCCCTTTGCCATACACAGTGCAAATAGCCCTCCCGTCTGTTCCCAGCAAGTACAGTGTATTGGACTGAAGAGGAGCTACTGTTCTTCTCAGTTTCCTAAGCAGAGTTGAACTAGATATGGCCCGTGTGTGTAGGAAGCACAGTTCTTTTTTTCTGAGCAAGCTCACTGTTCTGGCCCTATAGGAAATACAGTAGAGTAGAAGAGTGCTCTTTTCTCAAAAGCAGAGTGTGTTTCTTGTAAAGCGAGCTAGAGTTTGTTTCCCAGTCCTAAATGGAGTTGAATCACATGCAGTTTCTGGTCCTTCGAGCAAGAGTTGTTTTCTGGTAAGAAGAGTCACTATTGCGCTGCCATTGCCATACACAGGACAAATAGCACTGGCGTCTATTCCCAGCAAGTACAGTGTATTGGACTGAAGAGGATCTACTGTTCTTGTCAGGTTCCTAAGCAGACTTGAACTAGATATGGTCCGTGTGTGTAGGAAGCACAGTTCTTTTGTTCTGAGCAAGCTCACAGTTTGGACCCCATAGGAAACACAGTAGAGTACAAGAGTGCTCTTTTCTCAAAAGCAGAGTATGTTTCCTGTAAGGCAAGCTACCGTTTGTTTCCCAGTCCTAAATGGAGTGGAATCACATGCAGTTTCTGGTCCTATGAGCAAGAGTTGTTTTCTGGTAAGGAAAGTCACTATTGGGCTCCCATTGCCATACACAGTGCAAATAGCCCTCCCGTCTTTTCCCAGAAAGTACAGTGTATTGGGCTGAAGAGGAGCTACTGTTCTTCTCAGTTTCCTAAGCAGAGTTGAACTAGATATGGCCCGTGTGTGTAGGAAGCACAGTTCTTTTTTTCTGAGCAAGCTCACTGTTCTGGCCCTATAGGAAACACAGTAGAGTAGAAGAGTGCTCTTTTCTCAAAAGCAGAGTGTGTTTCTTGTAAAGCAAGCTAGAGTTTGTTTCCCAGTCCTAAATGGAGTTGAATCACATGCAGTTTCTGGTCCTACGAGCAAGAGTTGTTTTCTGGTAATAAGAGTCACTATTGCGCTGCCATTGCCATACACAGGACAAATAGCACTGGCGTCTGTTCCCAGCAAGTACAGTGTATTGGACTGAAGAGGATCTAGTGTTATTGTCAGTTTCCTAAGCAGACTTGAACTAGATATGGCCGTGTGAGTAGGAAGTACAGTTTTTTTGTTCTGAGCAAGCTCACTGTTCGGAACACATAGGAAACACAGTAGAGTAGAAGAGTGCTCTGTTCTCAAAAGCAGAGTGTGTTTCATGTAAGGCGACCTAGCATTTGATTCCCACTCCTAAGTGGAGTTGAATCACATGCAGTTTCTGGTCCTATGATCAAGAGTTGTTTTCTGGTAAAAAAAGTCACTATTGCGCTCCCATTGCCATACACAGTACAAATAGCACTCGCGTCTGTTCCCACCAAGTACAGTGTATCGGACTGAAGAGGAGCTACTGTTCTTGTTGGTTTCCTAAGCAGAGTTGAACTAGATATGTCCCGTGTGTGTAGGAAGCACAGTTATTTTGTTCTGTGCAAACTCACTGTTCGGACCACAAAGGAAACACAGTAGAGTAGAAGAGTACTCTTTTCTCAAAAGCAGAGTGTGTTTCATGTATGCGAGCTAGCATTTGTTTCCCAGTCCTAAATGGAGTTGAATCACATGCAGTTTCTGGTCCTACGAGCAAGAGTTGTTTTCTGGTAAGGAAAGTAACTATTGCGCTCCCATTGCCATACACAGTGCAAATAGCACTCTCGTCTTTTCCCAGCAAGTACAGTGTATTGGACTGAATAGGAGCTACTGTTCTTGTCAGGTTCCTAAGCAGACTTGAACTAGATATGGTCCGTGTGTGTAGGAAGCACAGTTCTTTTGTTCTGAGCAAGCTCACTGTTTGGACCCCATAGGAAACATAGTAGAGTAGAAGAGTGCTCTTTTCTCTAAAGCAGAGTGTGTTTCTTGTAAGGCAAGCTACCATTTGTTTTCCAGTCCTAAATGGAGTGGAATCACATGCAGTTTCTGGTCCTACGAGCAAGAGTTGTTTTCTGGTAAGGAAAGTCACTATTGTGCTCCCATTGCCATACACAGTGCAAATAGCCCTCCCGTCTGTTCCCAGCAAGTACAGTGTATTGGACTGAAGAGGAGCTACTGTTCTTCTCAGTTTCCTAAGCAGAGTTGAACTAGATATGAACCGTGTGTGTAGGAAGCACAGTTCTTTTTTTCCGAGCAAGCTCACTTTTCTGGCCCTATAGGAAACACAGTAGAGTAGAAGAGTGCTCTTTTCTCAAAATCAGAGTGTGTTTCTTGTAAAGCGAGCTAGAGTTTGTTTCCCAGTCCTAAATGGATTTGAATCACATGCAGTTTCTGGTCCTACGAGCAAGAGTTGTTTTCTGGTAAGAAGAGTCACTATTGCGCTGCCATTGCCATACACAGGACAAATAGCACTGGCGTCTGTTCCCAGCAAGTACAGTGTATTGGACTGAAGAGGATATACTGTTCTTGTCAGGTTCCTAAGCAGACTTGAACTAGATATGGCCGTGTGAGTAGGAAGTACAGTTTTTTGTTCTGAGCAAGCTCACTGTTCGGAACACATAGGAAACACAGTAGAGTAGAAGAGTGCTCTTTTCTCAAAAGCAGAGTGTGTTTCATGTAAGGCGAGCTAGCGTTTGTTTCCCAGTCCTAAATGGAGTTGAGTCACATGCGGTTTCTGGTCCTACGAGCAAGAGTTGTTTTTTGGTAAGACAAGTCACTATTGTGCTCCAAAGCCATACACAGTGCAAATAGCACTCGCGTCTGTTCACCGCAAGTACAGTGTATTGGACTGAAGAGGAGCTACTGTTCTTGTTGGTTTCCTAAGCAGAGTTGAACTAGATATGGCCCGTGTGTGTAGGAAGCACAGTTCTTTTGTTCTGAGCAAGCTCACTGTTCGGACCCGATAGGAAACACAATAGAGTAGAAGAGTGCTCTTTTCTCAAATGCAGAGTGTGTTTCATGTAAGGCTAGCTAGCATTTGTTTCCCAGTCCTAAATGGAGTTGAATCACATGCAGTTTCTGGTCCTACGAGCAAGAGTTGTTTTCTGGTAAGAAGAGTCAGTATTGCGCTGCCATTGCCATACACAGGACTAATAGCACTGGTGTCTGTTCCCAGCAAATACAGTGTACTGGACTGTAGAGGATCTACTGTTCTTGTCAGGTTCCTAAGCAGAATTGAACTAGATATGGCCGTGTGTGTAGTAAGCACAGTTCTTTTGTTCTGAGCAAGCTCACTCTTCGGACCCCAGAGGAAACACAGTAGAGTAGAAGAGTGCTCTTTTCTCAAAAGCAGAGTGTGTTTCTTGCAAGGAGAGCTAGCGTTTGTTTCCCAGTCCTAAATGGAGTTGAGTCACATGCAGTTTTTTGTCCTACGAGCAAGAGATGTTTTCTGGTAAGACGAGTCACTATTGTGTTCCCATTGCCATACACAGTGCAAATACCACTCACGTCTGTTCCCCGCAAGTACAGTGTATTGGACGGAAGAGGAGCTACTGTTCTTGTCAGTTTCCTAAGCAGAGTTGAAATAGATATGGCCCATGTGTGTAGGAAGCACAGTTCTTTTGTTCTGAACAAGCTCACTGTTTGGACCCCATAGGAAACACAGTAGAGTAGAAGAGTGCTCTTTTCTCTAAAGCAGAGTGTGTTTCTTGTAAGGCGAGCTACCGTTTGATTCCCAGTCCTAAATGGAGTGGAGTCACATGCAGTTTCTGGTCCTACGAGCAAGAGTTGTTTTCTGGTAAGGAAAGTCACTATTGCGCTCCCATTGCCATACACAGTGCAAATAGCCTTCCCGTCTGTTCCCAGCAAGTACAGTGTATTGGACTGAAGAGGATATACTGTTCTTGTCAGGTTCCTAAGCAGACTTAAACTAGATATGGCCGTGTGAGTAGGAAGTACAGTTTTTTTGTTCTGAGCAAGCTCACTGTTCGGAACACATAGGAAACACAGTAGAGTAGAAGAGTGCTCTTTTTTCAAAAGCAGAGTGTGTTTAATGTAAGGCGACCTAGCATTTGTTTCCCACTCCTAAGTGGAGTTGAATCACATGCAGTTTCTGGTCCTACGAGCAAGAGTTGTTTTCTGGTAAGGAAAGTCACTATTGCGCTCCCATTGCCATACACAGTGCAAATAGCCCTCCCGTCTGTTCCCAGCAAGTACAGTGTTGGACTGAAGAGGAGCTACTGTTCTTCTCAGTTTCCTAAGCAGAGTTGAACTAGATATGGCCCGTGTGTGTATGAAGCACAGTTCTTTTTTTCCGAGCAAGCTCACTGTTCTGGCCCTATAGGAAACACAGTAGAGTAGAAGAGTGCTCTTTACTCAAAAGCAGAGTGTGTTTCTTGTAAAGCGAGCTAGAGTTTGTTTCCCAGTCGTAAATGGCGTTGAATCACATGCAGTTTCTGGTCCTACGAGCAAGAGTTGTTTTCTGGTAAGAAGAGTCACTATTGCGCTGCCATTGCCATACACAGGACAAATAGCACTGGCGTCTGTTCCCAGCAAGTACAGTGTATTGGACTGAAGAGGATATACTGTTCTTGTCAGGTTCCTAAGCACACTTGAACTAGATATGGCCGTGTGAGTAGGAAGTACAGTTTTTTGTTCTGAGCAAGCTCACTGTTCGGAACACATAGGAAACACAGTAGAGTAGAAGAGTGCTCTTTTCTCAAAAGCAGAGTGTGTTTCATGTAAGGCGAGCTAGCGTTTGTTTCCCAGTCCTAAATGGAGTTGAGTCACATGCGGTTTCTGGTCCTACGAGCAAGAGTTGTTTTTTGGTAAGACAAGTCACTATTGTGCTCCAAAGCCATACACAGTGCAAATAGCACTCGCGTCTGTTCACCGCAAGACAGTGTATTGGACTGAAGAGGAGCTACTGTTCTTGTTGGTTTCCTAAGCAGAGTTGAACTAGATATGGCCCGTGTGTGTAGGAAGCACAGTTCTTTTGTTCTGAGCAAGCTCACTGTTCGGACCCGATAGGAAACACAATAGAGTAGAAGAGTGCTCTTTTCTCAAATGCAGAGTGTGTTTCATGTAAGGCTAGCTAGCATTTGTTTCCCAGTCCTAAATGGAGTTGAATCACATGCAGTTTCTGGTCCTACGAGCAAGAGTTGTTTTCTGGTAAGAAGAGTCAGTATTGCGCTGCCATTGCCATACACAGGACTAATAGCACTGGTGTCTGTTCCCAGCAAATACAGTGTACTGGACTGTAGAGGATCTACTGTTCTTGTCAGGTTCCTAAGCAGAATTGAACTAGATATGGCCGTGTGTGTAGTAAGCACAGTTCTTTTGTTCTGAGCAAGCTCACTCTTCGGACCCCAGAGGAAACACAGTAGAGTAGAAGAGTGCTCTTTTCTCAAAAGCAGAGTGTGTTTCTTGCAAGGAGAGCTAGCGTTTGTTTCCCAGTCCTAAATGGAGTTGAGTCACATGCAGTTTTTTGTCCTACGAGCAAGAGATGTTTTCTGGTAAGACGAGTCACTATTGTGTTCCCATTGCCATACACAGTGCAAATAGCACTCACGTCTGTTCCCCGCAAGTACAGTGTATTGGACGGAAGAGGAGCTACTGTTCTTGTCAGTTTCCTAAGCAGAGTTGAAATAGATATGGCCCATGTGTGTAGGAAGCACAGTTCTTTTGTTCTGAACAAGCTCACTGTTTGGACCCCATAGGAAACACAGTAGAGTAGAAGAGTGCTCTTTTCTCTAAAGCAGAGTGTGTTTCTTGTAAGGCGAGCTACCGTTTGATTCCCAGTCCTAAATGGAGTGGAGTCACATGCAGTTTCTGGTCCTACGAGCAAGAGTTGTTTTCTGGTAAGGAAAGTCACTATTGCGCTCCCATTGCCATACACAGTGCAAATAGCCTTCCCGTCTGTTCCCAGCAAGTACAGTGTATTGGACTGAAGAGGATATACTGTTCTTGTCAGGTTCCTAAGCAGACTTAAACTAGATATGGCCGTGTGAGTAGGAAGTACAGTTTTTTTGTTCTGAGCAAGCTCACTGTTCGGAACACATAGGAAACACAGTAGAGTAGAAGAGTGCTCTTTTTTCAAAAGCAGAGTGTGTTTAATGTAAGGCGACCTAGCATTTGTTTCCCACTCCTAAGTGGAGTTGAATCACATGCAGTTTCTGGTCCTACGAGCAAGAGTTGTTTTCTGGTAAGGAAAGTCACTATTGCGCTCCCATTGCCATACACAGTGCAAATAGCCCTCCCGTCTGTTCCCAGCAAGTACAGTGTTGGACTGAAGAGGAGCTACTGTTCTTCTCAGTTTCCTAAGCAGAGTTGAACTAGATATGGCCCGTGTGTGTATGAAGCACAGTTCTTTTTTTCCGAGCAAGCTCACTGTTCTGGCCCTATAGGAAACACAGTAGAGTAGAAGAGTGCTCTTTACTCAAAAGCAGAGTGTGTTTCTTGTAAAGCGAGCTAGAGTTTGTTTCCCAGTCGTAAATGGCGTTGAATCACATGCAGTTTCTGGTCCTACGAGCAAGAGTTGTTTTCTGGTAAGAAGAGTCACTATTGCGCTGCCATTGCCATACACAGGAAAAATAGCACTGGCGTCTGTTCCCAGCAAGTACAGTGTATTGGACTGAAGAGGATATACTGTTCTTGTCAGGTTCCTAAGCACACTTGAACTAGATATGGCCGTGTGAGTAGGAAGTACAGTTTTTTTGTTCTGAGCAAGCTCACTGTTCGGAACACATAGGAAACACAGTAGAGTAGAAGAGTGCTCTTTTCTCAAAAGCAGAGTGTGTTTCCTGTAAGGCGAGCTAGCGTTTGTTTCCCAGTCCTAAATGGAGTTGAGTCACATGCGGTTTCTGGTCCTACGAGCAAGAGTTGTTTTCTGGTAAGACAAGTCACTATTGTGCTCCAATGCCATACACAGTGCAAATAGCACTCGCGTCTGTTCCCCGCAAGTACAGTGTATTGGACTGAAAAGGAGCTACTGTTCTTCTCAGTTTCCTAAGCAGAGTTGAACTAGATATGGCCCGTGTGTGTAGGAAGCACAGTTCTTTTGTTCTGAGCAAGCTCACTGTTCGGACCCGATAGGAAACACAATAGAGTAGAAGAGTGCTCTTTTCTCAAATGCAGAGTGTGTTTCATGTAAGGCGAGCTAGCATTTGTTTCCCAGTCCTAAATGGAGTTGAATCACATGCAGTTTCTGGTCCTATGAGCAGGAGTTGTTTTCTGGTAAGAAGAGTCACTATTGCGCTGCCATTGCCATACACAGGACTAATAGCACTGGTGTCTGTTCCCAGCAAGTACAGTGTATTGGACTGTAGAGGATCTACTGTTCTTGTCAGGTTCCTAAGCAGAATTGAACTAGATATGGCCGTGTGTGTAGGAAGCACAGTTCTTTTGTTCTGAGCAAGCTCACTGTTCGTACCCCAGAGGAAACACAGTAGAGTAGAAGAGTGCTCTTTTCTCGAAAGCATAGTGTGTTTCTTGTAAGGCGAGCTAGCGTTTGTTTCCCAGTCCTAAATGGAGTTGAGTCACATGCAGTTTCTGGTCCTACGAGCAAGAGTTGTTTTCTGGTAAGGAAAGTCACTATTGCGCTCCCATTGCCATACACAGTGCAAATAGCCTTCCCGTCTGTTCCCAGCAAGTACAGTGTATTGGATTGAAAAGGAGCTACTGTTCTTCTCAGTTTCCTAAGCAGAGTTGAACTAGATTTGGCCCGTGTGTGTAGGAAGTACAGTTCTTTTTTTCTGAGCAAGCTCACTGTTCTGGTCATATAAGAAACACAGTAGAGTAGAAGAGTGCTCTTTTCTCAAAAGCAGAGTGTGATTCTTGTAAAGCGAGCTAGAGTTTGTTTCCCAGTCCTAAATGGAGTTGAATCACATGCAATTTCTGGTCCTACGAGCAAGAGTTGTTTTCTGGTAAGAAGAGTCACTATTGCGCTGCCATTGCCATACACAGGAAAAATAGCACTGGCGTCTGTTCCCAGCAAGTACAGTGTATTGGACTGAAAAGGATCTACTGTTCTTGTCAGGTTCCTAAGCAGACTTGAACTAGATATGGCCGTGTGTAGGAAGCACAGTTCCTTGTTCTGAGCAAGCTCACTGATCTGGCCCTATAGGAAACACAGTAGAGTAGAAGAGTGCTCTTTTCTCAAAAGCAGAGTGTGTTTCATGTAAGGCGAGCTAGCGTTTGTTTCCCAGTCCTAAATGGAGTGGAATCACATGCAGTTTCTGGTCCTATGAGCAAGAGTTGTTTTCTGGTAAGAAGAGTCACTATTGCACTGCCATTGCCATACACAGGACAAATAGCACTGGCGTCTGTTCCCAGCAAGTACAGTGTATTGGACTGAAGAGGATCTAGTGTTCTTGTCAGTTTCCTAAGCAGAGTTGAACTAGATATGGCCGTGTGTGTAGGAAGCACAGTTTTTTTGTTCTGAGCAAGCTCACTGTTTGGAACACATAGGAAACACAGTAGAGTAGAAGAGTGCTCTTTTCTCAAAAGCAGAGTGTGTTTCTTGTAAGGCGAGCTAGCATTTGTTTCCCAGTCCTAAATGGAGTTGAGTCACATGCAGTTTTTTGTACTATGAGAAAAAGTTGTTTTCTGGTAAGACAAGTCACTATTGTGCTCCAATTGCCATACACAGTGCAAATAGCACTCGCATCTGTTCCCCGCAAGTACAGTGTATTGGACGGAAGAGGAGCTACTGTTCTTGTCAGTTTCCTAAGCAGAGTTGAACTAGATATGGCCGTGTGTGTAGGAAGCACAGTTTTTTTGTTCTGAGCAAGCTCACTGTTTGGAACACATAGGAAACACAGTAGAGTATAAGAGTGCTCTTTTCTCAAAAGCAGAGTGTGTTTCATGTAAGGCGAGCTAGCATTTGTTTCCCAGTCCTAAATGGAGTTGAATCACATGCAGTTTCTGGTCCTACGAGCAAGAGTTGTTTTCTGTTAAGAAGAGTCACTATTGCGCTGCAACTGCCATACACAGGACAAATATCACTGGCGTCTGTTCCCAGCAAGTACAGTGTATCGGACTGAAGAGGATCTACTGTTCTTGTCAGGTTCCTAAGCAGACTTGAACTAGATATGGCCGTGTGTGTAGGAAGCACAGTTTTTTTGTTCTGAGCAAGCTCACTGTTTGGAACACATAGGAAACACAGTAGAGTAGAAGAGTGCTCTTTTCTCAAAAGCAGAGTTTGTTTCTTGTAAGGCGAGCTAGCATTTGTTTCCCAGTCCTAAATGGAGTTGAGTCACATGCAGTTTTTTGTCCTACGAGCAAAAGTTGTTTTCTGGTAAGACCAGTCACTATTGTTCTCCAATTGCCATACACAATGCAAATAGCACTCGCGTCTGTTCCCCGCAAGTACAGTGTATTGGAAGGAAGAGGAGCTACTGTTCTTGTCAGTTTCCTAAGCACAGTTGAACTAGATATGGCCCGTGTGTGTAGGAAGCACAGTTCTTTTGTTCTGAGCAAGCTCACTGTTCGGACCCCATAGGAAACACAGTAGAGTAGAAGAGTGCTCTTTTCTCAAAAGCAGAGTTTGTTTCTTGTAAGGCGAGCTAGCGTTTGTTTCCCAGTCCTAAATGGAGTTGAGTCACATGCAGTTTTTTGTCCTACGAGCAAAAGTTGTTTTCTGGTAAGACGAGTCACTATTGCGCTCCCAATTGCCATACACAGGACAGATAGCACTCGCGTCTGTTCCCAGCAAGTACAGTGTATCGGACTGAAGAGGAGCTACTGTTTTTGTCAGTTTCCTAAGCAGAGTTGAACTAGATATGGACCGTGTGTGTAGGAAGCACAGTTCTTTTGTTCTGAGCAAGTTCACTATTCGGACCCCATAGGAAGCACAGTAGAGTAGAAGAGTGCTCTTTTCTCAAAAGCAGAGTGTGTTTCATGTAAGGCAAGCTAGCATTTGTTTCCCAGTCCTAAATGGAGTTGAATCACATGAAGTTTCTGGTCTTACGAGCAAGAGTTGTTTTCTGGTAAGAAGAGTCACTATTGCGCTCCCAATTGCCATACACAGGACAAATAGCACTCGCGTCTGTTCCCAGCAAGTACAGTGTATCGGACTGAAGAGGAGCTACTGTTCTTGTCAGTTTCCTAAGCAGAGTTGAACTAGATATGGCCCATGTGTAGGAAGCACAGTTCTTTTGTTCTGAGCAAGCTCATTATTCTGGCCCTATAGGAAACACAGTAGAGTAGAAGAGTGCTCTTTTCTCAAAAGCAGAGTGTGTTTCATGTAAGGCGAGCTAGCATTTGTTTCCCAGTCCTAAATGGAGTTGAATCACATGCAGTTTCTGGTCCTACGAGCAAGAGTTGTTTTCTGGTAAGAAGAGTCAGTATTGCGCTGCAACTGCCATACACAGGACAAATATCACTGGCGTCTGTTCCCAGCAAGTACAGTGTATTGGACTGAAGAGGATCTACTGTTCTTGTCAGGTTCCTAAGCAGACTTGAACTAGATATGGCCGTGTGTGTAGGAAGCACAGTTTTTTTGTTCTGAGCAAGCTCACTGTTCGGAACACATAGGAAACACAGTAGAGTAGAAGAGTGCTCTTTTCTCAAAAGCAGAGTTTGTTTCTTGTAAGGCGAGCTAGCGTTTGTTTCCCAGTCCTAAATGGAGTTGAGTCACATGCAGTTTTTTGTCCTATGAGCAAAAGTTGTTTTCTGGTAAGACAAGTCACTATTGTTCTCCAATTGCCATACACAATGCAAATAGCACTCGCGTCTGTTCCCTGCAAGTACAGTGTATTGGACGGAAGAGGAGCTAATGTTCTTGTCAGTTTCCTAAGCACAGTTGAACTAGATATGGCCCGTGTGTGTAGGAAGCACAGTTCTTTTGTTCTGAGCAAGCTCACTGTTCGGACCCCATAGGAAACACAGTAGAGTAGAAGAGTGCTCTTTTCTCAAAGGCAGAGTGTGTTTCAAGTAAGGCGAGCTAGCATTTGTTTCCCAGTCCTAAATGGAGTTGAATCACATGAAGTTTCTGGTCTTACGAGCAAGAGTTGTTTTCTGGTAAGAAGAGTCACTATTGCGCTCCCAATTGCCATACACAGGACAAATAGCACTCGCGTCTGTTCCCAGCAAGTACAGTGTATCGGACCGAAGAGGAGCTACTGTTCTTGTCAGTTTCCTAAGCAGAGTTGAACTAGATATGGCCCATGTGTAGGAAGCACAGTTCTTTTTTTCTGAGCAAGCTCACTGTTCTGGCCCTATAGGAAATACAGTAGAGTACAAGAGTGCTCTTTTCTCAAAAGCATAGTGTGTTTCTTGTAAGATGAGCTAGCGTTTGTTTCCCAGTCCTAAATGGAGTTGAATCACATGCAGTTTCTGGTCCTACGAGCAAGAGTTTTTTTCTGGTAAGGAAAGACACTATTGCGCTCCCATTGCCATACACAGTGCAAATAGCACTCGCGTCTGTTCACAGCAAGTACAGTGTATCTCACTGAAGAGGAGCTACTGTTCTTGTCAGTTTCCTAAGCAGAGTTGAACTAGATATGGCCCGTGTGTGTAGGAAGCACATTTCTTATGTTCTGAGCAAGCTCACTCTTCTGGCCCTATAGGAAACACAGTAGAGTAGAAGAGTGCTCTTTTCTCAAAAGCAGAGTGTGTTTCTTGTAAAGCGAGCTAGAGTTTGTTTCCCAGTCTTAATGGAGTTGAATCACATGCAGTTTCTGGTCCTACGAGCAAGAGTTGTTTTATGGTAAGAAGAGTCACTATTGTGCTGCCATTGCCATACACAGGACAAATTGCACTGGCATCTGTTCCCAGCAAGTACAGTGTATTGGACTGAAGAGGATCTACTGTTCTTGTCAGGTTCCTAAGCAGACTTGAACTAGATATGGCCGTGTGTGTAGGAAGCACATTTCTTTTGTTCTGAGCAAGCTCACTGTTCTGTCCCAATAGGAAACACAGTAGAGTAGAAGAGTGCTCTTTTCTCAAAAGCAGAGTGTGTTTCTTGTAAGGTGAGCTAGCTTTTGTTTCACAGTCCTAAATGGAGTTGAATCTCATGCAGTTTCTGGTCCTACGAGCAAGAGTTGTTTTCTGGTAAGACAAGTCACTATTGGGCTCCAATATCCATACACAGTGCAAATAGCACTTGCGTCTGTTCCCCGCAAGTACAGTGTATTGGACTGAAGAGGATCTAGTGTTCTTGTCAGTTTCCTAAGCAGAGTTGAACTAGAAATGGCCCGTGTGTGTAGGAATCACAGTTCTTTTGTTCTGAGCAAGCTCACTGTTCAGACACCATAGGAAACACAGTAGAGCAGAAGAGTGCTCTTTTCTCAAAAGCAGAGTGTGTTTCTTGTAAGGCGAGCTAGCGTTTGTTTCCCAGTTCTAAATGGAGTTGAATCACATGCAGTTTCTGGTCCTACGAGCAAGAGTTGTTTTCTGGTAAGGAAAGTCACTATTGCGCTCCCCTTGCCATACACATTGCAAATAGCTCTCGCGTCTGTTCCCAGCAAGTACAGTGTATCAGACTGAAGAGGAGCTACTGTTCTTGTCAGTTTCCTAAGCAGAGTTGAACTAGATATGGCCCGTGTGTGTAGGAAGCACAGTTCTTATGTTCTGAGCAAGTTCACTCTTCTGGCCCTATAGGAAACACAGTAGAGTAGAAGAGTGCTCTTTTCTCAAAAGCAGAGTGTGTTTTTGTAAGGCGAGCTAGCGTTTGTTTCCTAGTCCTAAATGGAGTTGAATCACATGCAGTTTCTGGTCCTATGAACAAGAGTTGTTTTCTGGTAAGGAAAGTCACTATTGCGCTCCCATTGCCCTTCACAAAGCAAATAGCACTCGCGTCTTTTCCCAGCAAGTACAGTGTATTGGACTGAATAGGAGCTACTCTTCTTGTCAGTTTACTAAGCAGAGTTGAACTAGATATGGTCCGTGTGTGTAGGAAGCACATTTCTTTTGTTCTGAGCAAGCTCACTGTTTGGACACCATAGGAAACACAGTAGAGTAGAAGAGTGCTCTTTTCTCTAAAGCAGAGTGTGTTTCTTGTAAGGCAAGCTACCGTTTGTTTCCCAGTCCTAAATGGAGTGGAATCACATGCAGTTTCTGGTCCTACGAGCAAGAGTTGTTTTCTGGTAAGGAAAGTCACTATTGCGCTCCCTTTGCCATACACAGTGCAAATAGCCCTCCCGTCTGTTCCCAGCAAGTACAGTGTATTGGACTGAAGAGGAGCTACTGTTCTTCTCAGTTTCCTAAGCAGAGTTGAACTAGATATGGCCCGTGTGTGTAGGAAGCACAGTTCTTTTTTTCTGAGCAAGCTCACTGTTCTGGCCCTATAGGAAATACAGTAGAGTAGAAGAGTGCTCTTTTCTCAAAAGCAGAGTGTGTTTCTTGTAAAGCGAGCTAGAGTTTGTTTCCCAGTCCTAAATGGAGTTGAATCACATGCAGTTTCTGGTCCTTCGAGCAAGAGTTGTTTTCTGGTAAGAAGAGTCACTATTGCGCTGCCATTGCCATACACAGGACAAATAGCACTGGCGTCTATTCCCAGCAAGTACAGTGTATTGGACTGAAGAGGATCTACTGTTCTTGTCAGGTTCCTAAGCAGACTTGAACTAGATATGGTCCGTGTGTGTAGGAAGCACAGTTCTTTTGTTCTGAGCAAGCTCACAGTTTGGACCCCATAGGAAACACAGTAGAGTACAAGAGTGCTCTTTTCTCAAAAGCAGAGTATGTTTCCTGTAAGGCAAGCTACCGTTTGTTTCCCAGTCCTAAATGGAGTGGAATCACATGCAGTTTCTGGTCCTATGAGCAAGAGTTGTTTTCTGGTAAGGAAAGTCACTATTGGGCTCCCATTGCCATACACAGTGCAAATAGCCCTCCCGTCTTTTCCCAGAAAGTACAGTGTATTGGGCTGAAGAGGAGCTACTGTTCTTCTCAGTTTCCTAAGCAGAGTTGAACTAGATATGGCCCGTGTGTGTAGGAAGCACAGTTCTTTTTTTCTGAGCAAGCTCACTGTTCTGGCCCTATAGGAAACACAGTAGAGTAGAAGAGTGCTCTTTTCTCAAAAGCAGAGTGTGTTTCTTGTAAAGCAAGCTAGAGTTTGTTTCCCAGTCCTAAATGGAGTTGAATCACATGCAGTTTCTGGTCCTACGAGCAAGAGTTGTTTTCTGGTAATAAGAGTCACTATTGCGCTGCCATTGCCATACACAGGACAAATAGCACTGGCGTCTGTTCCCAGCAAGTACAGTGTATTGGACTGAAGAGGATCTAGTGTTATTGTCAGTTTCCTAAGCAGACTTGAACTAGATATGGCCGTGTGAGTAGGAAGTACAGTTTTTTTGTTCTGAGCAAGCTCACTGTTCGGAACACATAGGAAACACAGTAGAGTAGAAGAGTGCTCTGTTCTCAAAAGCAGAGTGTGTTTCATGTAAGGCGACCTAGCATTTGATTCCCACTCCTAAGTGGAGTTGAATCACATGCAGTTTCTGGTCCTATGATCAAGAGTTGTTTTCTGGTAAAAAAAGTCACTATTGCGCTCCCATTGCCATACACAGTACTAATAGCACTCGCGTCTGTTCCCACCAAGTACAGTGTATCGGACTGAAGAGGAGCTACTGTTCTTGTTGGTTTCCTAAGCAGAGTTGAACTAGATATGTCCCGTGTGTGTAGGAAGCACAGTTATTTTGTTCTGTGCAAACTCACTGTTCGGACCACAAAGGAAACACAGTAGAGTAGAAGAGTACTCTTTTCTCAAAAGCAGAGTGTGTTTCATGTATGCGAGCTAGCATTTGTTTCCCAGTCCTAAATGGAGTTGAATCACATGCAGTTTCTGGTCCTACGAGCAAGAGTTGTTTTCTGGTAAGGAAAGTAACTATTGCGCTCCCATTGCCATACACAGTGCAAATAGCACTCTCGTCTTTTCCCAGCAAGTACAGTGTATTGGACTGAATAGGAGCTACTGTTCTTGTCAGGTTCCTAAGCAGACTTGAACTAGATATGGTCCGTGTGTGTAGGAAGCACAGTTCTTTTGTTCTGAGCAAGCTCACTGTTTGGACCCCATAGGAAACATAGTAGAGTAGAAGAGTGCTCTTTTCTCTAAAGCAGAGTGTGTTTCTTGTAAGGCAAGCTACCATTTGTTTTCCAGTCCTAAATGGAGTGGAATCACATGCAGTTTCTGGTCCTACGAGCAAGAGTTGTTTTCTGGTAAGGAAAGTCACTATTGTGCTCCCATTGCCATACACAGTGCAAATAGCCCTCCCGTCTGTTCCCAGCAAGTACAGTGTATTGGACTGAAGAGGAGCTACTGTTCTTCTCAGTTTCCTAAGCAGAGTTGAACTAGATATGAACCGTGTGTGTAGGAAGCACAGTTCTTTTTTTCCGAGCAAGCTCACTGTTCTGGCCCTATAGGAAACACAGTAGAGTAGAAGAGTGCTCTTTTCTCAAAATCAGAGTGTGTTTCTTGTAAAGCGAGCTAGAGTTTGTTTCCCAGTCCTAAATGGATTTGAATCACATGCAGTTTCTGGTCCTACGAGCAAGAGTTGTTTTCTGGTAAGAAGAGTCACTATTGCACTGCCATTGCCATACACAGGACAAATAGCACTGGCGTCTGTTCCCAGCAAGTACAGTGTATTGGACTGAAGAGGATATACTGTTCTTGTCAGGTTCCTAAGCAGACTTGAACTAGATATGGCCGTGTGAGTAGGAAGTACAGTTTTTTGTTCTGAGCAAGCTCACTGTTCGGAACACATAGGAAACACAGTAGAGTAGAAGAGTGCTCTTTTCTCAAAAGCAGAGTGTGTTTCATGTAAGGCGAGCTAGCGTTTGTTTCCCAGTCCTAAATGGAGTTGAGTCACATGCGGTTTCTGGTCCTACGAGCAAGAGTTGTTTTTTGGTAAGACAAGTCACTATTGTGCTCCAAAGCCATACACAGTGCAAATAGCACTCGCGTCTGTTCACCGCAAGTACAGTGTATTGGACTGAAGAGGAGCTACTGTTCTTGTTGGTTTCCTAAGCAGAGTTGAACTAGATATGGCCCGTGTGTGTAGGAAGCACAGTTCTTTTGTTCTGAGCAAGCTCACTGTTCGGACCCGATAGGAAACACAATAGAGTAGAAGAGTGCTCTTTTCTCAAATGCAGAGTGTGTTTCATGTAAGGCTAGCTAGCATTTGTTTCCCAGTCCTAAATGGAGTTGAATCACATGCAGTTTCTGGTCCTACGAGCAAGAGTTGTTTTTTGGTAAGAAGAGTCAGTATTGCGCTGCCATTGCCATACACAGGACTAATAGCACTGGTGTCTGTTCCCAGCAAATACAGTGTACTGGACTGTAGAGGATCTACTGTTCTTGTCAGGTTCCTAAGCAGAATTGAACTAGATATGGCCGTGTGTGTAGTAAGCACAGTTCTTTTGTTCTGAGCAAGCTCACTCTTCGGACCCCAGAGGAAACACAGTAGAGTAGAAGAGTGCTCTTTTCTCAAAAGCAGAGTGTGTTTCTTGCAAGGAGAGCTAGCGTTTGTTTCCCAGTCCTAAATGGAGTTGAGTCACATGCAGTTTTTTGTCCTACGAGCAAGAGATGTTTTCTGGTAAGACGAGTCACTATTGTGTTCCCATTGCCATACACAGTGCAAATAGCACTCACGTCTGTTCCCCGCAAGTACAGTGTATTGGACGGAAGAGGAGCTACTGTTCTTGTCAGTTTCCTAAGCAGAGTTGAAATAGATATGGCCCATGTGTGTAGGAAGCACAGTTCTTTTGTTCTGAACAAGCTCACTGTTTGGACCCCATAGGAAACACAGTAGAGTAGAAGAGTGCTCTTTTCTCTAAAGCAGAGTGTGTTTCTTGTAAGGCGAGCTACCGTTTGATTCCCAGTCCTAAATGGAGTGGAGTCACATGCAGTTTCTGGTCCTACGAGCAAGAGTTGTTTTCTGGTAAGGAAAGTCACTATTGCGCTCCCATTGCCATACACAGTGCAAATAGCCTTCCCGTCTGTTCCCAGCAAGTACAGTGTATTGGACTGAAGAGGATATACTGTTCTTGTCAGGTTCCTAAGCAGACTTAAACTAGATATGGCCGTGTGAGTAGGAAGTACAGTTTTTTTGTTCTGAGCAAGCTCACTGTTCGGAACACATAGGAAACACAGTAGAGTAGAAGAGTGCTCTTTTTTCAAAAGCAGAGTGTGTTTAATGTAAGGCGACCTAGCATTTGTTTCCCACTCCTAAGTGGAGTTGAATCACATGCAGTTTCTGGTCCTACGAGCAAGAGTTGTTTTCTGGTAAGGAAAGTCACTATTGCGCTCCCATTGCCATACACAGTGCAAATAGCCCTCCCGTCTGTTCCCAGCAAGTACAGTGTTGGACTGAAGAGGAGCTACTGTTCTTCTCAGTTTCCTAAGCAGAGTTGAACTAGATATGGCCCGTGTGTGTATGAAGCACAGTTCTTTTTTTCCGAGCAAGCTCACTGTTCTGGCCCTATAGGAAACACAGTAGAGTAGAAGAGTGCTCTTTACTCAAAAGCAGAGTGTGTTTCTTGTAAAGCGAGCTAGAGTTTGTTTCCCAGTCGTAAATGGCGTTGAATCACATGCAGTTTCTGGTCCTACGAGCAAGAGTTGTTTTCTGGTAAGAAGAGTCACTATTGCGCTGCCATTGCCATACACAGGACAAATAGCACTGGCGTCTGTTCCCAGCAAGTACAGTGTATTGGACTGAAGAGGATATACTGTTCTTGTCAGGTTCCTAAGCACACTTGAACTAGATATGGCCGTGTGAGTAGGAAGTACAGTTTTTTTGTTCTGAGCAAGCTCACTGTTCGGAACACATAGGAAACACAGTAGAGTAGAAGAGTGCTCTTTTCTCAAAAGCAGAGTGTGTTTCCTGTAAGGCGAGCTAGCGTTTGTTTCCCAGTCCTAAATGGAGTTGAGTCACATGCGGTTTCTGGTCCTACGAGCAAGAGTTGTTTTCTGGTAAGACAAGTCACTATTGTGCTCCAATGCCATACACAGTGCAAATAGCACTTGCGTCTGTTCCCCGCAAGTACAGTGTATTGGACTGAAAAGGAGCTACTGTTCTTCTCAGTTTCCTAAGCAGAGTTGAACTAGATATGGCCCGTGTGTGTAGGAAGCACAGTTCTTTTGTTCTGAGCAAGCTCACTGTTCGGACCCGATAGGAAACACAATAGAGTAGAAGAGTGCTCTTTTCTCAAATGCAGAGTGTGTTTCATGTAAGGCGAGCTAGCATTTGTTTCCCAGTCCTAAATGGAGTTGAATCACATGCAGTTTCTGGTCCTATGAGCAGGAGTTGTTTTCTGGTAAGAAGAGTCACTATTGCGCTGCCATTGCCATACACAGGACTAATAGCACTGGTGTCTGTTCCCAGCAAGTACAGTGTATTGGACTGTAGAGGATCTACTGTTCTTGTCAGGTTCCTAAGCAGAATTGAACTAGATATGGCCGTGTGTGTAGGAAGCACAGTTCTTTTGTTCTGAGCAAGCTCACTGTTCGTACCCCAGAGGAAACACAGTAGAGTAGAAGAGTGCTCTTTTCTCGAAAGCATAGTGTGTTTCTTGTAAGGCGAGCTAGCGTTTGTTTCCCAGTCCTAAATGGAGTTGAGTCACATGCAGTTTCTGGTCCTACGAGCAAGAGTTGTTTTCTGGTAAGGAAAGTCACTATTGCGCTCCCATTGCCATACACAGTGCAAATAGCCTTCCCGTCTGTTCCCAGCAAGTACAGTGTATTGGATTGAAAAGGAGCTACTGTTCTTCTCAGTTTCCTAAGCAGAGTTGAACTAGATTTGGCCCGTGTGTGTAGGAAGTACAGTTCTTTTTTTCTGAGCAAGCTCACTGTTCTGGTCATATAAGAAACACAGTAGAGTAGAAGAGTGCTCTTTTCTCAAAAGCAGAGTGTGATTCTTGTAAAGCGAGCTAGAGTTTGTTTCCCAGTCCTAAATGGAGTTGAATCACATGCAATTTCTGGTCCTACGAGCAAGAGTTGTTTTCTGGTAAGAAGAGTCACTATTGCGCTGCCATTGCCATACACAGGAAAAATAGCACTGGCGTCTGTTCCCAGCAAGTACAGTGTATTGGACTGAAAAGGATCTACTGTTCTTGTCAGGTTCCTAAGCAGACTTGAACTAGATATGGCCGTGTGTAGGAAGCACAGTTCTTTGTTCTGAGCAAGCTCACTGATCTGGCCCTATAGGAAACACAGTAGAGTAGAAGAGTGCTCTTTTCTCAAAAGCAGAGTGTGTTTCATGTAAGGCGAGCTAGCGTTTGTTTCCCAGTCCTAAATGGAGTGGAATCACATGCAGTTTCTGGTCCTACGAGCAAGAGTTGTTTTCTGGTAAGAAGAGTCACTATTGCACTGCCATTGCCATACACAGGACAAATAGCACTGGCGTCTGTTCCCAGCAAGTACAGTGTATTGGACTGAAGAGGATCTAGTGTTCTTGTCAGTTTCCTAAGCAGAGTTGAACTAGATATGGCCGTGTGTGTAGGAAGCACAGTTTTTTTGTTCTGAGCAAGCTCACTGTTTGGAACACATAGGAAACACAGTAGAGTAGAAGAGTGCTCTTTTCTCAAAAGCAGAGTGTGTTTCTTGTAAGGCGAGCTAGCATTTGTTTCCCAGTCCTAAATGGAGTTGAGTCACATGCAGTTTTTTGTACTATGAGAAAAAGTTGTTTTCTGGTAAGACAAGTCACTATTGTGCTCCAATTGCCATACACAGTGCAAATAGCACTCGCATCTGTTCCCCGCAAGTACAGTGTATTGGACGGAAGAGGAGCTACTGTTCTTGTCAGTTTCCTAAGCAGAGTTGAACTAGATATGGCCGTGTGTGTAGGAAGCACAGTTTTTTTGTTCTGAGCAAGCTCACTGTTTGGAACACATAGGAAACACAGTAGAGTATAAGAGTGCTCTTTTCTCAAAAGCAGAGTGTGTTTCATGTAAGGCGAGCTAGCATTTGTTTCCCAGTCCTAAATGGAGTTGAATCACATGCAGTTTTGGTCTTACGAGCAAGAGTTGTTTTCTGGTAAGGAAAGTAACTATTGCGCTCCCATTGCCATACACAGTGCAAATAGCACTCGCGTCTGTTTTCAGCAAGTACAGTGTATCGGACTGAAGAGGAGCTACTGTTCTTGTCAGTTTTCTAAGCAGAGTTGAACTAGATATGGCCCGTGTGTAGGAAGCACAGTTCTATTGTTCTGAGCAAGCTCACTGTTCTGGCCCTATAGGAAACACAGTAGAGTAGAAGAGTGCCCTTTTCTCTAAAGCAGAGTGTATTTCTTGTAAGGTGAGCTAGCTTTTGTTTCCCAGTCTTAAATGGAGTTGAATCACATGCAGTTTCTGGTCCTACGAGCAAGAGTTGTTTTCTGTTAAGAAGAGTCACTATTGCGCTGCAACTGCCATACACAGGACAAATATCACTGGCGTCTGTTCCCAGCAAGTACAGTGTATTGGACTGAAGAGGATCTACTGTTCTTGTCAGGTTCCTAAGCAGACTTGAACTAGATATGGCCGTGTGTGTAGGAAGCACAGTTTTTTTGTTCTGAGCAAGCTCACTGTTTGGAACACATAGGAAACACAGTAGAGTAGAAGAGTGCTCTTTTCTCAAAAGCAGAGTTTGTTTCTTGTAAGGCGAGCTAGCGTTTGTTTCCCAGTCCTAAATGGAGTTGAGTCACATGCAGTTTTTTGTCCTATGAGCAAAAGTTGTTTTCTGGTAAGACCAGTCACTATTGTTCTCCAATTGCCATACACAATGCAAATAGCACTCGCGTCTGTTCCCCGCAAGTACAGTGTATTGGAAGGAAGAGGAGCTACTGTTCTTGTCAGTTTCCTAAGCACAGTTGAACTAGATATGGCCCGTGTGTGTAGGAAGCACAGTTCTTTTGTTCTGAGCAAGCTCACTGTTCGGACCCCATAGGAAACACAGTAGAGTAGAAGAGTGCTCTTTTCTCAAAGGCAGAGTGTGTTTCATGTAAGGCGAGCTTGAGTTTGTTTCCCAGTCCTAAATGGAGTTGAGTCACATGCAGTGTTTTGTCCTACGAGCAAGAGTTATTTTCTGGTAAGACGAGTCACTATTGTGCTCCAATTGCCATTCACAGTGCAGATAGCACTCCGTCTGTTCCCCGCAAGTACATTGTATTGTACTGAAGAGGAGCTACTGTTTTTGTCAGTTTCCTAAGCAGAGTTGAACTAGATATGGACCGTGTGTGTAGGAAGCACAGTTCTTTTGTTCTGAGCAAGTTCACTATTCGGACCCCATAGGAAGCACAGTAGAGTAGAAGAGTGCTCTTTTCTCAAAAGCAGAGTGTGTTTCATGTAAGGCAAGCTAGCATTTGTTTCCCAGTCCTAAATGGAGTTGAATCACATGAAGTTTCTGGTCTTACGAGCAAGAGTTGTTTTCTGGTAAGAAGAGTCACTATTGCGCTCCCAATTGCCATACACAGGACAAATAGCACTCGCGTCTGTTCCCAGCAAGTACAGTGTATCGGACTGAAGAGGAACTACTGTTCTTGTCAGTTTCCTAAGCAGAGTTGAACTAGATATGGCCCATGTGTAGGAAGCACAGTTCTTTTGTTCTGAGCAAGCTCATTATTCTGGCCCTATAGGAAACACAGTAGAGTAGAAGAGTGCTCTTTTCTCAAAAGCAGAGTGTGTTTCATGTAAGGCGAGCTAGCATTTGTTTCCCAGTCCTAAATGGAGTTGAATCACATGCAGTTTCTGGTCTTACGAGCAAGAGTTGTTTTCTGGTAAGAAGAGTCAGTATTGCGCTGCAACTGCCATACACAGGACAAATATCACTGGCGTCTGTTCCCAGCAAGTACAGTGTATTGGACTGAAGAGGATCTACTGTTCTTGTCAGGTTCCTAAGCAGACTTGAACTAGATATGGCCGTGTGTGTAGGAAGCACAGTTTTTTTGTTCTGAGCAAGCTCACTGTTCGGAATACATAGGAAACACAGTAGAGTAGAAGAGTGCTCTTTTCTCAAAAGCAGAGTTTGTTTCTTGTAAGGCGAGCTAGCGTTTGTTTCCCAGTCCTAAATGGAGTTGAGTCACATGCAGTTTTTTGTCCTATGAGCAAAAGTTGTTTTCTGGTAAGACAAGTCACTATTGTTCTCCAATTGCCATACACAATGCAAATAGCACTCGCGTCTGTTCCCTGCAAGTACAGTGTATTGGACGGAAGAGGAGCTAATGTTCTTGTCAGTTTCCTAAGCACAGTTGAACTAGATATGGCCCGTGTGTGTAGGAAGCACAGTTCTTTTGTTCTGAGCAAGCTCACTGTTCGGACCCCATAGGAAACACAGTAGAGTAGAAGAGTGCTCTTTTCTCAAAGGCAGAGTGTGTTTCAAGTAAGGCGAGCTAGCATTTGTTTCCCAGTCCTAAATGGAGTTGAATCACATGAAGTTTCTGGTCTTACGAGCAAGAGTTGTTTTCTGGTAAGAAGAGTCACTATTGCGCTCCCAATTGCCATACACAGGACAAATAGCACTCGCGTCTGTTCCCAGCAAGTACAGTGTATCGGACCGAAGAGGAGCTACTGTTCTTGTCAGTTTCCTAAGCAGAGTTGAACTAGATATGGCCCATGTGTAGGAAGCACAGTTCTTTTTTTCTGAGCAAGCTCACTGTTCTGGCCCTATAGGAAATACAGTAGAGTACAAGAGTGCTCTTTTCTCAAAAGCATAGTGTGTTTCTTGTAAGATGAGCTAGCGTTTGTTTCCCAGTCCTAAATGGAGTTGAATCACATGCAGTTTCTGGTCCTACGAGCAAGAGTTTTTTTTCTGGTAAGGAAAGACACTATTGCGCTCCCATTGCCATACACAGTGCAAATAGCACTCGCGTCTGTTCACAGCAAGTACAGTGTATCTCACTGAAGAGGAGCTACTGTTCTTGTCAGTTTCCTAAGCAGAGTTGAACTAGATATGGCCCGTGTGTGTAGGAAGCACATTTCTTATGTTCTGAGCAAGCTCACTCTTCTGGCCCTATAGGAAACACAGTAGAGTAGATGAGTGCTCTTTTCTCAAAAGCAGAGTGTGTTTCTTGTAAAGCGAGCTAGAGTTTGTTTCCCAGTCTTAATGGAGTTGAATCACATGCAGTTTCTGGTCCTACGAGCAAGAGTTGTTTTATGGTAAGAAGAGTCACTATTGCGCTGCCATTGCCATACACAGGACAAATTGCACTGGCGTCTGTACCCAGCAAGTACAGTGTATTGGACTGAAGAGGATCTACTGTTCTTGTCAGGTTCCTAAGCAGACTTGAACTAGATATGGCCGTGTGTGTAGGAAGCACATTATTTTTGTTCTGAGCAAGCTCACTGTTCTGGCCCAATAGGAAACACAGTAGAGTAGAAGAGTGCTCTTTTCTCAAAAGCAGAGTGTGTTTCTTGTAAGGTGAGCTAGCTTTTGTTTCACAGTCCTAAATGGAGTTGAATCACATGCAGTTTCTGGTCCTACGAGCAAGAGTTGTTTTATGGTAAGACAAGTCACTATTGGGCTCCAATATCCATACACAGTGCAAATAGCACTTGCGTCTGTTCCCCGAAAGTACAGTGTATTGGACTGAAGAGGATCTAGTGTTCTTGTCAGTTTCCTAAGCAGAGTTGAACTAGAAATGGCCCGTGTGTGTAGGAATCACAGTTCTTTTGTTCTGAGCAAGCTCACTGTTCAGACACCATAGGAAACACAGTAGAGCAGAAGAGTGCTCTTTTCTCAAAAGCAGAGTGTGTTTCTTGTAAGGCGAGCTAGCGTTTGTTTCCCAGTTCTAAATGGAGTTGAATCACATGCAGTTTCTGGTCCTACGAGCAAGAGTTGTTTTCTGGTAAGAAAAGTCACTATTGCGCTCCCCTTGCCATACACATTGCAAATAGCTCTCGCGTCTGTTCCCAGCAAGTACAGTGTATCAGACTGAAGAGGAGCTACTGTTCTTGTCAGTTTCCTAAGCAGAGTTGAACTAGATATGGCCCGTGTGTGTAGGAAGCACAGTTCTTATGTTCTGAGCAAGTTCACTCTTCTGGCCCTATAGGAAACACAGTAGAGTAGAAGAGTGCTCTTTTCTCAAAAGCAGAGTGTGTTTTTGTAATGCGAGCTAGCGTTTGTTTCCCAGTCCTAAATGGAGTTGAATCACATGCAGTTTCTGGTCCTACGAAGAAGAGTTGTTTTCTGGTAAAGAAAGTCACTATTGCGCTCCCATTGCCATACACAGTGCAAATAGCACTCGCGTCTGTTCCCAGCAAGTACAGTGTATTGGACTGAAGAGGAGCTACTGTTCTTGTCAGTTTCCTAAGCACAGTTGAACTAGATATGGCCCGTATGTAGGAAGCACAGTTCTTTTGTTCTGAGCAAGCTCACTGTTCTGGCCCTATAGGAAACACAGTAGAGTAGAAGAGTGCTCTTTTCTCTATAGCAGAGTGTGTTTCTTGTAAGGCGAGCTAGCGTTTGTTTCCCAGCCCTAAATGGAGTTGAATCACATGCAGTTTCTGGTCCTAAGAGCAAGAGTTTTTTTCTGGTAAGGAAAGTCACTATTGCGCTCCCCTTGCCATACACAGTGCAAATAGCTCTCGCGTCTGTTCCCAGCAAGTACAGTGTATCGGACTGAAGAGGAGCTACCGTTCTTGTCAGTTTCCTAAGCAGAGTTGAACATGATATGGCCCGTGTGTGTAGGAAGCACAGTTCTTATGTTCTGAGCAAGTTCACTCTTCTGGCCCTATAGGAAACACAGTAGAGTAGAAGAGTGCTCTTTTCTCAAAAGCAGAGTGTGTTTTTGTAAGGCGAGCTAGCGTTTGTTTCCTAGTCCTAAATGGAGTTGAATCACATGCAATTTCTGGTCCTACGAACAGGAGTTGTTTTCTGGTAAGGAAAGTCACTATTGCGCTCCCATTGCCCTACACAAGGCAAATAGCACTCGCGTCTTTTCCCAGCAGGTACAGTGTATTGGACTGAATAGGAGCTACTGTTCTTGTCAGTTTCCTAAGCAGAGTTGAACTAGATATGGTCCGTGTGTGTAGGAAGCACAGTTCTTTTGTTCTGAGCAAGCTCACTGTTTGGACCCCATAGGAAACACAGTAGAGTAGAAGAGTGCTCTTTTCTCTAAAGCAGAGTGTGTTTCATGTAAGGAGAGCTACCATTTGTTTCCCAGTCCTAAATGGAGTTGAATCACATGCAGTTTCTGGTCCTACGAGCAAGAGTTGTTTTCTGGTAAGGAAAGTCACTATTGTGATCCCATTGCCATACACAGTGCAAATCGCACATGCGTCTGTTCCCAGCAAGTACAGTGTATTGGATTGAAGAGGAGCTACTGTTCTTGTCAGTTTCCTAAGCAGAATTGAACTAGATATGGCCGTGTGTGTAGGAAGCACAGTTCTTTTGTTCTGAGCAAGCTCACTGTTCGGACCCTATAGGAAACACAGTAGAGTAGAAGAGTGCTCTTTTCTCAAAAGCATAGTGTGTTTCTTGTAAGACGAGCTAGCGTTTGTTTCCCAGTCCTAAATGGAGTTGAATCACATGCAGTTTCTGGTCCTAAGAGCAAGAGTTTTTTTCTGGTAAGGAAAGACACTATTGCGCTCCCATTGCCATACACAGTGCAAATAGCACTCGCGTCTGTTCACAGCAAGTACAGTGTATCGCACTGAAAAGGAGCTATGGTTCTTGTCAGTTTCCTAAGCAGAGTTGAACTAGATATGGCCCGTGTGTGTAGGAAGCACATTTCTTATGTTCTGAGCAAGCTCACTCTTCTGGCCCTATAGGAAACACAGTAGAGTAGAAGTGTGCTCTTTTCTCAAAAGCAGAGTGTGTTTCTTGTAAAGCGAGCTAGGGTTTGTTTTCCAGTCCTAAATGGAGTTGAATCACATGCAGTTTCTGGTCCTACGAGCAAGAGTTGTTTTATGGTAAGAAGAGTCACTATTGCGCTGCCATTGCCATACACAGGACAAATAGCACTGGCGTCTGTTCCCAGCAAGTACAGTGTATTGGACTGAAGAGGATCTACTGTTGTTGTCAGGTTCCTAAGCAGACTTGAAATAGATATGGCCGTGTGTGTAGGAAGCACATTTCTTTTGTTCTGAGCAAGCTCACTGTTCTGGCCCAATAGGAAACACAGTAGAGTAGAAGAGTGCTCTTTTCTCAAAAGCAGAGTGTGTTTCTTGTAAGGTGAGCTAGCTTTTGTTTCCCAGTCCTAAATGGAGTTGAATCACATGCAGTTTCTGGTCCTACGAGCAAGAGTTGTTTTATGGTAAGACAAGTCACTATTGGGCTCCAATATCCATACACAGTGCAAATAGCACTTGCGTCTGTTCCCCGCAAGTACAGTGTATTGGACTGAAGAGGATCTAGTGTTCTTGTCAGTTTCCTAAGCAGAGTTGAACTAGAAATGGCCCGTGTGTGTAGGAATCACAGTTCTTTTGTTCTGAGCAAGCTCACTGTTCAGACACCATAGGAAACACAGTAGAGTAGAAGAGTGCTCTTTTCTCAAAAGCAGAGTGTGTTTCTTGTAAGGCGAGCTAGCGTTTGTTTCCCAGTTCTAAATGGAGTTGAATCACATGCAGTTTCTGGTCCTACGAGCAAGAGTTGTTTTCTGGTAAGGAAAGTCACTATTGCGCTCCCCTTGCCATACACATTGCAAATAGCTCTCGCGTCTGTTCCCAGCAAGTACAGTGTATCAGACTGAAGAGGAGCTACTGTTCTTGTCAGTTTCCTAAGCAGAGTTGAACTAGATATGGCCCGTGTGTGTAGGAAGCACAGTTCTTATGTTCTGAGCAAGCTCACTGTTCAGACACCATAGGAAACACAGTAGAGTAGAAGAGTGCTCTTTTCTCAAAAGCAGAGTGTGTTTCTTGTAAGGCGAGCTAGCGTTTGTTTCCCAGTTCTAAATGGAGTTGAATCACATGCAGTTTCTGGTCCTACAAGCAAGAGTTGTTTTAAGGTAAGGAAAGTCACTATTGCGCTCCCCTTGCCATACACATTGCAAGTAGCACTCGCGTCTGTTCCCAGCAAGTACAGTGTATCAGACTGAAGAGAAGCTACTGTTCTTGTCAGTTTCCTAAGCAGAGTTGAACTAGATATGGCCCATGTGTGTAGGAAGCACAGTTCTTATGTTCTGAGCAAGTTCACTCTTCTGGCCCTATAGGAAACACAGTAGAGTTGAAGAGTGCTCTTTTCTCAAAAGCAGAGTGTGTTTTTGTAAGGCGAGCTAGCGTTTGTTTCCTAGTCCTAAATGGAGTTGAATCACATGCAGTTTCTGGTCCTATGCACAAGAGTTGTTTTCTGGTAAGGAAAGTCACTATTGCGCTCCCATTGCCCTTCACAAAGCAAATAGCACTCGCGTCTTTTCCCAGCAAGTACAGTGTATTGGACTGAATAGGAGCTACTCTTCTTGTCAGTTTACTAAGCAGAGTTGAACTAGATATGGTCCGTGTGTGTAGGAAGCACAGTTCTATTGTTCTGAGCAAGCTCACTGTTTGGACCCCATAGGAAACACAGTAGAGTAGAAGAGTGCTCTTTTCTCTAAAGCAGAGTGTGTTTCTTGTAAGGCAAGCTACCGTTTGTTTCCCAGTCCTAAATGGAGTGGAATCACATGCAGTTTCTGGTCCTACGAGCAAGAGTTGTTTTCTGGTAAGGAAAGTCACTATTGCGCTCCCATTGCCATACACAGTGCAAATAGCCCTCCCGTCTGTTCCCAGCAAGTACAGTGTATTGGACTGAAGAGGAGCTACTGTTCTTCTCAGTTTCCTAAGCAGATTTGAACTAGATATGGCCCGTGTGTGTAGGAAGCACAGTTCTTTTTTTCTGAGCAAGCTCACTGTTCTGGCCCTATAGGAAATACAGTAGAGTAGAAGAGTGCTCTTTTCTCAAAAGCATAGTGTGTTTCTTGTAAGATGAGCTAGCGTTTGTTTCCCAGTCCTAAATGGAGTTGAATCACATGCAATTTCTGGTCCTACGAGCAAGAGTTTTTTTCTGGTAAGGAAAGACACTATTGCGCTCCCATTGCCATACACAGTGCAAATAGCACTCGCGTCTGTTCACAGCAAGTACAGTGTATCGCACTGAAGAGGAGCTACTGTTCTTGTCAGTTTCCTAAGCAGAGTTGAACTAGATATGGCCCGTGTGTGTAGGAAGCACATTTCTTATGTTCTGAGCAAGCTCACTCTTCTGGCCCTATAGGAAACACAGTAGAGTAGAAGAGTGCTCTTTTCTCAAAAGCAGAGTGTGTTTCTTGTAAAGCGAGCTAGAGTTTGTTTCCCAGTCTTAATGGAGTTGAATCACATGCAGTTTCTGGTCCTACGAGCAAGAGTTGTTTTATGGTAAGAAGAGTCACTATTGCGCTGCCATTGCCATACACAGGACAAATTGCACTGGCGTCTGTTCCCAGCAAGTACAGTGTATTGGACTGAAGAGGATCTACTGTTCTTGTCAGGTTCCTAAGCAGACTTGAACTAGATATGGCCGTGTGTGTAGGAAGCACATTTCTTTTGTTCTGAGCAAGCTCACTGTTCTGTCCCAATAGGAAACACAGTAGAGTAGAAGAGTGCTCTTTTCTCAAAAGCAGAGTGTGTTTCTTGTAAGGTGAGCTAGCTTTTGTTTCACAGTCCTAAATGGAGTTGAATCACATGCAGTTTCTGGTCCTACGAGCAAGAGTTGTTTTCTGGTAAGACAAGTCACTATTGGGCTCCAATATCCATACACAGTGCAAATAGCACTTGCGTCTGTTCCCCGCAAGTACAGTGTATTGGACTGAAGAGGATCTAGTGTTCTTGTCAGTTTCCTAAGCAGAGTTGAACTAGAAATGGCCCGTGTGTGTAGGAATCACAGTTCTTTTGTTCTGAGCAAGCTCACTGTTCAGACACCATAGGAAACACAGTAGAGCAGAAGAGTGCTCTTTTCTCAAAAGCAGAGTGTGTTTCTTGTAAGGCAAGCTAGCGTTTGTTTCCCAGTTCTAAATGGAGTTGAATCACATGCAGTTTCTGGTCCTACGAGCAAGAGTTGTTTTCTGGTAAGGAAAGTCACTATTGCGCTCCCCTTGCCATACACATTGCAAATAGCTCTCGCGTCTGTTCCCAGCAAGTACAGTGTATCAGACTGAAGAGGAGCTACTGTTCTTGTCAGTTTCATAAGCAGAGTTGAACTAGATATGGCCCGTGTGTGTAGGAAGCACAGTTCTTATGTTCTGAGCAAGCTCACTGTTCAGACACCATAGGAAACACAGTAGAGTAGAAGAGTGCTCTTTTCTCAAAAGCTGAGTGTGTTTCTTGTAAGGCGAGCTAGCGTTTGTTTCCCAGTTCTAAATGGAGTTGAATCACATGCAGTTTCTGGTCCTACAAGCAAGAGTTGTTTTAAGGTAAGGAAAGTCACTATTGAGCTCCCCTTGCCATACACATTGCAAATAGCACTCGCGTCTGTTCCCAGCAAGTACAGTGTATCAGACTGAAGAGGAGCTACTGTTCTTGTCAGTTTCCTAAACAGAGTTGAACTAGATATGGCCCGTGTGTGTAGGAAGCACAGTTCTTATGTTCTGAGCAAGTTCACTCTTCTGGCCCTATAGGAAACACAGGAGAGTAGAAGAGTGCTCTTTTCTCAAAAGCAGAGTGTGTTTTTGTAAGGCGAGCTAGTGTTTGTTTCCTAGTCCTAAATGGAGTTGAATCACATGCAGTTTCTGGTCCTATGAACAAGAGTTGTTTTCTGGTAAGGAAAGTCACTATTGCGCTCCCATTGCCCTTCACAAAGCAAATAGCACTCGCGTCTTTTCCCAGCAAGTACAGTGTATTGGACTGAATAGGAGCTACTCTTCTTGTCAGTTTACTAAGCAGAGTTGAACTAGATATGGTCCGTGTGTGTAGGAAGCACATTTCTTTTGTTCTGAGCAAGCTCACTGTTTGGACACCATAGGAAACACAGTAGAGTAGAAGAGTGCTCTTTTCTCTAAAGCAGAGTGTGTTTCTTGTAAGGCAAGCTACCGTTTGTTTCCCAGTCCTAAATGGAGTGGAATCACATGCAGTTTCTGGTCCTACGAGCAAGAGTTGTTTTCTGGTAAGGAAAGTCACTATTGCGCTCCCTTTGCCATACACAGTGCAAATAGCCCTCCCGTCTGTTCCCAGCAAGTACAGTGTATTGGACTGAAGAGGAGCTACTGTTCTTCTCAGTTTCCTAAGCAGAGTTGAACTAGATATGGCCCGTGTGTGTAGGAAGCACAGTTCTTTTTTTCTGAGCAAGCTCACTGTTCTGGCCCTATAGGAAATACAGTAGAGTAGAAGAGTGCTCTTTTCTCAAAAGCAGAGTGTGTTTCTTGTAAAGCGAGCTAGAGTTTGTTTCCCAGTCCTAAATGGAGTTGAATCACATGCAGTTTCTGGTCCTTCGAGCAAGAGTTGTTTTCTGGTAAGAAGAGTCACTATTGCGCTGCCATTGCCATACACAGGACAAATAGCACTGGCGTCTATTCCCAGCAAGTACAGTGTATTGGACTGAAGAGGATCTACTGTTCTTGTCAGGTTCCTAAGCAGACTTGAACTAGATATGGTCCGTGTGTGTAGGAAGCACAGTTCTTTTGTTCTGAGCAAGCTCACTGTTTGGACCCCATAGGAAACACAGTAGAGTACAAGAGTGCTCTTTTCTCAAAAGCAGAGTATGTTTCCTGTAAGGCAAGCTACCGTTTGTTTCCCAGTCCTAAATGGAGTGGAATCACATGCAGTTTCTGGTCCTATGAGCAAGAGTTGTTTTCTGGTAAGGAAAGTCACTATTGGGCTCCCATTGCCATACACAGTGCAAATAGCCCTCCCGTCTTTTCCCAGAAAGTACAGTGTATTGGGCAGAAGAGGAGCTACTGTTCTTCTCAGTTTCCTAAGCAGAGTTGAACTAGATATGGCCCGTGTGTGTAGGAAGCACAGTTCTTTTTTTCTGAGCAAGCTCACTGTTCTGGCCCTATAGGAAACACAGTAGAGTAGAAGAGTGCTCTTTTCTCAAAAGCAGAGTGTGTTTCTTGTAAAGCGAGCTAGAGTTTGTTTCCCAGTCCTAAATGGAGTTGAATCACATGCAGTTTCTGGTCCTACGAGCAAGAGTTGTTTTCTGGTAATAAGAGTCACTATTGCGCTGCCATTGCCATACACAGGACAAATAGCACTGGCGTCTGTTCCCAGCAAGTACAGTGTATTGGACTGAAGAGGATCTAGTGTTATTGTCAGTTTCCTAAGCAGACTTGAACTAGATATGGCCGTGTGAGTAGGAAGTACAGTTTTTTTGTTCTGAGCAAGCTCACTGTTCGGAACACATAGGAAACACAGTAGAGTAGAAGAGTGCTCTGTTCTCAAAAGCAGAGTGTGTTTCATGTAAGGCGACCTAGCATTTGATTCCCACTCCTAAGTGGAGTTGAATCACATGCAGTTTCTGGTCCTATGATCAAGAGTTGTTTTCTGGTAAAAAAAGTCACTATTGCGCTCCCATTGCCATACACAGTACAAATAGCACTCGCGTCTGTTCCCACCAAGTACAGTGTATCGGACTGAAGAGGAGCTACTGTTCTTGTTGGTTTCCTAAGCAGAGTTGAACTAGATATGTCCCGTGTGTGTAGGAAGCACAGTTATTTTGTTCTGTGCAAACTCACTGTTCGGACCACAAAGGAAACACAGTAGAGTAGAAGAGTACTCTTTTCTCAAAAGCAGAGTGTGTTTCATGTATGCGAGCTAGCATTTGTTTCCCAGTCCTAAATGGAGTTGAATCACATGCAGTTTCTGGTCCTACGAGCAAGAGTTGTTTTCTGGTAAGGAAAGTAACTATTGCGCTCCCATTGCCATACACAGTGCAAATAGCACTCTCGTCTTTTCCCAGCAAGTACAGTGTATTGGACTGAATAGGAGCTACTGTTCTTGTCAGGTTCCTAAGCAGACTTGAACTAGATATGGTCCGTGTGTGTAGGAAGCACAGTTCTTTTGTTCTGAGCAAGCTCACTGTTTGGACCCCATAGGAAACATAGTAGAGTAGAAGAGTGCTCTTTTCTCTAAAGCAGAGTGTGTTTCTTGTAAGGCAAGCTACCATTTGTTTTCCAGTCCTAAATGGAGTGGAATCACATGCAGTTTCTGGTCCTACGAGCAAGAGTTGTTTTCTGGTAAGGAAAGTCACTATTGTGCTCCCATTGCCATACACAGTGCAAATAGCCCTCCCGTCTGTTCCCAGCAAGTACAGTGTATTGGACTGAAGAGGAGCTACTGTTCTTCTCAGTTTCCTAAGCAGAGTTGAACTAGGTATGGCCCGTGTGTGTAGGAAGCACAGTTCTTTTTTTCCGAGCAAGCTCACTGTTCTGGCCCTATAGGAAACACAGTAGAGTAGAAGAGTGCTCTTTTCTCAAAAGCAGAGTGTGTTTCTTGTAAAGCGAGCTAGAGTTTGTTTCCCAGTCCTAAATGGAGTTGAATCACATGCAGTTTCTGGTCCTACGAGCAAGAGTTGTTTTCTGGTAAGAAGAGTCACTATTGCACTGCCATTGCCATACACAGGACAAATAGCACTGGCGTCTGTTCCCAGCAAGTACAGTGTATTGGACTGAAGAGGATATACTGTTCTTGTCAGGTTCCTAAGCAGACTTGAACTAGATATGGCCGTGTGAGTAGGAAGTACAGTTTTTTGTTCTGAGCAAGCTCACTGTTCGGAACACATAGGAAACACAGTAGAGTAGAAGAGTGCTCTTTTCTCAAAAGCAGAGTGTGTTTCATGTAAGGCGAGCTAGCGTTTGTTTCCCAGTCCTAAATGGAGTTGAGTCACATGCGGTTTCTGGTCCTATGAGCAAGAGTTGTTTTTTGGTAAGACAAGTCACTATTGTGCTCCAATGCCATACACAGTGCAAATAGCACTCGCGTCTGTTCACCGCAAGTACAGTGTATTGGACTGAAGAGGATCTACTGTTCTTGTTGGTTTCCTAAGCAGAGTTGAACTAGATATGGCCCGTGTGTGTAGGAAGCACAGTTCTTTTGTTCTGAGCAAGCTCACTGTTCGGACCCGATAGGAAACACAATAGAGTAGAAGAGTGCTCTTTTCTCAAATGCAGAGTGTGTTTCATGTAAGGCGAGCTAGCATTTGTTTCCCAGTCCTAAATGGAGTTGAATCACATGCAGTTTCTGGTCCTACGAGCAAGAGTTGTTTTCTGGTAAGAAGAGTCAGTATTGCGCTGCCATTGCCATACACAGGACTAATAGCACTGGTGTCTGTTCCCAGCAAATACAGTGTACTGGACTGTAGAGGATCTACTGTTCTTGTCAGGTTCCTAAGCAGAATTGAACTAGATATGGCCGTGTGTGTAGTAAGCACAGTTCTTTTTTTCTGAGCAAGCTCACTGTTCGGACCCCAGAGGAAACACAGTAGAGTAGAAGAGTGCTCTTTTCTCAAAAGCAGAGTGTGTTTCTTGCAAGGAGAGCTAGCGTTTGTTTCCCAGTCCTAAATGGAGTTGAGTCACATGCAGTTTTTTGTCCTACGAGCAAGAGATGTTTTCTGGTAAGACGAGTCACTATTGTGCTCCCATTGCCATACACAGTGCAAATAGCACTCACGTCTGTTCCCCGCAAGTACAGTGTATTGGACGGAAGAGGAGCTACTGTTCTTGTCAGTTTCCTAAGCAGAGTTGAAATAGATATGGCCCATGTGTGTAGGAAGCACAGTTCTTTTGTTCTGAACAAGCTCACTGTTTGGACCCCATAGGAAACACAGTAGAGTAGAAGAGTGCTCTTTTCTCTAAAGCAGAGTGTGTTTCTTGTAAGGCGAGCTACCGTTTGATTCCCAGTCCTAAATGGAGTGGAGTCACATGCAGTTTCTGGTCCTACGAGCAAGAGTTGTTTTCTGGTAAGGAAAGTCACTATTGCGCTCCCATTGCCATACACAGTGCAAATAGCCTTCCCGTCTGTTCCCAGCAAGTACAGTGTATTGGACTGAAGAGGATATACTGTTCTTGTCAGGTTCCTAAGCAGACTTAAACTAGATATGGCCGTGTGAGTAGGAAGTACAGTTTTTTTGTTCTGAGCAAGCTCACTGTTCGGAACACATAGGAAACACAGTAGAGTAGAAGACTGCTCTTTTTTCAAAAGCAGAGTGTGTTTAATGTAAGGCGACCTAGCATTTGTTTCCCACTCCTAAGTGGAGTTGAATCACATGCAGTTTCTGGTCCTACGAGCAAGAGTTGTTTTCTGGTAAGGAAAGTCACTATTGCGCTCCCATTGCCATACACAGTGCAAATAGCCCTCCCGTCTGTTCCCAGCAAGTACAGTGTTGGACTGAAGAGGAGCTACTGTTCTTCTCAGTTTCCTAAGCAGAGTTGAACTAGATATGGCCCGTGTGTGTATGAAGCACAGTTCTTTTTTTCCGAGCAAGCTCACTGTTCTGGCCCTATAAGAAACACAGTAGAGTAGAAGAGTGCTCTTTACTCAAAAGCAGAGTGTGTTTCTTGTAAAGCGAGCTAGAGTTTGTTTCCCAGTCGTAAATGGCGTTGAATCACATGCAGTTTCTGGTCCTACGAGCAAGAGTTGTTTTCTGGTAAGAAGAGTCACTATTGCGCTGCCATTGCCATACACAGGACAAATAGCACTGGCGTCTGTTCCCAGCAAGTACAGTGTATTGGAATGAAGAGGATATACTGTTCTTGTCAGGTTCCTAAGCACACTTGAACTAGATATGGCCGTGTGAGTAGGAAGTACAGTTTTTTTGTTCTGAGCAAGCTCACTGTTCGGAACACATAGGAAACACAGTAGAGTAGAAGAGTGCTCTTTTCTCAAAAGCAGAGTGTGTTTCCTGTAAGGCGAGCTAGCGTTTGTTTCCCAGTCCTAAATGGAGTTGAGTCACATGCGGTTTCTGGTCCTACGAGCAAGAGTTGTTTTCTGGTAAGACAAGTCACTATTGTGCTCCAATGCCATACACAGTGCAAATAGCACTCGCGTCTGTTCCCCGCAAGTACAGTGTATTGGACTGAAAAGGAGCTACTGTTCTTCTCAGTTTCCTAAGCAGAGTTGAACTAGATATGGCCCGTGTGTGTAGGAAGCACAGTTCTTTTGTTCTGAGCAAGCTCACTGTTCGGACCCGATAGGAAACACAATAGAGTAGAAGAGTGCTCTTTTCTCAAATGCAGAGTGTGTTTCATGTAAGGCGAGCTAGCATTTGTTTCCCAGTCCTAAATGGAGTTGAATCACATGCAGTTTCTGGTCCTATGAGCAGGAGTTGTTTTCTGGTAAGAAGAGTCACTATTGCGCTGCCATTGCCATACACAGGACTAATAGCACTGGTGTCTGTTCCCAGCAAGTACAGTGTATTGGACTGTAGAGGATCTACTGTTCTTGTCAGGTTCCTAAGCAGAATTGAACTAGATATGGCCGTGTGTGTAGGAAGCACAGTTCTTTTGTTCTGAGCAAGCTCACTGTTCGTACCCCAGAGGAAACACGGTAGAGTAGAAGAGTGCTCTTTTCTCGAAAGCATAGTGTGTTTCTTGTAAGGCAAGCTAGCGTTTGTTTCCCAGTCCTAAATGGAGTTGAGTCACATGCAGTTTCTGGTCCTACGAGCAAGAGTTGTTTTCTGGTAAGGAAAGTCACTATTGCGCTCCCATTGCCATACACAGTGCAAATAGCCTTCCCGTCTGTTCCCAGCAAGTACAGTGTATTGGATTGAAAAGGAGCTACTGTTCTTCTCAGTTTCCTAAGCAGAGTTGAACTAGATTTGGCCCGTGTGTGTAGGAAGTACAGTTCTTTTTTTCTGAGCAAGCTCACTGTTCTGGTCATATAAGAAACACAGTAGAGTAGAAGAGTGCTCTTTTCTCAAAAGCAGAGTGTGATTCTTGTAAAGCGAGCTAGAGTTTGTTTCCCAGTCCTAAATGGAGTTGAATCACATGCAATTTCTGGTCCTACGAGCAAGAGTTGTTTTCTGGTAAGAAGAGTCACTATTGCGCTGCCATTGCCATACACAGGAAAAATAGCACTGGCGTCTGTTCCCAGCAAGTACAGTGTATTGGACTGAAAAGGATCTACTGTTCTTGTCAGGTTCCTAAGCAGACTAAAACTAGATATGGCCGTGTGTAGGAAGCACAGTTCTTTGTTCTGAGCAAGCTCACTGATCTGGCCCTATAGGAAACACAGTAGAGTAGAAGAGTGCTCTTTTCTCAAAAGCAGAGTGTGTTTCTTGTAAGGCGAGCTAGCGTTTGTTTCCCAGTCCTAAATGGAGTGGAATCACATGCAGTTTCTGGTCCTACGAGCAAGAGTTGTTTTCTGGTAAGAAGAGTCACTATTGCACTGCCATTGCCATACACAGGACAAATAGCACTGGCGTCTGTTCCCAGCAAGTACAGTGTATTGGACTGAAGAGGATCTAGTGTTCTTGTCAGTTTCCTAAGCAGAGTTGAACTAGATATGGCCGTGTGTGTAGGAAGCACAGTTTTTTTGTTCTGAGCAAGCTCACTGTTTGGAACACATAGGAAACACAGTAGAGTAGAAGAGTGCTCTTTTCTCAAAAGCAGAGTGTGTTTCTTGTAAGGCGAGCTAGCATTTGTTTCCCAGTCCTAAATGGAGTTGAGTCACATGCAGTTTTTTGTACTATGAGAAAAAGTTGTTTTCTGGTAAGACAAGTCACTATTGTGCTCCAATTGCCATACACAGTGCAAATAGCACTCGCATCTGTTCCCCGCAAGTACAGTGTATTGGACGGAAGAGGAGCTACTGTTCTTGTCAGTTTCCTAAGCAGAGTTGAACTAGATATGGCCGTGTGTGTAGGAAGCACAGTTTTTTTGTTCTGAGCAAGCTCACTGTTTGGAACACATAGGAAACACAGTAGAGTATAAGAGTGCTCTTTTCTCAAAAGCAGAGTGTGTTTCATGTAAGGCGAGCTAGCATTTGTTTCCCAGTCCTAAATGGAGTTGAATCACATGCAGTTTTGGTCTTACGAGCAAGAGTTGTTTTCTGGTAAGGAAAGTCACTATTGCGCTCCCATTGCCATACACAGTGCAAACAGCACTCGCGTCTGTTTTCAGCAAGTACAGTGTATCGGACTGAAGAGGAGCTACTGTTCTTGTCAGTTTTCTAAGCAGAGTTGAACTAGATATGGCCCGTGTGTAGGAAGCACAGTTCTTTTGTTCTGAGCAAGCTCACTGTTCTGGCCCTATAGGAAACACAGTAGAGTAGAAGAGTGCCCTTTTCTCTAAAGCAGAGTGTATTTCTTGTAAGGTGAGCTAGCTTTTGTTTCCCAGTCCTAAATGGAGTTGAATCACATGCAGTTTCTGGTCCTACGAGCAAGAGTTGTTTTCTGTTAAGAAGAGTCACTATTGCGCTGCAACTGCCATACACAGGACAAATATCACTGGCGTCTGTTCCCAGCAAGTACAGTGTATTGGACTGAAGAGGATCTACTGTTCTTGTCAGGTTCCTAAGCAGACTTGAACTAGATATGGCCGTGTGTGTAGGAAGCACAGTTTTTTTGTTCTGAGCAAGCTCACTGTTTGGAACACATAGGAAACACAGTAGAGTAGAAGAGTGCTGTTTTCTCAAAAGCAGAGTTTGTTTCTTTTAAGGCGAGCTAGCGTTTGTTTCCCAGTCCTAAATGGAGTTGAGTCACATGCAGTTTTTTGTCCTATGAGCAAAAGTTGTTTTCTGGTAAGACCAGTCACTATTGTTCTCCAATTGCCATACACAATGCAAATAGCACTCACGTCTGTTCCCCGCAAGTACAGTGTATTGGAAGGAAGAGGAGCTACTGTTCTTGTCAGTTTCCTAAGCACAGTTGAACTAGATATGGCCCGTGTGTGTAGGAAGCACAGTTCTTTTGTTCTGAGCAAGCTCACTGTTCGGACCCCATAGGAAACACAGTAGAGTAGAAGAGTGCTCTTTTCTCAAAGGCAGAGTGTGTTTCATGTAAGGCGAGCTTGAGTTTGTTTCCCAGTCCTAAATGGAGTTGAGTCACATGCAGTGTTTTGTCCTACGAGCAAGAGTTGTTTTCTGGTAAGACGAGTCACTATTGTGCTCCAATTGCCATTCACAGTGCAGATAGCACTCCGTCTGTTCCCCGCAAGTACATTGTATTGTACTGAAGAGGAGCTACTGTTTTTGTCAGTTTCCTAAGCAGAGTTGAACTAGATATGGACCGTGTGTGTAGGAAGCACAGTTCTTTTGTTCTGAGCAAGTTCACTATTCGGACCCCATAGGAAGCACAGTAGAGTAGAAGAGTGCTCTTTTCTCAAAAGCAGAGTGTGTTTCATGTAAGGCAAGCTAGCATTTGTTTCCCAGTCCTAAATGGAGTTGAATCACATGAAGTTTCTGGTCTTACGAGCAAGAGTTGTTTTCTGGTAAGAAGAGTCACTATTGCGCTCCCAATTGCCATACACAGGACAAATAGCACTCGCGTCTGTTCCCAGCAAGTACAGTGTATCGGACTGAAGAGGAGCTACTGTTCTTGTCAGTTTCCTAAGCAGAGTTGAACTAGATATGGCCCATGTGTAGGAAGCACAGTTCTTTTGTTCTGAGCAAGCTCATTATTCTGGCCCTATAGGAAACACAGTAGAGTAGAAGAGTGCTCTTTTCTCAAAAGCAGAGTGTGTTTAACGTAAGGCGAGCTAGCATTTGTTTCCCAGTCCTAAATGGAGTTGAATCACATGCAGTTTCTGGTCCTACGAGCAAGAGTTGTTTTCTGGTAAGAAGAGTCAGTATTGCGCTGCAACTGCCATACACAGGACAAATATCACTGGCGTCTGTTCCCAGGAAGTACAGTGTATTGGACTGAAGAGGATCTACTGTTCTTGTCAGGTTCCTAAGCAGACTTGAACTAGATATGGCCGTGTGTGTAGGAAGCACAGTTTTTTTGTTCTAAGCAAGCTCACTGTTCAGAACACATAGGAAACACAGTAGAGTAGAAGAGTGCTCTTTTCTCAAAAGCAGAGTTTGTTTCTTGTAAGGCGAGCTAGCGTTTGTTTCCCAGTCCTAAATGGAGTTGAGTCACATGCAGTTTTTTGTCCTATGAGCAAAAGTTGTTTTCTGGTAAGACAAGTCACTATTGTTCTCCAATTGCCATACACAATGCAAATAGCACTCGCGTCTGTTCCCTGCAAGTACAGTGTATTGGACGGAAGAGGAGCTAATGTTCTTGTCAGTTTCCTAAGCACAGTTGAACTAGATATGTCCCGTGTGTGTAGGAAGCACAGTTCTTTTGTTCTGAGCAAGCTCACTGTTCGGACCCCATAGGAAACACAGTAGAGTAGAAGAGTGCTCTTTTCTCAAAGGCAGAGTGTGTTTCAAGTAAGGCGAGCTAGCATTTGTTTCCCAGTCCTAAATGGAGTTGAATCACATGAAGTTTCTGGTCTTACGAGCAAGAGTTGTTTTCTGGTAAGAAGAGTCACTATTGCGCTCCCAATTGCCATACACAGGACAAATAGCACTCGCGTCTGTTCCCAGCAAGTACAGTGTATCAGACCGAAGAGGAGCTACTGTTCTTGTCAGTTTCCTAAGCAGAGTTGAACTAGATATGGCCCATGTGTAGGAAGCACAGTTCTTTTGTTCTGAGCAAGCTCATTATTCTGGCCCTGTAGGAAACACAGTAGAGTAGAAGAGTGCGCTTTTCTCTAAAGCAGAGTGTGTTTCTTGTAAGGTGAGCTAGCTTTTGTTTCCCAGTCATAAATGGTGTTGAATCACATGCAGTTCCTGATCCTATGAGCAAGAGTTGTTTTCTGGTATGAAGAGTCACTATTGTGCTGCCATTGCCATACACAGGACAAACAGCACTGGTGTCTGTTCCCAGCAATTACAGTGTACTGGACTGAAGTGGATCTACTGTCCTTGTCAGGTTCCTAAGCAGAATTGAACTAGATATGGCCGTGTATAGGAAGCACAGTTCTTTGTTCTGAGCAAGCTCACTGAACTGGCCCTATAGGAAACACAGTAGAGTAGAAGAGTGCTCTTTACTCAAAAGCAGAGTGTCTTTCTTGTAAGGCGAGCTAGCGTTTGTTTCCCAGTCCTAAATGGAGTTGAGCCACATGCAGTTTTTTGTCCTACGAGCAAGAGTTGTTTTCTGGTAAGACGAGTCACTATTGTGCTCCAATTGCCATACACAGTGCAAATAGCACTCGCGTCTGTTCCCCGCAAGTACAGTGTATTGGACGGAAGAGGAGCTACTGTTCTTGTCAGTTTCCTAAGCAGAGTTGAACTAGATATGGCCCGTGTGTGTAGGAAGCACAGTTCTTTTGTTCTGAGCAAGCTCACTGTTCGGACCCTATAGGAAACACAGTAGAGTAGAAGAGTGCTCTTTTCTCAAAAGCAAAGTGTGTTTCTTGTAAGGCGAGCTAGCGTTTGTTTCCCAGTCCTAAATGGAGTGGAATCACATGCAGTTTCTGGTCCTACGAGCAAGAGTTGTTTTCTGTTAAGAAGAGTCACTATTGCACTGCCATTGCCATACACAGGACAAATAGCACTGGCGTCTGTTCCCAGCAAGTACAGTGTATTGGACTGAAGAGGATCTAGTGTTCTTGTCAGTTTGCTAAGCAGAGTTGAACTAGATATGGCCGTGTGTGTAGGAAGCACAGTTTTTTTGTTCTGAGCAAGCTCACTGTTTGGAACACATAGGAAACACAGTAGAGTAGAAGAGTGCTCTTTTCTCAAAAGCAGAGTGTGTTTCTTGTAAGGCGAGCTAGCATTTGTTTCCCAGTCCTAAATGGAGTTGAGTCACATGCAGTTTTTTGTACTATGAGAAAAAGTTGTTTTCTGGTAAGACAAGTCACTATTGTGCTCCAATTGCCATACACAGTGCAAATAGCACTCGCATCTGTTCCCTGCAAGTACAGTGTATTGGACGGAAGAGGAGCTACTGTTCTTGTCAGTTTCCTAAGCACAGTTGAACTAGATATGGCCGTGTGTGTAGGAAGCACAGTTCTTTTGTTCTGAGCAAGCTCACTGTTCGGACACCATAGGAAACACAGTAGAGTAGAAGAGTGCTCTTTTCTCAAAAGCAGAGTGTGTTTCATGTAAGGCGAGCTAGCATTTGTTTCCCAGTCCTAAATGGAGTTGAATCACATGCAGTTTTGGTCTTACGAGCAAGAGTTGTTTTCTGGTAAGGAAAGTCACTATTGCGCTCCCATTGCCATACACAGTGCAAATAGAACTCGCGTCTGTTTTCAGCAAGTACAGTGTATCGTACTGAAGAGGAGCTACTGTTATTGTCAGTTTACTAAGCAGAGTTGAACTAGATATGGCCCGTGTGTAGGAAGCACAGTTCTTTTGTTCTGAGCAAGCTCACTGTTCTGGCCCTTTTAGGAAACACAGTAGAGTAGAAGAGTGCTCTTTTCTCTAAAGCAGAGTGTATTTCTTGTAAGGTGAGCTAGCTTTTGTTTCCCAGTCCTAAATGGACTTGAATCACATGCAGTTTCTGGTCCTATGAGCAAGAGTTATTTTCTGGTAAGAAGAGTCACTATTGCGCTGCAACTGCCATACACAGGACAAATATCACTGGCGTCTGTTCCCAGCAAGTACAGTGTATTGGACTGAAGAGGATCTAGTGTTCTTGTCAGTTTCCTAATCAGAGTTGAACTAGATACGGCCCGTGTGTGTAGGAAGCACAGTTCTTTTGTTCTGAGCAAGCTCACTGTTCGGACCCCGTAGGAAACACAGTAGAGTATAAGAGTGCTCTTATCTCAAAAGCAGAGTGTGTTTCATGTAAGGTGAGCTAGCATTTGTTTCCCAGTCCTAAATGGAGTTGATCACATGCAGTTTCTGGTCCTACGATCAAGAGTTGTTTTCTGGTAAGGAAAGTCACTATTGCGCTCCCATTGCCATACACAGTGCAAATAGCACTCTAGTCTGTTCCCAGCAAGTACAGTGTATCGGACTGAAGAGGAGCTGCTGTTCTTGTCAGTTTCCTAAGCAGAGTTGAACTAGTTATGGCCCGTGTGTAGGAAGCACAGTTCTTTTGTTCTGAGCAAGCTCACTGTTCTGGCCCTATAGGAAACACAGTAGAGTGGAAGAGTGCTCTTTTCTCTAAAGCAGAGTGTGTTTCTTGTAAGGCGAGCTAGCGTTTCTTTCCCAGTCCTAAATGGAGTTGAATCACATGTAGTTTCTAGTCCTACGAGCAAGAGTTGTATTCTGGTAAGAAGAGTCACTATTGTGCTGCCATTGCCATACATAGGACAAATAGCACTAGCGTCTGTTCCCAGCAAGTACAGTGTATTGGACTGAAGAGGATCTACTGTTCTTGTAAGGTTCCTAAGCAGAATTGAACTAGATATGGCCGTGTGTGTAGGAAGCACAGTTCTTTTGTTCTGAGCAAGCTCACTTTTCGGAACACATAGGAAACACAGTAGAGTAGAAGAGTGCTCTTTTCTCAAAATCAGAGTGTCTTTCTTGTAAGGTGACCTAGTGTTTGTTTCCCAGTCAAAAATGGAGTTGAATCCCATGCAGTTTCTGGTACTATGAGCAAGAGTTGGTTTCTGATAAGAAGAGTCACTATTGTGCTCCAATTGCCATACACAGTGCAAATAGCACTCGCGTCTGTTTCCAGCTAGTACAGTGTATTGGACTGAAAAGGAGCTACCGTTCTTGTCAGTTTCCTAGGCAGAGTTGAACTAGATATGGCCCGTGTGTGTAGGAAGCACAGTTCTTTTTTTCTGAGCAAGCTCACTGTTCGGATCCCATAGGAAACACAGTAGATTAGAAGAGTGCTCTTTTCTCAAAAGCAGAGTGTGTTTCTTGTAAGGCAAGCTAGCGTTTGTTTCCCATTCCTAAATGGAGTTGAGTCACATCCAGTTTTTGGTCCTACGAGCAAGAGTTGTTTTCTGGTAAGGAAAGTCACTATTGTGGTCCCAATGCCATACACAGTGCAAATAGCACTCGTGTCTGTTCCCAGCAAGAACAGTGTGTTGGACTGAAGAGGAGCTACTTTTCTTGTCAGTTTCCAAAGCAGAGTTGAACTAGATATGGCCCGTGTGTGTAGGAAGCACAGTTCTTTTGTCCTGAGCAAGCTCACTGTTAGGACCCCATAGGAAAGACAGTAGAGTAGAAGAGTGCTCTTTTCCCAAAAGCAGAGTGTGTTTCTTGTAATGCGAGCTAGCGTTTGTTTCCCAGTCAAAAATGGAGTTGAATCACATGCAGTTTCTTGTCCTACGAGCAAGAGTTGTTTTCTGGTAAGAAGAGTCACTATTGCGCTCCCATAGTCATACACAGGGCAAATAGCACTGGCGTCTGTTCCCAGCATGTACAGTGTATTGGACTGAAGAGGATCTACTGTTTTTGTCAGTTTCCTAAGCAGAATTGAACTAGATATGGCCGTATTTGTAGGAAGCACAGTTCTTTTGTTCTGAGCAAACTCACTGTTCTGGCCATATAGGAAACACAGTAGAGTAGAAGAGTGCTCTTTTCTCAAAAGCAGAGTGTGTTTCTTGTAAGGTGAGCTAGCGTTTTTTTCCCAGTCCTAAATGGAGTTGAATCATATGCAGTTTTTGGTCCTATGAGCAAGAGTTGTTTTCTGGTAAGGAAAGTCACTATTGTGCTCCCATTGCCATACACAGTGCAAATAGCACTCGTGTCTGTTCCCAGCAAGTACAGTGTATTGGACTGAAGCGGAGCTACTGTTCTTGTCAGTTTCCTAAGCAGAGTTGAACTAGATATGGCCCCTGTGTGTAGGAAGCACAGTTCTTTTGTTCTGAGAATGCTCACTGTTCTGGCCCTATAGGAAACACAGTAGAGAAGAAGAGTGCTCTTTTCTCAAAAGCAGAGTGTGTTTCTTGTAAGGCGAGCTAGCGATTGTTTCCCAATCCTAAATGGAGATGAAACACATGCAGTTTCTGGTCCTACGAGCAAGAGTTGTTTTCTGGTAAGAAGAGTCACTATTGAGCTCCCATTGTGATACTAGGGCAAATAGCACTGGCGTCTGTTCCCAGCATGTACAGTGTATTGGACTGAAGAGGAGCTACTGTTCCTGTCAGTTTCCTAAGCAGAGTTGAACTGGATATGGCCCGTGTGTGTAGGAAGCACAGTTCTTTTGTTCTGAGAATGCTCACTGTTCGGGCACCATAGGAAACACAGTAGAGTAGAAGAGTGCTCTTTTCTCAAAAGCAGAGTGTTTTTCTTGCAAGGCGAGCTAGCGTTTGTTTCCCAGTCCTAAATGGAGTTGAATCACATGCAGTTTTTGGTCCTACGACCAAGAGATGTTTTCTGGTAAGGAAAGTCACTATTGTGCTCCCATTGCCATACACAGTGCAAATAGCACTCACGTCTGTTCCCAGCAAGAACAGTGTATTGGACTGAAGAGGATCTACTGTTCTTGTAAGTTTCCTAAGCAGAGTTGAACTGGATATGGACCGTGTGTGTAGGAAGCACAGTTCTTTTGTTCTGCGAATGCTCACTGTTCTGGCCCTATAGGAAACACATTAGGGTAGAAGACTGCTCTTTTCTCAAAAGCAGAGTGTGTTTCTTGTAAGTCGGGCTAGCGTTTGTTTCCCAGTCCTAAATGGAGTTGAATCCCATGCAGTTTCTGGTCCTACCAGCAAGAGTTCTTTTCTGGTAAGAAGAGTCACTATTGTGCTCCCATTGTCATACACAAGGCAAATAGCACTGGCGTCTAATCCCAGCAAGTACAGTGTATTGGACTGAAGAGGATCTACCTTTCTTGTCAGTTTCCTAAGCAGAGTTGAATTAGATATGGCCCCTGTGTGTAGGAAGCACAGTTCTTCTGTTCTGAGCAAGCTCACTGTTGGGACCCCATAGGAAAGACAGTAGAGTAGAAGAGTGCTCTTTTCTCAAAAGCAGAGTGTGGTTCTCATAAGGCAAGCTAGCATTTGTTTCCCTGTCCTAAATGGAGTTGAATCACATCCTGTTTTTGGTCTTACAGGCAAGAGTTGTTTTCTGGTAAGGAAAGTCACTATTGCACTCCCAGTTCCAGACACAGTGCAAATAGCACTCACGTCTCTTCCAAGCAAGTACAGTTTATTGGACTGAAGAGGAGCTACTGTTCTTGTCTGTTTCCTAAGTAGAGTTGAACTAGATATGGCCCGTGTGTGTAGGAAGCACAGTTCTTTTGTTCGGAGCAAGCTCACTGTTCGGATCCCATTGGATACACAGTAGAGTAGAAGATTGCTCTTTTCTCAAAAGCAGAGTGTGTTTCTTGTAAGGCGAACTAGCGTTTGTTTCCCAGTCCTAAATCGAGTTGAATCACATGCAGTTTCTTGTCCTATGAGCAAGAGTTGTTTTCTGGTAAGAAGAGTCACTATTGCGCTCCCTTTGTCATACACAGGGAAATAGCACTTGCGTCTGTTCCCAGCATGTACAGTGTATTGGACTGAAGAGGATCTACTGTTCTTGTCAGTTTCCTAAGCAGAATTGAACTAGATATGGCCGTATTTGTAGGAAGCACATTTCTTTGTTCTGAGCAAACTCACTGTTCTGGCCATATAGGAAACACAGTAGAGTAGAAGAGTGCTCTTTTCTCAAAAGCAGAGTGTGTTTCTTGTAAGGCGAGCTAGCGTTTGTTTCCCAGTCATAAATGGAGTTGAATCACATGCAGTTTTTGGTCCTACGAGCAACAGTTGTTTTCTGGTAAGAAGAGTCACTATTGCGCTCCCATTGCCATACACAGTGCAAATAGCACTCTTGTCTGTTCCCAGCAAGTACAGTGTATTGGACTGAAGCGGAGCTACTGTTCTTGTCAGTTTCCTAAGCAGAGTTGAACTAGATATGGCCCCTGTGTGTAGGAAGCACAGTTCTTTTGTTCTGAGAATGCTCACTGTTCTGGCCCTTTAGGAAACACAGTAGAGTAGAAGAGTGCTCTTTTCTCAAAAGCAGAGTGTGTTTCTTGTAAGGCGAGCTAGCGATTGTTTCCCAATCCTAAATGGAGATGAATCACATGTAGTTTCTGGTCCTACGAGCAAGAGATGTTTTCTGGTAAGAAGAGTCACTATTGCGCTCCCATTTTGATACTAGGGCAAATAGCACTGGCGTCTGTTCCCAGCATGTACAGTGTATTGGACTGAAGAGGAGCTACTGTTCATGTCAGTTTCCTAAACAGAGTTGAACTAGATATGGCCCGTGTGTGTAGGAAGCACAGTTCTTTTGTTCTGAGAATGCTCACTGTTCGGGCACCATAGGAAACACAGTAGAGTAGAAGAGTGCTCTTTTCTCAAAAGCAGAGTGTGTTTCTTGCAAGGCGAGCTAGCGTTTGTTTCCCAGTCCTAAATGGAGTTGAATCACATGCAGTTTTTGGTCCTACGACCAAGAGATGTTTTCTGGTAAGGAAAGTCACTATTGAGCTCCCATTGCCATACACAGTGCAAATAGCACTCATGTATGTACCCAGCAAGAACAGTGTATTGGACTGAAGAGGAGCTACTGTTCTTGTCAGTTTCCAAAGCGGAGTTGAACTAGATATGGCCCGTGTGTGTAGGAATAACAGTTCTTTTGTTCTGAGCAAGTTCACTGTTCGGACCCCATAGGAAACACAGTCGAGTAGAAGAGTGCACTTTTCTCAAAAGCAGAGTGTGTTTCTTGTAAGGCGAGCTAGCCTTTGTTTCCCAGTCCTAAATGGAGTTGAATCACATGCAGTTTCTTGTCCTACGAGCAAGAGTTGTTTTCTGGTAAGAAGAGTCACTATTGCGCTCCCCTTGTCATACACAGGGCAAATAGCACTGGCGTCTGTTCCCAGCATGTACAGTGTATTGGATTGAAGAGGATCTACTGTTCTTGTCAGTTTCCTAAGCAGAGTTGAACTAGTATGGACCGTGTGTGTAGGAAGCACAGCTCTTTTGTTCTGCGAATGCTCACTGTTCTGGCCCTATAGGAAAGACATTAGAGTAGAAGACTGCTCTTTTCTCAAAAGCAGAGTGTGTTTCTTGTAAGGCGAGCTATCGTTTGTTTCCCAGTCCTAAATGGAGTTGAATCACATGCAGTTTTTGGTCCTACGAGCAAGAGTTGTTTTCTGGTAAGGAAAGTCACTATTGCACTCCCATTTCCAGACACAGTGCAAATAGCACTCACGTCTGTTCCAAGCAAGTACAGTGTATTGGACTGAAGAGGAGCTACTGTTCTTGTCAGTTTCCTAAGTAGAGTTGAACTAGATATGGCCCGTGTGTGTAGGAAGCACAGTTCTTTTGTTCGGAGCAAGCTCACTGTTCGGATCCCACTGGATACACAGTAGAGTAGAAGAGTGCTCTTTTCCCAAAAGCAGAGTGTGTTTCTTGTAAGGCGAACTAGCATTTGTTTCCCAGTCCTAAATCGAGTTGAATCACATGCAGTTTCTTGTCCTATGAGCAAGAGTTGTTTTCTGGTAAGAAGAGTCACTATTGCGCTCCCTTTGTCATACACAGGGAAATAGCACTTGCGTCTCTTTCCAGCATGTACAGTGTATTGGACTGAAGAGGATTTACTGTTCTTGTCAGTTTCCTAAGCAGAATTGAACTAGATATGGCCGTATTTGTAGGAAGCACAGTTCTTTGTTCTGAGCAAACTCACTGTTCTGGCCATATAGGAAACACAGTAGAGTAGAAGAGTGCTCTTTTCTCAAAAGCAGACTGTGTTTCCTGTAAGGTGAGCTAGCATTTGTTTCCGAGTCCTAAATGGAGTAAAATCACATGCAGTTTTTGGTCCTACGAGCAAGAGTTGTTTTCTGGTAAGGAAAGTCATTATTACGCTCCATTGCCATACACAGTGCAAATAGCACTCGTGTCTGTTCCCAGCAAGTACAGTGAATTGGACTGAAGCGGAGCTAATGTTCTTGTCAGTTTCCTAAGCAGAGTTGAACTAGATATGGCCCGTGTTTCTAGGAAGCACAGTTCTTTTGTTCTGAGCAAGCTCACAGTTCGGACCCCATAGGAAACACAGTCGAATAGAAGACTGCTCTTTTCTCAAAATCAGAGTGTCTTTCTTGTAAGGCGAGCTAGCGTTTGTTTCCCATTCCTAAATGGAGTTGAATTACATCCAGTTTTTGGTCCTATGAGCAAGAGTTGTTTTCTGGTAAGGAAAGTCACTATTGTGCTCCCATTGCCATACACAGTGCAAATAGCACTCGCGTCTGTTCCCAGCAAGTACAGTGTATTGGACTGAAAAGGAGCTACTGTTCTTGTCAGTTTCCTAAGCAGAGTTGAACTAGATATGGCCCGTGTGGAGGAAGCACAGTTCTCTTGTTCTGAGCAAGCTCACTGTTCGGTCCCCATAGGATACACAGTAGAGTAGAAGAGTGCTCTTTTCTCAAAAGCAGAGTGTGTTTCTTGTAAGGCGAGCTAGCGTTTGTTTCCCAGTCCTAAATCGAGTTGAATCACATGCAGTTTCTTGTCCTACGAGCAAGAGTTGTTTTCTGGTAAGAAGAGTCACTATTGCGCTCCCATTTTCATACACAGGGCAAATAGCACTTGCGTCTGTTCCCAGCATGTACAGTGTACTGGACTGAAGAGGATCTACTGTTCTTGTTAGTTTCCTAAGCAGAATTGAACTAGATATGGCCGTATTTGTAGAAAGCACAGTTCTTTTCCTCTGAGCAAACTCACTGTTCTGGCCCTATAGGAAACACAGTAGAGTAGAAGAGTGCTCTTTTCTCAAAAGCAGAGTGTGTTTCTTGTAAGGCGAGCTAGCGTTTGTTTCCCAGTCCTAAATGGAGTTGAATCACATGCAGTTTTTGGTTCTAGGAGCAAGAGTTGTTTTCTGGTAAGGAAAGTGTCTATTGTGCTCCCATTTTCATACACAGTGCAAATAGCACTCGCTTCTGTTCCCAGCAAGTACAGTGTATTGGACTGAAGCGGAGCTACTGTTCTTGTCAGTTTCCTAAGCAGAGTTGAACTAGATATGACCCCTGTGTGTAGGAAGCACAGTTCTTTTGTTCTGAAAATGCTCACTGTTCTGGCCCTATAGGAAACACAGTAGAGTAGAAGAGTGCTCTTTTCTCAAAAGCAGAGTGTGTTTCTTGTAAGGCGAGCTAGCGTTTGTTTCCCAATCCTAAATGGAGATGAATCACATGCAGTTTCTGGTCCTACGAGCAAGAGTTGTTTTCTGGTAAGAAGCGTCACTATTGCGCTCCCATTGTGATACTAGGGCAAATAGCACTGGCGTCTGTTCCCAGCATGTACAGTGTATTGGACTGAAGAGGAGCTACTGTTCATGTCAGTTTCCTAAGCAGAATTGAACTAGATAAGGCGGTATTTGTAGGAAGCACAGTTCTTTTTTTCTGAGCAAACTCACTGTTCTGGCCCTATAGGAAACACAGTAGAGTAGAAGAGTGCTCTTTTCTCAAAAGCAGAGTGTGTTTCTTGTAAGGCGAGCTAGCGTTTGTTTCCCAGTCTTAAATGGAGTTGAATCACATGCAGTTTCTTGTCCTACGAGCAAGAGTTGTTTTCTGGTAATGAAAGTCACTATTGCGCTCCCATTGCCATACACAGTGCAAATATCATTCGCATCTGTTCCCAGCAAGTACAGTGTATTGGACTAAAGCGGAGCTACTGTTCTTGTCTGTTTCCTAAGCAGAGTTGAACTAGATATGGCCCATGTGTGTAGGAAGCACAGTTCTTTTGTTCTGAGAATGCTCACTGTTCTGGCCTTATAGGAAAGACATTAGAGTAGAAGAGTGCTCTTTTCTCAAAAGCAGAGTGTGTTTCTTGTAAGGCGAGCTAGCGTTTGTTTCCCAGTCCTAAATGGAGTTGAATCACATGCAGTTTCTGGTCCTACGAGCAAGAGTTGTTTTCTGGTAAGAAGAGTCACTATTGCGCTCCCATTGTCATAAACAGGGCAAATAGCACTGGCATCTATTCCCAGCAAGTACAGTGTATTGGACTGAAGAGTATCTACTGTTCTTGTCAGTTTCCTAAGCATAATTGAACTAGATATGGCCCGTGTGTGTAGGAAGCACAGTTCTTTTGTTCTGAGCAAGCTAACTGTTTTGGCCCTATAGGAAACACAGTAGAGTAGAAGAGTGATCATTTCTCAAAAGCAGAGTGTGTTTCTTGTAAGGCGAGCTAGCGTTTGTTTCCCAGTCCTAAATGGAGTTGAATCACATGCAGTTTTTGGTCCTACGAGCAAGAGTTGTTTTCTGGTAAGGAAAGTCACCATTGTGCTCCCATTGGCATACACAGTGCAAATAGCACTCGCGTCTGTTCCCAGCAATTACAGTGTATTGGACTGAAGAGAAGCTACTGTTCTTGTCAGTTTCCTAAGAAGAGTTGAACTAGACATGGCCCGTGTTTGTAGGAAGTACAGTTCTTTTGTTCTGTGCAAGCTCACTGTTCGGACCCCATAGGAAACACAGTAGAGTAGAAGAGTGCTCTTTTCTCAAAAGCAGAGTGTATTTCTTGTAAGGCGAGCTAGTGTTTGTTTCCCAGTCCTAAATGGAGTGGAATCACATGCAGTTTCTTGTCCTACAAGCAAGAGTTGTTTTCTGGTAAGAAGAGTCACTATTGCGCTCCCATTGTCATACACAGGGCAAATAGCACTGGCGTCTGTTCCCAGCAACTACAGTGTATTGGACTGAAGAGGATCTACTGTTCTTGTCAGTTTCCTAAGCAGAATTGAACTACATATGGCCGTATTTGTAGGAAGCACAGTTCTTTTGTGCTCCCATTGCCATACACAGTACAAATAGCACTCGCGTCTCTTCCCAGCAAGTACAGTGTATTGGACTGAAGCGGAGCTACTGTTCTTGTCAGTTTCCTAAGCAGAGTTGAACTAGATATGGCCCATGTGTATAGGAAGCACAGTTCTTTTATTCTGAGCAAGCTCACTGTTCGGATTCCATAGGATACACAGTAGAGAAGAAGAGTGCTCTTTTCTTCAAAGCAGAGTGTGTTTCTTGTAAGGCGAGCTAGCATTTGTTTCCCAGTCCTAAAGGGAGTTGAATCACATGCAGTTTCCTGTCCTACGAGCAAGAGTTGTTTTCTGGTAAGAAGAGTCACTATTGTGCTCCCATTGTCATACACAGGGCAAATAGCACTGGCATCTGTTCCCAGCATGTACAGTGTTTCGGACTGAAGAGGATCTACTGTTCTTGTCAGTTTCCTAAGCAGAGTTTAACTAGATATGGCCCGTGTGTGTAGGAAGTACAGTTCTTTTGTTCTGAGCAAGCTCACTGTTCGGACCCCTTGGATACAAAGTAGAGTAGAAGAGTGCTCTTTTCTCAAAAGCAGAGTGTGTTTCTTGTAAGGCGAGCTAGCGTTTGTTTCCCAGTCTTAATGGAGTTGAATCACATGCAGTTTCTTGTCCTACGAGCAAGAGTAGTTTTCTGGGAAGAAGAGTCACTATTGCGTTCCCATTGTCATACAGAGGGCAAATAGCACTGGCGTCTGTTCCCAGCATGTACAGTGTATTGGACTGAAGAGGATCTACTGTTCTTTTCAGTTTCCTAAGCAGAATTGAACTAGATATGGCCGTATTTGATGAAGCACAGTTTTTTTGTTCTGAGCAAGCTCACTGTTCTGGCCATATAGGAAACACAGTAGAGTAGAAGAGTGCTCTTTTCTCAAAAGCAGAGTGTGTTTTTTGTAAGTCGAGCTAGCATTTGTTTCCCAGTCCTAAATGGAGGTGAATCACATCCTGTTTTTGGTCCTACGAGCAAGAGTTGTTTTCTGGTAAGAAGAGTCACTATTGCGCTCCCCTTGTCATACACAGTGCAAATAGCACTCGCGTCTGTTCCCAGCAAGTACAGTGTATTGGACTGAAGTGGAGCTACTGTTCTTGTCAGTTTCCTAAGCAGAGTTGAACTAGATATGGCCCGTGTGTGTAGGAAGCACAGTTCTTTTGTTCTGAGCAAGCTCACTGTTCGGACACCATAGGAAACACAGTAGAGTAGAAGAGTGCTCTTTTCTCAAAAGCAGAGTGTGTTTCTTGTAAGGTGAGCTAGCGTTTGTTTCCCAATCCTAAATGGAGATGAATCACATGCAGATTCTCGTCCTACGAGCAAGAGTTGTTTTCTGGTAAGAAGAGTCACTATTGCACTCCCATTGTCATACACAGGGCAATTAGCACTGGCGTCTGTTCCCAGCATGTACAGTGTATTGGACTGAAGAGGATCTACTGTTCTTGTCAGTTTCCTAAGCAGAATTGAACTAGATATGGCCGTGTGTGTAGGAAGCACAGTTTTTTGTTCTGAGCTAGCTCACTGTTCTGGCCCTATAGGAAACAAAGCAGAGTAGAAGAGTGATGGTTTCGAAAAAGCAGAGTGTCTTTCTTGTAATACGAGCTAGCGTTTGTTTCCCAGTCCTAAATGGAGTTGAATCACATGCAGGTTCTGGTCCTACGAGCAAGAGTTGTTTTCTGGTAAGGAAAGTCACTATTGCGCTCCCATTGCCATACACAGTGCAAATAGCACTCGCGTCTGTTCCCAGCAAGTGCAGTGTATTGGACTGAAGAAGAGCTACTGTTCTTGTCAGTTTCCTAAGCAGAGTTGAACTAGATATGGCCCATGTGTGTAGGAAACACAGTTCTTTTGTTCTGAGCAAGCTCTCTGTACGGACCTCATAAGAAACACAGTAGAGTAGAAGACTGCTCTTTTCTCAAAAGCAGAGTGTGTTTCTTGTAAGGCGAGCTAGCGTTTGTTTCCCAATCCTAAATGGAGATGAATCACATGCAGTTGCTTGTCCTTCAAGTAAGAGATGTTTTCTAGTAAGAAGAGTCACTATTGCGCTTCCATTGTCATAAACGGGGCAAATAGCACTGGCATCTTTTCCCACCAAGTACAGTGTATTGGAATGAAGAGGAGCTGCTGTTCTTGTGAGTTTCCTAAGCATAATTGAACTAGATATGGCCCGTGTGTGTAGGAAGCACAGTTCCTTTGTTCTGAGCAAGCTCACTGTTCGGACCCCATAGGAAACACAGTAGAGTAGAGGAGTGCTCCTTTCTCAAAAGCAGAGTGTGTTTCTTGTAAGGCAAGCTAGCATTTGTTTCCCAGACCTAAATGGAGTTGAATCACATCCTGTTTTTGGTCCTACGAGCAAGAGTTGTTTTCTGGTAATAAAGTCACTGTTGTGCTCCCATTGCCATACACAGTATAAATAGCACTCGCATCTGTTCCCAGCAAGTACAGTGTATTGGACTGAAGCGGAGCTACTGTTCTTGTCAGTTTCCTAAGCAGAGTTGAACTAGATATGACCCCTGTGTGTAGGAAGCACAGTTCTTTTGTTCTGAGCAAGCTCACTGTTCGGACCCCATAGGAAACACAGTAGAGTTAAAGAGTGCTCTTTTCTCAAAAGCAGTGTGTGTTTCTTGTAAGGCGAGCTAGCGTTTGTTTCCCAGTTCTAAATGGAGTTGAATCACATGCAGTTTCTGTTCCTATGAGCAAGAAATGTTTTCTGGGAAGAAGAGTCACTATTGTGCTCCCATTGCCATACACAGTGCAAATAGCACTCGCGTCTGTTCCCAGCAAGTACAGTGTATTGGACTGAAGAGGAGCTACTGTTCATGTCAGTTTCCTAAGCAGAGTTGAACTAATTATGGCCCCTGTGTGTAGGAAGCACAGTTCTTTTGTTCTGAGCAAGCTCACTGTTCGGACACCATAGGAAACACAGTAGAGTAGAAGAGTGCTCTTTTCTCAAAAGTAGAGTGTGTTTCTTGTAAGGTGAGCTAGCGTTTGTTTTCCAATCCTAAATGGAGATGAATCACATGCAGTTTCTTGTCCTACGAGCAAGAGTTGTTTTCTGGTAAGAAGAGTCACTATTGCGCTCCCATTGTGATACATAGGGCAAATAGCACTGGCGTCTGTTCCCAGCATGTACAGTGTATTGGACTGAAGAGGATCTACTGTTCTTGTCAGTTTCCTAAGCAGACTTGAACTAGATATGGCACGTGTGTATAGGAAGCACAGTTCTATTGTTCTGAGAATGCTCACTGTTCTGGCCCTATGGGAAACACAGTAGAGTAGAAGAGTGCTCTTTTCTAAAAAGCAGAGTGTGTTTCTTGTAAGGCGAGCTAGCGTTTGTTTCCCAGTCCTAAATGGAGTTGAATCACATGCAGTTTCTGGACCTATGAGCATGAATGGTTTTCTGGTAAGTAGAGTCACTATTGCGCTCCCATTGTCATACACAGGGCAATTAGCACTGGCGTCTGTTCCCAGCATGTACAGTGTATTGGACTGAAGAGGATCTACTGTTCTTGTCAGTTTCCTAAGTAGAATTGAACTAGGTATGGCCGTGTGCGTTGGAAGCACAGTTCTTTTGTTCTGAGCAAGCTCACAGTTCTGGCCCTATAAGAAACAAAGTAGAGTAGAAGAGTGATGGTTTCGAAAAAGCAGAGTGTCTTTCTTGTAAGACGAGCTAGCGTTTGTTTCCCAGTCCTAAATGGAGCTGAATCACATGCAGTTTCTGGTCCTATGAGCAAGAGTTGTTTTCTGGTAAGGAAAGTCACTATTGTGATCCCATTTCCATACACAGTGCAAATAGCACTCGCGTCTGCTCCCAGCAAGTGCAGTGTATTGGACTGAAGAAGAGCTACTGTTCTTGTCAGTTTCCTAAGCAGAGTTCAACTAGATATGGCCCGTGTGTGTAGGAAGCACCGTTCTTATGTTCTGAGCAAGCTCACTGTTCTGGCCCTATAGGAAACACAGTAGAGTAGAAGAGTGCTCTTTTCTCAAAAGCAGAGTGTGGTTTTGTAAGGCGAGCTATCGTTTGTTTCCTAGTCCTAAATGGAGTTGAATCACATGCAGTTTCTGGTCCTACGAACAAGAGTTTTTTTCTGGTAAGGAAAGTCACTATTGCGCTCCCATTGCCCTACACAAGGCAAATAGCACTCGCGTCTTTTCCCAGCAAGTACAGTGTATTGGACTTAATAGGAGCTACAGTTCTTCTCAGTTTCCTAAGCAGAGTTGAACTAGATATGGCCGTGTGTGTAGGAAGCACAGTTTTTTTGTTCTGAGCAAGCTCAATGTTCGGAACACATAGGAAACACAGTAGAGAAGAAGAGTGCTCTTTTCTCAAAAGCAGAATGTGTTTCTTGGAAGTCGAGCTAGCGTTTGTTTCCCAGTCCTAAATGGAGTTGAGTCACATGCAGTTTTTTGTCTTACGAGCAAGAGTTGTTTTCTGGTAAGACAAGTCACTACTGTGCTCCAATGCCATACACAGTGCAAATAGCACTCGCGTCTATTCCCC